>NW_028317815.1:17925000-18248333 GCF_062004578.1 Staurois parvus | reverse complement strand
CTCTTTCACATTTGCAGAGGCCTGTGGTGCTCATTGAACAGTGTTCAGATCTCTTTTTAGGGGGCATGTGACAGGCAGCGAAGAGCCGTTATAGAAGCTTAAAGCCTGCTATCAACTATCAATAAAGCATCAAAGACGTTGTAAATGTAGAAAAGGAAATGGGTCTCATGATCTTTCATCAATACTTTGAGAGAATGTCTTGTGATCTATTATCCCAACACTCAAATGTAACTAAACTCTGCCTCTTCTCCACTGTTGCAACATCTACAACCTCTTTCCCTGGCACCTTCTGACATTTTCTCTCTGCCTTCTTCCGGGTTCAGGGTCTTCAGGTAATTTGACTGGTCAGTGCAGGATGATGCAACTCCCTTGCATGCGCACAGAACTTGGTTCATCTCGGCATGCAGCATATGCTGGGATTGTACATAGAGATGCACATGCTCCACCCAATGTAAACAAGATTGTGAGAAGGTAAGAAGCCTTCATTGTAGAAGAGACATAGCATGTCTCTTCAGTAATAAAACTGGCCACATGTTATGACCAGGTTGTACAAAATCTTTTAGCTTTACTATGCAATGAGGGTGGCTACCTCACTGGATGGATGTAAATAGAATGTTTAGGTGGGATCTCACACTACGTTGTTGTTGGCAAAGGAGACTGTAAAATGATTTTCGCATGTGTGGTCAGCTTAATGCAATCAATCACATTGAAACTTTTCAACTATCATTTTTTTCTGGGCATGTTGTGGTTGGGTAACAGCAACAGGACTTTATGCCTACTATACATCTTACAATCTGACAGTACAATTGCCTTTTGTTTGACCAAAGGTTTGTAATATGATGGCCTGCCCAAACTTTCCAATTGATTTGTGTTCAATCATGCAGGCTATTACACTACATAGTTTTTGTAGATCAAAGCCCTGGTTCACACTAGTTGACAGTTTCAAATCGCATGACAAGCCACACCAAAAGGTTTACTGCACTATTTTTTGCAATTTCAGGTGCGACTTACATAGACATCAATGCATGAAGTTGCACAAATGTCAGCTGAGTCAAACCTGAAGTCACACTGACAAGTGGCTTTGAAAGCGTGCAACTTCAAATGGAGTCGCAAAAGTCAGATTCAGTATGAACTGACAATAAAGGAGACTGTACAGTCTGATTGTAGCATGTGTGAGATGAGCTTTACTGCCACAATGGCTGCCCACTGAAAACGCTCTTCTGAAAACGTGTGGAGCTGCCATTCATTCTAAATGGCACCCCCACACGTCTAAAAATGCAGCACGTTTGCAGGTAAGGGAACATTTTTCCTACAGGAAATGCAGGCATGACAGCCCATTTAAATGAATGGGCTGCCGTACCTGCTCAAACGTGGTCCACAAACCCTCATAAATAAGAACCAGGTCTAACTATGCTTCTAAAAACAAGCATGCTGGGATAAATTCAGCGATATTGAACAGATGATTTTAAAAATGCATATACCAAAAGGTAAACCAAGTGGAACAGATTTCTGTAAAGAGTCCTTTAAATGCTGCTGTCACTGGTTCTACTTAGGTCTGGTTCACATCTAAGCGGGTGGTTGCAGGTGCAGGAATGACAGCTATTTCCACAGCCACAACCACTTGCAGTAAAAACGCGCTGCTTTTCCAAAACGCGTGGGATGCCATTAATTCTGAATGCCACTGCGACGCATCAAAAAACGCAACTCAATTGCAAGTGTGGGAACTGCAGGGAAACTGCATGGTGCAAAAGCACCATGTGATTTCCTGTCCAATGCGATTTTAGAATGGTGCGGGAAACACAAGCACAGCAGCTCATTCAAATGAATGGGCTGCCATGCCCACACAAACCCGCATAGATGTGAAAGAGAAAATGATCAGATACAGGTGTGTCCATAGACACTAGACATTTGTACATGAGCACAGCCATCCTTTCCTACACCCCCTGAGGTTGTACAAGTGATCCTAACCGATCACCTCTAAAGGCGGTTGGATATCAGTAGTATTTCAAGTCAAACAACTTAAATTAAAAATTCCCTTCAAGTAAATTATAAACGTTGCAAGTGTTTTGAAACTTTTATGACAGATCCTGAACCACTTGATTTGAGCTTTTTAGGTTGTGGCCCACAGTATACTTTTTGGGTCTTATTCCTACTGTTACTGCAATATATTATACTCTGGATTTGTAAGAATTTAGAAGCCTAACTTAAATGATAAACTGGATAAATCCACACGCCTTCTTTTATTCTTCATACAAGATGCACAATGCAGTTATTTTTACAAACTGATTAATCACTGGGAAAACATTTAGGAAACCCTCGGATGAAAGTAAAACAAAAGTAAGCCGTGGCAGTATACAGCTATTAGGACATTCTTTAATTATTACTCAACTTCCCCATTTCAACACATGACCTATGTTCCAGCCTGAAATATCTTCTACAGTATATCTGAGTTGTCTTGTCCTCACCATCTCATTTAAGGAACAGGAATGCCTAAATGGATGTTCTACTGAACTCCACACAGAATGTATACCTTTTTTACATACATCACTAAAAAAAGCATATACAAATGACAGGAAATGGCCCAAATATTTAAAGCTGAAGTTTAATCTACTTATATTTTGGCTTCCGTGGGTTCTTCACCCTCATTAAAATGCTAATGAAAATGTTAAGTAAAACCTTTTTATGTTTATTATATATATTTTAAAACGAATAAAGTCATTACTGGGTCTCTGTAGTTTTCTCTGCAATGCCGGCAGATCCTGGCTGGTGGGAGAACTGGCAGGGTGCTGCACACCTGAAAACATCACAGCACCCTGTCTTAATACTCCTCAAGAGATGAAACAGTGGGCTGGCTCCTGGAAGTATTTATGCAAATATTAACATGTCGGTATGGGTAGATGTCAGTTTGGAGGAGTGGGAATTCCTATGCGTCTGCACTCCTTTGGCATCACATGTGGTTGCTATCACGCCTCCATGAGTAAAAGAACTGAAATCCAATGAATGAAAGGCCACTGGCCAAGGACAGTTTGGCTGGGGAGGAAAAGGCTAATTGATGCTGGACATCCTTCAGGCAGGCAATAAGACAAGCTCTCTCTGACTTGCTGGGGCTTCTAATGCACACTGTAGGAAGCTCATAGGAGAAGCTAGCCTGTCCATGCTCCAAATCAGCCAACCAATATGGTGGAAATGAAAAGCTGCAATGACAGTCTTCATAGAGGCCCAACAAATGTGGTGACACAGAGAGACAACAGCACAAGCCTGCTACCAAGGGTTCATAAATTCTTAAAATTAGTATTTAAATTTAAGTGGTTGTAAAGGCTCAAATTGTTTTACCTTCATGCGTTTTATGCATGAAGGTAAGTAACCTTCTGTGTGCAGCAGCCCCCCCAATACCCACCTACACCCCCTCTCAATCCAGCGATGTGCACTGGAATCTCGGCTATCCCAGGACTCCCTCTTCTCATTGGCTGAGACAGAAGCAGGAGCCATTGGCTCCCACTGTTGTCAATCACAGCCAGTCAGCCAATAAGAAGAGAGGGGGGCGGGGCTGAGCCATGGCTCCATGTGTGAATGGACACACTGAGCAGCGGGTGCCCCATAGTAAGCTGCTTGCTGTTAGGGCAGCTGACAAGAGAGAGGGGACAGGAGAGCCTGTGGGGGACCAGAGACGAGGAGGATCTGGGCTGCTCTATGTAAAACCACTACATACAGCAGGTAAGTATAGACATGTTTGTTATTAAAAAAAAAAAAAAAAAAATTATATATATATATATATATATCTTTAGAATCACTTTAATGTTAGTTAGCATATGTTTTAACTTAACACCCAGCTCTGGGCAGGTAAAAAAAATAAAAAATATCCCTTGCAGTGGGACTGTACCCACTTTGATTATTTGCTTGTTTTGTCTAGGGGAGTTGAGAGACAATTTTACGTACCTGATACTCCGCTACCCTGTGATCTGGCGGTGTACTATCCCTTGGCAGCCTTACGTCCAGGGGCTATGGACCCTGCTCTGGTCTTGATAACATAGGGACTCTAGATCAGGGGTCTCCAACCTTTCTAAACAATGGGAAAGTCTATTGTCCTTCAGACATTAGGGGGGCTGGACTGTGGCCATTGGGAGGAAAAAATGCCCCAGCATCAGTGGGAGTAGACAATATTTTACACTTAGTGGTAAATAGGAGTAAAAAAAGTTACATAGCATGGTCCGTAGAAGGAGGAATAGTGGCCCATCATTGATATGAGTAGGAGGAATAGTGGCCCATCATTGATATCAGTGGGAGGAATAGTGGCCTATCATTGATATCAGTGGGAGGAATAGTGGCCTATCATTGATATCAGTGGGAGGAATAGTGGCCTATCATTGATATTAGTGAAAAGAATAGTGCCCCATCATTGATATCAGTGGAATAAATAGTGCCCCATCATTGATATCAGTGGCAGAAATAGTGCCCCATCATTGATATCGGTGGGAGAAATAGTGCCCCATCATTGATGTCGGTGGGAGAAATAGTGTCCCATCATTGATGTCGGTGGGAGAAATAGTGCCCCATCATTTCTATCAGTGTGAGGGATAGTGCCGCATCAGTTATATCAGTGGGAGGAATAGTGCCCCCCTCATTGATATAAGTGGGAGGAATAGTGCCCCATCATTGATATCAGTGGGAGGAATAGTGCCCCATCATTGACATCAGTGGGAGGAATAGTGCCCCATCATTGACATCAGTGGGAGGAATAGTGCCCCATCGACATCAGTGGGAGGAATAATGCCCTATCATTGACATCAGTGGGAGGAATAGTGCTCCATCACTGATAACAGTGGGAGGAATAGTGCCCAATCGTTTATATCTGAGGGAGAAATTATGCCCCATCATTTGTGTCAGTTCAAGGAATAGTGCCGAATAGAGACAAGCAAAGGGCCACAATTTGGAGACCACTGCTCTAGATCAGAGGTCTCCAAAATGTGGCCCGGGGTCCGGATGCGGCCCTTTGCCATCCTTTAACAGGATCTTGGGGCTATATTCCTCTGAATGATACAAGGCACTATTTCTCCCACTGACACCAACAATGGTGCACTATTACCAATCACTGTTACCAATGATGGAGCACTATTCCTTCCACTGACACCAATGATGGAGCACTATTCCTTCCACTGACACCAACAATGCACTATGGTGCACCATTTCTTCCACTGATACCAATGATGGGTTACTATTCCTTCCACTAATAACAATGATGGGGCAATACTCTTCCTTTTACTGACCACCAGCCCTGAGGCCATGTTTATTCTCAGTGATGCTGGGCCTGGAACATTTTCTACCCCTACTGACCACAATCCGGCCCCCCCTAAAGTCTGAGGTACAGTAAACTGGCCCTTTGAATTAAAAGTTTGGAGACCCCTGCTCTAGATCACTAAAGTGTGGGGGTGCAGAAGGTGCGGAACCGATCTACGTGCAGGAAGGAGTGGAGAATCAAGTACGGTAAGTATATCTCCTTTTATTGTTCCCCTAGACATAAACAGGCAATTGACCCTTGCAGTGCAGGCACAGCCCCAATAAGAGATCATATATTTATTAACATGTACTATAACTTCAAGTAATTTTTAATAATGTTAATTTTGCTACTTTCATTAAAATGATCTGGTGATCCTTTCATTAATGTCCTTGTCAAAGTGGTTCTAAAGCATGAAGATTTTTTTACTTGAGCCCAGCAATGTGCAGAAGAGCAGAAGCTCTCCTGGGTCTCTGCCTCCTCATTGGTTGAGAGACAACAGTAAGAGCCATTGGCTCCTGCTGCTGCCAATCACTGCCAGTGAAGAGGGAAGGGAGCTATTGGCCCTGTAGCTGCTGACTTTTAATAAACACACACTCACCTGTCCCAGGGTCCAGCGATGTGCTCACCCACGCAGTCCCTTCTTTGCCTCTACTCTCCCTGATGCCAGCATCACAACTGTGGGCACCAAGCTGTGACAGCTTGCGGCTTCACAGCCGGGTGCCCACTGCGCATGTGCGAGTCACGCAGCGCATTCTCATTGGTCCGGCAGCTTCTGGGACCTGTGAAGGTTCCCAGGAGACTGCGGAAGGAAGGAGGGGGCCGAACTTCCAGGTCATTTCGCCGTGAACTGAGATGGTAGTGGGAGAAGGTACCTGTCAAAAACAGGTATCTGCTCCCCCCCAAAAGGTGGCAAATATGGCAGTGGAGGGAGGGAGGGGGGGGAGGCAAATAAGCGGAGCCTCCGCTTTGAGTGGAACTCCACTTTAACCGACATTAGGAGATATACAGTAAGGCCCCTTTCAGACGGGGCGGATACTTCAGCGTGATCTGCCTGCTCAGTGGGAGAACTCTCCACTGATGCACACTGAGCAGGCAGATGACAGGTCTCGGACCACTCTGCTGCTGCAAAGTGGACACTGCCCACTGATTCAAATGGGATGGTTGGAAGGAAATGGACCGCCTGTCCATTTCCACCCGATTGTCAGCCGATCCGATCAGCTGAATGGATGGGAAACGGATCCCCATCCATCTGTTTATGGCATACAGGATCAGATCGGATGTTTGTGGGTGTCAACAGACACCCGCTGGTCCAAAGAAGTCTAAGGATGGACCAATCGAGTCCGCCTGAAAAACGGACAGGTGGACCCCATTGGTCCGCTTGTGTGAAAGAGGCCGAATGACCAAAAATATTGGCGCCCCTACATTTCTGTCAGATAATACACCACTTCACCTGGAAAATTGTTGCAATTACAAATTCTCATGTTTATTTCTTTTGTTTGTATTGGTATAACACAAAAAAAGTGGAGAAACAAAAAGCCAAATCTGACACATTACACGTAAACCCCCAAAATGAACTGGACAAAATTATTGGCACCTTCTCAAAATTGTAAGAAATAATTGCATTCCAAGCTTGTGATGCTCCTGTAATTTGTAATTTATCTCACCTGTGGTGACAATATAGAAATCACACTAACAACACTGTTGTGTTCTGTGTGCAACATGGAGCATGGAGAAAAGAAAGAGCAGAAAATAATTGTCTGAGGATTTGGGAACAAAAATTGTGGAAAAGCATGGACAATCTCAAGGTTAAACTTCCATCTCCAGAGATCTTAATGTTCCTGTGTCCACTGTGCACAACATTGTCAAGAAGTTTACAGCCCATGGCACTGTAGCTAATCTCCCTGGATGTGGGTGAAAGAAAAAAATTGATCAATGATTGCAACAAATGATTGTTTAAATTGTGGAAAAAGAACCTCGATCAACTTCCAAATTCAAGATGACTTTCAGGCACAGAGTGTCAGATCATACTATACGTCGCCATCTGAATGAAAAGGGACACTATGGTAGGAGACCCATGAGGACCCCACTGCTGATACAGAAACATAAAAAAAAGCAGATTGGATGCCAAAACCTAGCTTTGGAATCCAAAATCCTTCTGGAAGAATGTGCTGTGGACAGATGAAACAAAATTACAGAAATTCAGAAAAAGCAATGAGGCCTTTTAGGAAAAGAATACAGTCCCTACAGTCAAGCATGGTGGAGGCTCACTGATGTTTTGGAGTTGTTTTGCTGCTTCAGGCACTTGATGTCTTGGCTATGAAGACCACCAAAGAATTCTGTGGTGCAAAGTAGGGCCCAGTGTCAGAAAGTTGGGTCTCCATCAGAGGTTATGGATCTTACAGCAGGACAATGACCCAAAACACACGGCAAAAAGCCCCCAGAATTGGTTTCAGACAAAGTGCTGTAGAGTACTGAACTTGCCAACAATAAGTTCAGATCTCAATCCCATAGAGCACCTGTGGAGAGATCTCAAAACACCAGTTGGGAAAAGGAACCCTTCCAATCTGAGAGACCTGGAGCAGTTGGCGAAAGAAGAGTGGTCCAAAATTCCAGTAGGGAGGCTTAAGAAACTCACTGATGGACACAGGAAGCGATTGATTTCAGTTTGTTTCAAAGGGGTGTGCTACCAAAAATTAAACTAAATGTGTCAGATTTGGCTTTTTGTTTCTCCCCTTTTTTGTGTCATACCAACACAAACAAAAGAAATAAACATGAGAATGCCTAAACATTTGTAATTGCAACAATTTTCTGTGCGACCTGGAGCATGATCTGACAGAAATGCAAGGGTCCTAATATTTTTGGCCATGACTGTAAATAATATAGATACAGTGGGTGGGTGATATACCCAACCAGGGACAGGAAGTATGTTGCTGGCAGGATTACCAGGTAAAAAAAACAAACAAACAAACAAACAAAAACAAATGCAGCTACTACACCAGTGATTAGTAAGCTGAAATATATTATAATTTATTTTGGTTTTGGATTTAGATACACTTTAAAGTGTATCTCTGACACATTTATTTCTTTAGTCCTCATGCACACGGAATCTGTTTAGCCCCTCTGAATGCCAGATCTCCTGGCAGGAAAAGGCTTCTTAAAAGGAGAAGTACAGCCAAAGCTTTTGGCTGTACTTCTGTGACTCACAGGAGTGAAGTTAATTCTACACTCCTGTGACCCGTTTTCAGCTTGCCCGCTGTCGGCTCACTCAGCTGGTCCAGGCCAAGTGAAAGATCCCGACTCTAAGGTCGGGATCCACCCCAGAGTCTGGAGCGGCACCTGGCTCAGTCTCTCAGCAAAGCCCTGAGAGCCTGAGCCAGCCACTCCCTCCCTCTCCATAGCCCAGCGCTCCAGTTAGCACGAGGGAAAGGCAGAGCAGACAGCGGTGACTGACAGTCACCGCTGTCTGCTCAGAGCAGCTGTGAGAACTTAGCAATCAGTTATCATGTGATCGCTGAGTTCTCATACTTCGAGCCAATGGGGGATAGATGCATCATTAGACCAATGCTGCATCCACCTAGGTAAGTAAAATAATAATAATAATAAAAAAAAACGAAATCCCAGACTTCTCTTCTAAAAAACGAGGTAAGCCATGTATTGCATATGCGTTTAGGCATGTTTCGTGTTTTTTCCGTTCCTCGTCAGCCATTGTTTTTTTTTTATTTTTAGTAGAGTAGCTTAGAGTAAGGGAAAGCTAAACCCCACCTTTTTTTTTACTGTTCTCACTTCCTGTAAGTGGACATTGTTTTCACGAAGACAAAATTTGAATCACCCTGACAAGGCCTCATGCAGCAATGCGTATTCTTCTCTGTCCTATTCAGTGCCACAAAACAAAAGGTTTGGTTGGGGTTACACTTTAACCTCAATGCCTAATCTACCCCCTAACACGTAAACGTGATCCTTAACCCAAGCCAAAAAAGATAACCTTTTAGGTTTAGGCAACGCTGACCCTAGGCCTAAACATGACATAACTGTTAGAGTGGTTCTAAAGGCTGAAAGTATTTTACCTTTATGCGTCAGTGTGCAGCTCTCCTCTCATTGACTGAGACACAGCAGTGGGAGCCATTGGTTTCCACAGCTGTCAGTCACGGAAAATGAGGTGAGAGCAGGGGCAGGACCAAGCTCTGTGTGTCCTATGGACAGAGGCGGCTTGGGAGCAAGCACTGGGGGTTAGGGAGCCAGGAGAGGCAGTGGAGGACCCAAGAAGAGAAGGATCGGGGCTGCTCTGTGCAAAACCAATGCACAGAGCAGGTGAGTACAACATGTTAGTTATTTTTACAAAATAAAAACTGAGCCTGTCTGATCTGCGGTTGTTCTGAAGCTGCACATGCGACCAGCTATGACACCAGCTATTTCATGGCTTGACAGTTTGGTTGACAGCACAAGCAGCCATAACAGTTATCATTTACAGCATGCCTTGAATGTAACTGTTGGATAAACTGTTAAATCAATGGATTTAGTTCCATTTTGAGTCTAAGGCCTTGTTCACACTATGGTGCAGAGATGTGAGTTTTTCTGCACACCTTCTGCAAGGGCACAAAAAAAAGAAAACAATTATTCTCCATGTGCCGTGTTCACACCACAACGCTAGAATTAGGTGTGGATTTTTTCTGCACAGGAATCTGCAACATGTATAAAACCGATTGAAGCGCGCATGAAAACTTGTGTCTCTGCATGAAATATATGTGTCAGTTTCCATCAGTTTTTATGCATGTATGGTGTGAATGAGGCCTAAAACTGTGTAAGAAAGCAGCAATGATTGGCTGCCTATGACTAATCAGTCAATCACAGCCTCTGGCTCACACAGCCTTGCTCCTTACATTAAAAAAAACAAGCAGCTGAGCCATGTTTTTACTTCCCTCCAACTATTCCCCCTTAAGCTGCAAAAGCAGTAGACTGGAGTGTACACATGCTGAGGCACAGTAAAAATGATCCCCCATTAGGCTTGGTAAGCAGCACTGCCCACCAAAGGCGACCCATTAATGTGAAAGGGGCCACGGCAATGCACATGGTGATGTGTGTATTTAGACATTACAATAGGCAGTGAGGAAGAGACATAATATCTTTTCACTGCCTGTCTGTTGCCCTCTGAAGACAGTCAAAGCTATTGTAAACGAGCCCTAACAGAGGAAACTTGGGGAAAATGTTGCATTTAGAATGAAATTTTATTTATGCCCCATTAAAGGCTAAAAGAGCAATGCTTGGTATCCCTAGGGTTTATAATAATGGATCTTTCTACCCAAAAGTGACTTATCAGTTACAAATGGAACCTGTTACAGCAACCCTGTCAGATAATGAACCCTAAACCTGTAAAGAAGAATGAGAATACTTACCTCTCCTGCCGTCCACTATGTGTCAGAGTTGCTTCAAACTGACCCTTGGCTTCCTCATGGAAATTTTACTAGTGAGATGCCCTTCCAATAGCTCCTACATCTGCTCCCACCTTCAAAATGGGTCTTTCCACTCTTCCTGCTGCTGCAAGCGCCATAATATACATGGTTTATCCCACATAGTATCTGTAAGACCTGAGGATTCAATGCAGAGCTCTCACTACCACAATTCCTGAAAGACAAAAGCAACTGTCAGTGGTCTCTACTACATCCAAGGAACTCACTAATTGCCATATTAGAAAGCACTATGAAAAGGTTGAAATTGTTTAGCTTCAACACTTAACATTTATAAGGTGACAAAAGCAAATATACAAATGTGCTGGCAGGCCTTGTTCACATGGGTAATTACCTGCGCAGGGTCATGTTTTACCAGCACAGGGAAGCACAGGTGTTCCGTGCATCCCCAAGCTGGGCAGTCCAATCGATGTCTACTGGGTCTACTGTGGCTGGACCATGGGTGCAATTGGGGCCATGCACATGTATGGATATTGGGATACAGCGGCTGTGTTTGTGCAGCCATGCCCGGACACAGCCGCTGCAGCTATGTGTCCCAACAGACGTCTATAGGACTGCTGAAATGGGGATGAACAGAATACCTGTGAACCCCTGTGCCGACAAATCATAGCCTTGCATGGGGCATGCAAGTAATCGTCTATGTGAATGAGGCCATAAAGTAGAACTCCAGGCAAAAAGGTAAGGTAAGAGCTCCCTACTTAATGAATTGCAGGGTTCCTCTCCCTATCTGCTACTGTCAAGTTTGAATTTGGCAGATGTGTGTGTGGCTATTTCTGCACAGCCACATCATTCATTAACAGAATTGCCAATGAAAAAAACTACAAGAGAATAGAGAACGTCTACTTTGTCAAATGATTATGAGACAGGTGTAATACGGCACACGCAGATAGACAGGCAGCAAACAGCCTTATTTTTACCAAAGCCACTGGTTCAACTCCACTAGCAGATTAAATAATTTTTTCTGATATTTTCCTGGCAAGTCTTTCTTTTTTTAAATAACCAACAGATTTTAAGGAATTGCAGGGTTCCTCTCCCCATCTGCTACTGTCAAGTTTGAATGTGGCAGGTCTGTGTGTAGCTATTTCTGCACAGCCACATCATTCATTACCAGAATTGCCAATGAAAAAACTACAAGTCTCATATGCCACTGTGGCAAAGGGAATGAAGTTCTCAACATTGGTGACATGGTGATGTCACAGAACTTGTAGCACAAATGAAGCACCGTATTACAGTACAGACCTAAGCTGGAAGAAGAATCTGCAGAAGTCAGAGTATTGCACACATGATCCATTGATTGCGATGCAATGCTGTGCATGCTCAAAAAGCAAAATGTTTGCTTTTTGCAATACGGGTGCACTTATATTTTTAAGTGGTGCCTGGTAGGCCGAGTCACCTCCTGGTTTCTTAAATGTCTTGAATGCTCCAACAGTCAGATCTCGCTGCCATTGTTTCCGACTCTTTTCCTGTCCACCTCTAGCATCTCTTGCTGCATTCTAATATAAACACATAACACAACAGGGTGAGCAGAAACTCAGGAGCAAGAATGTCACCAATGGAGTCCTGGAGAAACATAAGAAATTGTTTAGGTGGTTTAACTCTGCGTCATCTACTAAGACATCCAAATAAATTCTGGGTGGATTGACCCTTTAAGCATATAGTGAGGTTACAGAGAATAGAGAACGTCTACTTGGTCACATGATTATGAGACAGGTGTAATACGGCACACAGCAGACAGACAGGCAGCAAACAGCCTCATTTTACCAAAGCCACTAGTTCAACTCCAATAGCAGATTAAATATTTTTTTTTTTATATTTTCCTGCAAGTTTTTCTTTTTTTAAAGAACCAACATCTTTTAAATCAACAATACATAGAAACCTGTACATATTCAATGCAATTGTGAAGTATGACAACTACAAAACAAGAAAGTAATAAAAGCCAATATGAAAGGCTGAGGGCCACTTCATACCAGGACAATAGGTTGCTTTGGGTTGATTTACTAAAACTGGAGAGTACAAAATCTGGTGCAGCTCTGCACAGAAGCCAATCAGCTGACAGGTTTTCTTGTCATAGCTTAAATGAATAAACTGAAGTTAGAAGTGGATTGGCTACCATGCACAGCTACACCACATTGTGCACACACATTAAATAGGCTGCCCAATGCACTACAACTGACTACTCCTGCACCACATTTCATAAGTGCAGCACAAAAAGACAAAAGTCAATCCAGTTAAACCATAAAGAAAACCCCAAAAAACAAAAACAAAAGAAAGTTATAATCCTATACGAACAGTTGATCCAGAGGAAGGCAAAAAAAACCCCAGCAAAGCATGATCCAATTTGCTCCTGCAGGGAAAAAAATTCCTTCCTTATCCCCCAAGAGGCAAACAGATATTCCCTGGATCAACCTTGACTATAAATGTTAGTATCCAATTAAATTATGTATATCTAAGAAAGAATCCAGGCCTTTTTTGAAACAATCCAGAGCTGGCCAGAACCAACTCTTGAGGGAGTCTATTCCACATTTTCACAGCTCTCACTGTGAAGAAACCTTCCAGTGTTTGCAGATTACATTTCTTTTCCTCCAATGCACAATTGTGAGTTACAGAGCATTGCACTGGTATGTTGGGGTGGGTATCATTTACAATGCAAGTGCTTGCAGCTTACCTCAACACATGAAAAGAAAAAAAAAAAAACTTGCAATGCAGCTGTAACGCAAATATGTTACCATCTGCTGTATTTGTGGGTAGAGGTGCCTTTATCTGAATGGCAGCACAATACAATGCACATTTTACCATGCACTGCTACTGCTTTATACAATATTTATTACCTGGAAATGTCTCTAAGTTAAATTGTTTTTATAGGTTTCTAAAATATAAAGAAAAAAGGTTAAAGTTTAAAGTGTTATTAAACCCACAACTGTAAAATCAGTCTGTATATGCAGTAAAGCATGATTGTTATACTCACTGTGGAACCTATGGGGTTAATCCTCTGCATTGTGTAAAAAGGATGTTTGATCCTCTCTTCTCTGATCCTCCCCTTCTTCAATTGTCCCCTAATTAACTCCTGATGGAGTAGAGGTTTGGAGTCACTCTGCACATGCTCAGTTTGGTGTGTATTGCTAGAGAGTTTTCTTTTTTTCTTGGGAGAGTGCATGTGATCAGCACTGTCCAGACAGAGGTTCAGGGGTTATGCAGCCTCAGAGGAGAATGAAAACTCCTCCTACAAGCTTTAACCAGTGCTCTGCTGTACACTGATAGACGTCACAATACTGCTCTAAATGCTGATGAGAAAAGGTATTTAGCAGTTTATATTTACTAAAATAATTGCATTTCCATGCTCTGTGTACTGTGGGAGACAAGATATAGTGAATGCAGGGTCCTGGGCTTCGTAACACTTTAACCCCCCAAATTTTGGGTTGTCCCCAGAAAAGAAAGAGAAAGTTTCTCATAGGGACACTAGTTCAGGTGACCTGGGGGGCCCAAAGAATTCCCTAAATTTGTGGGGATTATCTCTCACTGGCTATGGGACAGGAAGTGAAGGGAAATTTCCCCAATGGGACACAGATGGCAAAAAATAAACTGAAAAGGTTATAACCCTCCTTTACGCTATCCAATGCACATAGTTCTGCTTTAATAAACATTGTCACCTTGCTGATTTTTCAAATGATTTTCCCTCCTTGACTTACTGACACTCACCTTGCCATTACTCTCCCACCAATCCTTTCTCTGGTGCAGGAGGTGACAATTCCTGGTGCTTCCATGTATGGGGGAGTAAGTGACCTCTTCCCATGTGACCTTTTATTATTATAGTTACTTCTATAGCGCCGTCAATTTACGCAGCGCTTTACATATATATTGTACATTCACATCACACCTACATTCATACATACACATACTAGGGCCAGGATCCAATTAACCTACCAGCATGTCTTTGGAGTGTGGAAGGAAACCAGAGTACCCAGAGGAAACCCAAGCAGGCACAGGGAGAACATGCAAACTCCAGGCAGGTGGTGCCGATTCGAACCAGCGACCCTAGTACTGCCAGGCGGAAGTGCTAACCATATTGTCACTGTGCTTACCTGCTTCTTTTGTGTCACACACCAGTAAATCTAGAGATTTTAGTGCTGGTTGTGGTAGAGAAAGCAGCAGCATGGGAGAGCTTGCAAGGTGAGAATCTCTGGTTTGAGGGAAGAAGAGCTTCACCAAGACGGATATGCCCGACCCTAATAAACAAATCAATTAGAGGCAGTCCAAAAAGGAGTCTGCTAGGTTTCTTATCCTTAATGCAGAACTTCACTCAAAAAAGTGAAGTACTGATGATTTGCTCCTCCCCGAGCCTGTAACCTAGTTACAGTTTTTTTTTTGGAGGGGGGAGGCGGGTACGTGCCAATTTTTATCAGCACCTGCTTCCACTGTTGTAATCCTCACCTAGTCAAGGATGGCAACGCTTTCCCCACCCACAGCCTCCTGGGACACATCACAGGTCCCGTGAGCAGGCTGGTCCAATTGATGCAGGTGCTGTCAGTGTTATCGTTACATCATCAACACACTGCAGCCAATCAGAGGAAGCCTTGTATTCATTAATAAAAATACAAAGCTTCCTGTGAATGGCTGAGTAGCGCACAGTCAGACTCAATTTTGTTCCGTGAAACGGATGGGAAGTTCCTGTACCGCAGCCAAAAATTGTTTAATGTACATAGTAGATGCTACATATCGTTTATACAGCACTAATAGCCATTGCATTGATTAGTATAGAAAAAAAAGTTGCTTGGTCCAGCTTGAACTGTGTAACCGTTTCCCGACCGCCCTATAGCAGAACTACTGCTACAGGGAGGCAGGTATATATACGTGATTTTGTATTTCCGGGTAGGAAGCACGCGCGCGCCCTACCCGCGCCGCCTGTGGTGGCTACAGCCATCGATCACCAGGTGCTGGCCGGAGATTCCCCAGCGCCACCCGCCGATTGCTGAGTATCACTGAAAGGGGAGAGGTCTGTATGTAAACAACACAGATCTCTCCCCTGTCAGCACTAGCATGCTGCTTTGTATTGCTCTGCATAGTAGAGCAATACAAAACATCATGTCTCCCTAGTAAAACACAGCACACAGTAAACAGCACACAGTTAACCCTTTGATCGCCCCAGATGTTAACCCCTTCCTGCCCAGTGCCATTAGTACAGTTTCAGTGCTTTTTATTAGCACTGATCACTGTATTCATGTCACTGAGGATATCAGTGACATTTATTCAGTCCCCCCCAGTGTCAGAATGCCCACCGCAGTCCCGCTATAAGTCGCTGATAGCTGCCATTACTAGTATAAAAAATTTTTTTTTTAAATTCCAGTATATATACCACCATTTGTAGACGCTATAACTTCAACAAAAACCAATTAATTTACACGTATTGGGATTTTTTTTTAAGCAAAGACATGTAGCAGATTACATTTTGGCGTAAATTTATGAAGAAATTAGATTTTTTACTGGATGTGTTTTATAGCAAAAAGTCAAAAATATTGTTCTTTTTTCAAAATTGATGGTCTTTTTTTGTTTATTGCGCAAAAAATTAAAAAACGCAGAGGTGATCAAATACCACCGAAAGAATGCTCCATTTGTTGAAAAAAAGAACATAAATTGCATTTGGGTGCAGCATTGCATGACCGCGCAATTGTCAGTTAAAGTAACGTAGTGCCGTATCGCAAAAAATGGGCTGGTCAGGAAGGGGGGTGAATCCTCTGGCGGGCAATTGGTTAAAGCCACAGTATTCCTGGCTACAGCAGCACAGACTGGTCAAGAACAGCCCCCCCCCCCCAATTTTCTGACTGAACAATGAAGAAGCAGCAGAACACTGATGAGGTCACTTTTATAGCAACTGTATTTCTGACTTCATGGTCCTTGCCAGAACATGTGCATTGCAGAATAATCTGATTGGTTCCCATGCACCCCTTCCTCCCACAGTTAGAGTGCACAGGGGAGTACAGAAGGCTGAGATCAATACATGCTCAAGTGTAGGTTTCACTTGAAAATACATGTAATCATTTAGTGCATGCATAACCACTTGGAGTTCAACTTTACTTTGCCAGCTGCTAAAAGTGAACGTGTTGCTTAGTCTGCAACAACCGGGCAATGCATAGCCAACTATACCACAATATGTCTAATGTTTACCGATCCAGTCCAAAAAAGACCAATAAGCCTACCTGAATGTAGCATATTCAAGTAGTTTTAAAGGCTCATTTGTGCATTTTAGAAGCAATGTGCAGTCAAGGAGTTCTTGTAAGCAGGATTCCGCATTTTTGGTGCCATAGACTTTTATTATGGGAGTGTTCAAAATATGTACATAACATAAAATATGTGGGGTTTTTTCAGGCACTCCCATTAAAGTCTATGGGGCTAAAAATGCCCAAATCTCCCTATAAGGTAGCTCCTGTACCTTTTCAAGTGACAGGTGCCTAAGCACTCAAGAGTGAACAGTCACCACTTAAAACAATGGGATTTTTAAAGTGGAGCATTTTGTAGCTTCAAGCTACCAAACTTTCAAGTGGGAATGGGGCATAACAGTTCACCTCCTAAAGGGCTTGTGTCAACAGACTTCGTCTTGTAATGATGGCATCAGTTTGACATCAGATTGAGACATTTCTGAGACCATCCGGAATTCATTGGCAGGTAGGTACATTTGACTTTTTCCTGACCTGCTGCAAACAAACGTTTGCCCCTGAATGCATAGGGCTCTAAAATGGAGTACCACTCAGTACAGCATTCAGCCCTCCATAGACTTTCAGAAGCTGCAGGCTGCATCCGTGACTCTTGAGCACATGAAGGCTGTACACTTAAGCAATTTGTAGCTTGAAGCTCCAAAAAATGCTCACGCTTAAAAAAAATCAATTGTTCTCTATAGTGCCTGTTCGCAGGATCAGGTGAGAACAGACATCATAGAGAACAATTGATTTTTTTAACCTCCTCCTGCCCGCCATACAGTAATATGACAGATTTAAGGTGGTTCTCTCGTTCTGGGAGGACGTCATATGATGTCCTCCCATTTTCACCGTGCATGCGCGGCTCAGGGAGCGCGCAGTGCGGCGATCGGCGGTGCGCTGTGTCCCTCGGACACAGCGGATCACCGATCATGGAAAGAGCCGAAGATGTTGGCTCGGTCATGTGATCAGCTGTGTCCAATCACAGCTGATCACATGTAAACAGGGAAATGCCCGGTTATCAGCATTGCTCTCCTCTCGAGCTGTCACGCTACGGATACACTCAGTATGAAATTCCAACTTCTTAGGCAAAACCTCTATTCTCCTTCCTCTCAAATAGAAATAGTGTTTAGTATGCCAACCATGGAAAAGGGGTATATCACTATCAGACAGCCGCAAATTAGTTTATTGCCTAAACAACAGAACAAAATTTGGCCACCCAAAGTAAATCTCCGGTATCACTTCTAGGATTCGGTACCAGAGGCTACCATATCTATGACATATTTAAAAAGGATCTAAGGGTTATAAAGGGTACAAAATGCAGAAATGGTTTTCAGTTATTGAAGTTTTTATTTGTTGGGCAAACCGGTGGTGCTACGCAATCAGTAGCATAGATATTAGCAGTGTCACATTTTCTGGGATTGTTTCTGATAATAACCTAGTCCCAGACAAAAGGATACCCTGGTCGCCCATGTGAAAGTGTGGAATGGGGCTAACAACCCCATCTTGTAAAAAGAATAACCATTGCAAAGTCTTAGGGCTCCTTTCACTTTATGCGTTGTGTTAATGCGTTAACACTACAAGATATTGTGCATTAAGGCATGTTGCAGTAATGTATGGTAAATTGTGTGTTTCACTCCACAATACGTCATGGCAAGGATCTGATTGGCCCTAAAGGAAATGAATGCCCTTCATGGGCTGTAGCACTATGGACTAATTAGGAATGTACAAGTATTAGCCCTCATGCATACTTGGCGTTTTGATAATGCTAGTAATGTTAGCTGTGTAAAGTCAAGTTAAAAACGTGAGTTTTTCAGCTTTTTTTTTAGCGGTTTTGCATTAGCGTTTAGCTGTGATTTTCCGCGGTTTTTTTTCCCCAAAAAAATCCAAAAACACTGGTTTGTGGCGTTTTACCATGTTTTGCCACGTTTTTCAGAGTTAGAGCATTTTTACAGCTAAAAAACTCCTCTAGAAAGCCACTAGTCCTGGGTTTTTTTCCAGCCAAAAAACATTGATTACAGTCTATGTGTCCATGGACACATAGGATAACATGCCGGGAGTTTACTGGCTGTAGAAAAAAAAAATGTCAAAAGAAAAAACAGCAGCTTTAAAAACGTCAAGTGTGCATGAGGACTTATACATGTCTAAGTCCTCAGGCACACGGGGTGTCAAAAATGCTGCTTTTAAAGGGTGTTTGACGGGGAGGGGGGTTTGCCTCTACACACCCTTCCATGTTAGCCTATGATCCAAGCACACATAGGCATTTACAAGAATTTAGAAGAAAATGAAAAAAAATCACTTGCGCGTTCAGAAGAAAAACGAACAATGACATTCTGAAAACAGATTTTTTTTTTTTTATATACCAAATGCCATAGAGACTTAAAAAGAAAAGTCATGTTGGTGGCCTGGTTCCCCGGGTAGGCACTGTGCCAATGGTCATCTCTCTGCTGTTGGCCGTGCTATGGCTTACAGTCTGCACCATTGATATTAGGAAAGTGAATACCAGGGATAGAAGGGAAGAAGTTGGCCATGGATCTGGCTTGAGGCTGCCTGCCAGGTAGAGCTGTCTAACGAGATGCTGAGGTTTCAGTGGAAACAGCTTTGCTTGGCATCATGACATTGTCACTGGCACCTACAAGCCATGGCTCTGTACTGCCATAAGTGAAGCGTCATGGATGTCCTGCTTCATGGCTCGGAACTGATGTTCAGAAAGAGGGGAAACAGGCAGCCAGTAGTTACCTCCAATATAGACCTCATTACGTGCTGAAGCTAGGAGCAACTGGCTGACGTCTGCAGGAGATATAGGTCTGCCATGAGACATGCTCATCCAAGAGTATTATCTGCATTAGGTAGGTTTGGTGAATATTGTGGGTTTCTTAAAGCTGCTAGGTGATTGACGCAGACCATGCAATATGAGTGGCACTGCCTGGCACCATAACATTGAGACAGTGGTATCTTTCCCACTCTACATACATATTACATTCTTATATGATGATTTATGTTCCGTTTCACATCAATACTTTGTGAAAGATTTACAAAGAGTTCATATCTATCTGTGTCCTTCCAGTTAAAGTCTCCTCATGCTGCCATAGGACATCATCATCTATGAGCATTATGTACATTAGACAGATTTGGTGAAATTTTGTATGCTTCTTGATACTGTTAGATGATTGGCCAGGACCATGCTATAGGAAGGCCACTACCTGGTACCATAAAACTGAAATAGTGGTACATTCACCCAGGGCTGGACCATTCCTTGTCACCATGGTAACTGAAAAAAAACAAACTATCTGGTAACCTGGTTATTTGTGATGGTGAAGTGGGCATTGAAATGCTTCAGTCATTGTTGGATAAGTCTGGCACTGTCTTAGAACACGCCAGCTTATGTGACTATATTAACAGCCAGCAATACATAGAGACAGCCTAAGATAAGTCCTGCCAACGTGATAAAGATGAACTTGGACAGTCTACGTTTTGTTTTTTTGAAAGATGGTTCTTAGTTCTGGGTGATATTTGTCCTGGCCATAGCAGGCACCTATAAATACCCAAACATGAGGTCAATTTTCCCCTTTCCAAACGTCAAGCCAATGTAACCACTCAACTCCCTTTAGTACAGGGCCAGAATAGCTATCAGAATGGCTCTAAATTAGGGACCCCTGGGTGCTGGAGAGGCAAACTGACCCAATATGAAAGTACTGGAGATGTCCGCTATGAGCTGACATCAGTTCATATTTTCCTCATTCCAGGTTTACATTAAAGAATATGTAAACCCAACATTTCATACTCCTGATATGTGACTGCTATACTATGTACTTTTACAAAAAAAAAATATCCTGTTCTCTTTGCATTGCTGCCTTTGTGTGACATGCCTGGTTTTTCTGCCAGCTCCTCTCCTATTAAAAACTGATCACAATAGGCATTGGAGCACAGCGCGGTCAGTTTTCTAGCTGTGCTGTCCTCCAATGATCAAACTTGTGCTGACATGCACCCCTCCCCCACCCTCTGCACAGCCATTCAATGGGGAGATCAGTGTGCAGCTGTTTCTCTACCCCTAGCTCCTTACGCAGCTAAGAACAGAATGAATGTGATCAAAAAAGGTAATCATGTTTTTCATTAGTATATACAAATATTTTGCCTTTCATTTCTATTTTAAACTGAATGGGTTGTTTTACCAGGTGAGGGTCCACATATACTTTACGTTTCTCAGCATTTGGGTACTGTCTATGCCCAGATTCTTAGGTAAGTTCCAATTATCATGTAAATGAAAGCCACATGGGACTACATAAAGCATTTTAAAATCCATAAAGTGCTAAGAGTATACACTAGTGTTCAGAGTTAAAGTTGGGTGAAAAGCAACAGGGTATGTCCTATTTCTGTCCATCAGTGGACCATTCAGCATTATCTTCTGAAAAACAGATCAAGCCTCAAACACAATACTCACATATAAAACTTCTTAAGACGGCCCAGATGTATATCAGGTTAGGTCGCAAAGGAATAATCTAACCCATTTATTACATGGTCTACCAAACATACTTTGTCCTGCATTAAATAAAACAACAGTTTTGTTTTATACATGCAGAAAAGCAATCCATAAGCACATAAAACAAAAAAGTAATATACCATCATATTATTGTATACCAACCATTATTAATCAGGGCTCTGCGAACACTACAGTTCCTCCAGAGGTTTCTATGGGTTCCTTAACTTATGGCTGACTGGCCTAATGGTACCTAATGGTACCTGCACAGAACAGGGGCCAACGCTACTTAGCAGAGCCAGTAGCATAAAACCAATGATTTTTTTTTAGCTATCTGTAAAGGCGACATTTTGGCCACCACAGTAATGATCATTTTTTTCACTGACCCACTTTGAATTGGCTCTTGCAGGGGTTCCCCAAGGCCTGGTAATTATTTTAAACCAGAACTAAACCCTCTATCCTTTACAGCTAAGGAAGCTGCCATCGTAGCCTCTGTTTGATCAGCAGTTATGGAGCTGAATGGCAAGTCATAGTAGTGTGAACTGAACCTTAATCGGTGGGTTTAGTTCTGCTTTAAATGTAATTGTTTTGGAAACTGTTAAATCGATGGGGTTAGTTTCACTTTAAGGATTCCTCTGGGATTGAAAGAGGCTGTGCTACACCAACGTTTATGCATTTTCCTCTCCACTGATGCTTAAACCAATCAACAATGAAAAAGTGAATGCCTGTGTTTTGGAAGAAGAAAGCAAAGGCTAAATTTTAGAGTTCTGTAGCTTGAAGAAGCGGTATACTTTAAAAGAGAAGTATGAGGTTTTTAAAAATCATACTTGCCTAGGTGGATGCAGCATCGATCAGATGCTTCATCTGTCTCTGCCGGCCTTATTTTACTAAGCCCAGCACCCTGCATTCACTATATCTGGTCTTCCAGAGTACAGAGAACATGGAAATGCAATTATTTTAGTAACTATAAACAGCTAAATATTTCTTCTCATCAGCAGTATATACCAGTCTTGTGACTTCTATCAGTGTCCAGCAGAGCACTGGTCAAAGCTTTTAGGAGGAGTTTTCATTCTCCCCTGATTGTCCTATGAGGCTGCAGGACCCCTGACCCTCTGTCTGGACAGCACTGATTAGCTCTGTGCTGATCACATGCACCTTCCCAAGAAAAAGAAAAACTCTCTAGCAATACACAACAAACTGAGGATGGGCAGCTTGCCCCCAAGGCTCTGTTCTAACAGCAGATGGACTGGGGACGGTAGAAGAAGGGGAGAATTAGAGAAGACAGGATCAAACATCCTTTTTACACAATGCTGATGAATAGATTAACCCCTTAGGTTCCACAGTAATTATAGCAGGCATGCTTTACTGCATATACAGGCTGATTTTACTGTTGTGGGTTTAGTAACATTTTAAGGGTGAGAACTGAGTGATCAGACACCACTGATCGCTCAGTTCTCTCTACCACTCTGAGCAGAGAGCAGTGTCTGTCAGTCATCATTGCCTACTCTGCTCCCCCCAGTGCACATTGGAGCGCCAGGCTGTGAAGGGGGTGGGAGCGGTTGGCTCAGGCTCTCAGCACCTCGCTGAGAGGCTGAGCCAGGTTCCAGTCCACGCTCCTGGGTAGATCCTGTCCATATGGTTGCGATCTTTCCTAAGCCTGGACTAGCTGAGTGACATCAGCCAACATCGGACTTTAGCTCGCTGTAAGCTGAAAATGGGTCACAGGAGTACAGAATGAACTGCACTCCTGTGATCCACAGGAGAAGTACAGCCATATGTGCTTTGGCTGTACTTCTCCTTTAAGGCCCCATTAATACTTGTGAATGGGGCCATTAGCGATTACATGGGAAGACCCAGCAGGGTCCTGATTAGCTTCGGGTGGCAGCCCTATTGAAAGCAATGGGAGTCTGACAGCTCCCGCAGCTAATTGCAGCTGTTCACACGTAATTGTTTGTGGAGAGATTACTTGTGAAAGATCAGCTCTGGACACAGACAATCTGGGAGGGATTTACTAAGACTGGAGCACAGAGAATCTGGTGCAACTGTGCATAGTAACCAATCAGCTTCCAGGTTTTATTAGCAAAGCCTAACTGAACAAACTGAAGTTAGAAACTAATTGGTTACTATGCACAGCTGCACCAAATTCTGTGTGCTCCACTTTTAGTAAATCCACCCCTCTCTGTCCATCACCAATTATTCACAGGCAATTGCTCCACAGGTAAATGCTCCACATCCCAAGACACTCCAGGACCAGTCTTCCAGCAGTTCGTGATCTCACACATGCTCAGTAGAGAGCAGGCTGTGAGTGATCAGGACCTGATAGTTGGCTCCCGAATACAAGGCTGTGGTGCAGAATATCAGAAGCCCTGTGAAGGATCAGGTGCATGGAAAACAGGGCTGGACTTCAAGGGCTTGTGTTTCTTAAACGTCAGCAGCTACCGTACTTGTTAGTTCTGGACTTTTAGCTTTTGTATAGCTGGGTGACATTACTCATTACTTTATTGATACTAAATGGCTTGTTTTATTCCATAAGGAGTTGAGTCCACCAAAACCCAGATAAAAATCACAAAAGATGAAACCTAAATGGTAAACCAGGCTTTAGAATCTTGGAAATTCAAAAATGCAAAGAACAAAGGTATACCGCTCAGGCAAACAATCCAGATCAATCCACAACAGGTGCAGGCTCTGGCTCGCCACCACACACGATACCATAGGAAGAAGGGTCAGCCACACACCGGAAGATAGATGAATATAGTGTGTATTTATTGACCCATAGGACACAAAACACCAGGACATGAATACAGGACCTGTTAACGCATTTCACACAATCGCGTTCTTAATCATAGAATAAAATCATAAATAAAATGCAAAGTGCTGGTACACAAACACAGAAAACCCACTGAATGACATAAGGCTGCCATTCAAGTGACAATGAAAAACCACATGGATGCAGATAAACATACAAATATACAAAATCTAAAGAAAAATATCAATAGAAACGTGGTAGAACAAGCTCAGATAGCTATGCAGTAGCCTAATGGGAAATGCCAAGGAATATAATACCAAGTAGTACTACTCAAGAGGAGAGACGTGGCTACATTTTGGAAAACAACATACTGCATGTGCGCGTCTTCCATATATTTTTCATAAAAAGTGGCTGTAGACTCCAGGTAAGATAATTTCATTGCTGACTAGTCAATAGAACCTGTCTAGAAATAGAGGCTATTATGGGAGTAAATTGGTGTGTCACTCTGAAAGCCAGCATTTCCATTTTTTAGAACATCAACAGTTCTTGACATTTTTTTTTTTTTTCTACACCAAATGATCACGGTAAGTGCATACACAGTGCAGGATTTGACAGCACTGACACAAAGTGCGTTCTCCAAAATCACACTGTTTACGTTTTAAAGAAAAAAAAAACTATGGTAAACAATCCGTGGCTGACAACTAATCCCAAAACGACAGTAGATTGTTGCAATCATTCAAGATATAACAACTGTCAAAGACGACACAATATACATTGCTCCCTGACACACTACTGTAAGAATTTAGACCATGCCTGATTCATTTACAGTAGTTACAAGACTTTGACCATGTCATTTCCATAGCGGCATAATGAGTTTTTAACAAATGGACCCAAAATGCTTCCTGAACTACAAACAACTTCTAATCAGGGAACCCATGCTCTGGAGCACACAAGATCAGGCTGAGGCAAAAAGTAATGTGGTATGGCATTGCCCTGAATAATGATGTATATGGTCATTGCTCTTTGCCCATCCTTAAAGTACACCCCCAATCACTACAATCTCATTAGTTTTACCATGACAAAGTAATTTCAAAATGTGTCTTCAATATTTTTAAATCTACATCACAATCTTATCATAATAACTAGTGATTCTGCCACGCTGTTCCGTGTTTAGGCACTTCCTGTTATAGGGTGACAACGCTGAGGCTGATTTACTTATAGCAGGTCCTCTGACATCATCAGGTACACTGCAGAGCCCCTAGCTTTGCAATGGACGTGATAAAGCTGATGGACAGTCCATCATCAAAGCATGGGAGAGTAGAGAAGAGCACCAACTACAAGGGGAATGGAGGATCAGGTAAGCAAAACTGCTTTCTGCGGCCACCTAGACCTAAACAAGCACTTAACCCTTGCAGTGCCGCGGCAGCCCCACTACAAGAGAGTATTTTTCATTTCCCTAAAGATGGGCTTTAAGGCAAATAGGCTGTTCCATTAACAAGGGGATTTTCAATTAACTTAGTGCACCATTCTCCATCAGGGTTCTGTGAAACCCAATGTGGTTGCTAGAGGTTTCTTGAGCTGTGGCTGATGAACTTCCCAGTTGACGGTGCCTGAATAGTTCCAGGGTCAACACCGCTTGGTAAAGCCAGCAGCATGCCACCAATGATCTTTTTTAGTTATCTGCTAGGAATGGTATGCTGACCACCACTGGAAGGGACAATCTTCCCACTAGCCACCAATGTAAGAGACATGTTCCCACTGACCCCTGAATTGAACTAGTTTTAGTAAGAATTCCCCCAGACCTGAAATTTATTTCAGAAATTCCTCTGGAGTAAAAAGGTTTGAGAAAGGCTGACTTAGTAAATTATGATGAAGCTCTGCTGACTTCCATCCTTCAATCACGTGCAAGCAAAAACGCTCTTTTTATTTTCTTTGCATGTGATTGGGTATTCTTTGCAAACTAAATTTTCACCACATTCACAAAGTTAAGGGAAAATTCTCTTGCAAAGAAAACAGCCTGTTTGCCTTCAGAAAATGAACGTCTCTGTCTTGATCTTAGAATTGTGTCCCTACATTGTTACTGTGGCATGGGCTTCCAATAGAGAATACAATGGTCATTTCAACCCACGCTGGATAGGCACAGTCTACTGCTGTCACTACCAAAAATAATTTTGGAACTGTCATGCAACCATCGCTACAGTGAATGCATGTGGGAAAGTGGGATGCAACAAAGGAATAAAATTAAATAATGTTTATGATAGAATGTGGGGGAGATTTACTAAAACTGGCGCACTCGGAATTTGGTGCAGCCGTGCAAGGTAGCCAATCAGCTTCTAACTTCAACTTGTTCAATTAAGCTTTGACAATAAAACATGGAAGCTGATTGGTTTCTATGCAGAGCTGCGCCACATTTTGTACCAGGCATTTTTAGTAAATAACCCCCAGTTAGCAAATTAAGGCTGATGTCAGACAGGCGATTGGGACACTTGCCAGTGGCAAAATCGCTAAGAAGCTGCCTGCCTATCCTTATGGAATCGCTTCCATCGCTAGCGACTGAGATTCAGCAGCATTTGGGGCCAGCAAGGGAGTGACTCCAGAGACGCAAGTGGAAGGTAAAGTCACCCATCTGACATCAGCCGAATGCTGGCCATACTCTTAGAATCTAAGAGATTCTCTCATCCATGCTAAAAGGCACAGAAGGACAGATCCACCTGCTGAGCTGCCAGAATACCGGAACAGTGGCTGCATCTGACTGGAAGCAGCTACTGTTCCACTGACAATTATCCACCAAGTTCCTTCATTTTTCAATCAATGGATGTTGGCTGGGAGGGGGGCACTCACTAAGCAAATTTTGGCTGGTTCATCAGGAAGCACCTGAAACTTTTGCAGTGTATGGCCAGCCTAAATGATATTCATTTAGGGTGCACATCAACTTTAATAAGAAAACCTGTATATTTATACACTTTAAAGCCGCACCAATGTGTGTAAAGACCATCATGCATGTTACAATCCAATTACGTGAAGACTGTACAATCAACTTTAGATTTACCAAAGTTATATGTAATATGAGGATGAACCTAAGCTATCGATCTAATGTGTCAGGCTGTTGTGATACATTCACGTGTTCCCAACCTCAGTCCTTTAGTACCCCTGACAGATCATGTTTTCAGGATTTCCTGCACCTTGCCCAGGGTAAAGTGAATGGGGCTGCACCCCAACAGCACGCCAAATGCTGCACCTGTGGTTGCGGTACAGTAGTCCCATTCAAAAATCCTATTCAGCTGTCAACAGAAAAACAAAACAGGCATTCAGGAAGTGGCATCATCACCTCCTTGTTGCCTGTCAACTGTACCTGCACCGCTCGCTGAAAACCGTTTTACTGCAGATAGTTCTTCAGAGAGCAACTATGTGTAAATACGCCCCTGGGCTTGTTCTTTGAAAAGTGATTCTTGGTGAATTGCTTTTCAAAGTGCGGCCAAGTATCGTCTCTCATGTTTTTAGGAGGCAATACTGCTGCTTCCTGAATCCTTTTTTGTTCAGCCAAATGGCAGTTTTTAACGGGACTAATGTGAAGCAACCAGAAACTGTCTGCAGCCCCATTGACTTGAATGGGCGAGTTTGAGTCAAACAGACATTCTAGGTCAGGGGGTGTCAAACTGGCAGTCCTCCAGCTGTTGCGAAACTACAAGTCCCATCATGCCTCTGCCTTTGGGAGTCATGCTTGTAACTGTCAATCTTGCAATGCCTCATGGGACTAGTAGTTTGGCAACAGCTGGAGGGCCGCCAGTTTGACACCTGTGTTTTAGGTTACATTTGCTGCAGCCACAGCATGTGAACAGCCTCCTCTGGCTGTATAGTAGGTTTTAGGTAGATGGTCTGAGGGGGGTGTGGGGTCAACTGCCCGTATTTACTCCCACCCCAGCCACTTGTGTGAAAGAGGCCTTAGGTCCTTTTTGGCATGAAGGGTTTAATAAAAGTTCACCTGTCAGTTTTTCAGGTGGCCCTGAATGGACAGACTAATCACCCCAATGGACCAGCAAGTGTGAACAGACTTGTGCATGCCTCCAATCCAACTCATTTTGTGAAAAAATAATGGAAGGGGACCCACTTCCCTCCATCTAGGTCCTTGGCGGCCCTCCAGTTGTTGGGCAACTACAAGTCCCATCATGCCTCTGCCTTTGGGAGTCAAGCTTGTAACTGTCAGTTTTGCAATGCCTCATGGGACTTGTAGTTTGGCAACAGCTGGAGGACCGTCAGTTTGACACCCATGATCTAGGAGGATCAGATCGTATGGCGGTTAGGTATAAATGGACAGCAGAGTCCGGCCACCCATAGAGCGGGTTCAGCATACACTGAGCACACATGGACCTGTCATCCACCTGCTCTGATCAGCGGACAGATCCCCTGCTGACGTCAACAGAGTCCTCCTCATGTGAAAGGGGCCTTCAAGAAATACCAAAGACGTGGCCTGCTGGAGGCACCCGAGACTGTGGTTGGGAACCACTGCTCTGTAGATCTAACTACACAATCAAATTGGACCGCGTACACCGGGCCTAATTCTACAACCACACAGGTACATCCCGCTCCATCTGCTCACACAGTTCCACCGCAACATACACACAAGCACCCCTGACAGCGGCCACCATGTTGTACAGACCAACAATCCCATTGAAAGACATAGCAGGTATAGACTGGCGCTGACGGCGCTCTGGCACATGCGGTAGCAGACTTACCCTCTTTATTTAGCCTCATAACCTCCCTGCTTTTTCCACCCTCTTTTCCAGTCTCTTCTAAATCTACATCTGTGGAGGAAAAGAGAAGCCAAAGTCAAGATGGACATCCCAGCAAATGTAAACAGCAATGAGTGTCATGTCCCCGCCTCCCCCAGGGATGAGGGGTGCCCATCTGAGTGGAGGGATGGTATAGGGAGCCCAGGAAGGTCCAGTGGATGGAATGCACAGCCAGCAGTGAAGGATGATGGGCCTCCTCTCTATAGACACACTCAGTCTGCCAGTCTCCCTGTGTCTGTGGGTGTATGTGGACGAGCCCTCACAGCTCCCAGTGCAGGGACTAGGACTGGGCACACCGGGGAGCAGCCTCTCACTTTTATTTCCTCCCTCTAGCCCTCTAGATGTGTCTATAGAAAGCCAGGCTGTTCGGGGCTGATGGATCGCCTACACAGCGGATGGCCAGGCGGATGGGGCCGTGTTCTTACTGTCGGAGCAGTGTATTTTAGCGGCGTCGATCCAAGTGGACCACGGTTTGCCCAGAAAAGCCTCCGGACTGGGCACTTTGCGATCCAGTGTCGCCATTGCTCTTCCTTCTTGTTGCTTTTCCTTTCCTTCGGAAGCGGAGCGACACGGGATTCGAGGCTCTGTGACGTCATCTTCGGAACGTTCCGACATTGAGCTGAGTGAAGGGGAGGGGGAAGCCGAGCGACTGTGTCTCTGATCCTCCATGCTCGTGGTTGGCAAGCCCGCTCTGCTTGCTGTGGCGCCGGTGGGCCGGAGAGGGCGCCCGAGAGAGCGGCTTTCCTTCAGGAGAGCGGAGGACGCCGCTCTGGTCGGGCTGGTGACATGCCGGCTGACACTCGGGGTCCTGGAATCAGCGGAACATTTTACAGTTGTCATGTGGGGACTGGCAAGGGTACTTGTCTGTTAATTCACCGGATTTATTTATTTATATATATATATATATATATATATATATATATATATTTATTTAAATAAAACATAAAAAAATATATATATATATATTAAAATAAATAAATCTGTAAATAAAAGTACCCTGGCAAGACTTATGCAGGCCATAAATGGGTCGAATTCCAACCGATTTTTTTCTCTGAAAATCTAAAACATTCGCTCAGTAATGTGATGGTGCCTTCAATGATTTTCAAAATCAAGTAATAAAGTTCACCCCATATAACAGGCGAAACATCTGTCCCTTCCAGGTCACGGCTCATACGCATATTCTTTTCGGAAAAACGATCGTACGATTTGACCATCGTTGAGTCGAAAATCAGTCTTTTTACACACATTTGCCAACATGCCCGATCACCGAAAAGGGGAGGAATCACGAAAATCAGCTGGTGACATAGACCCACTAACAGAGTGAAAATTGGCCGATTTTTCTTAGGTCTGATTTTTCGGCTGAAAAATCGCTCGAATTTCGACCCATGTATGGCCAGCATTAGGCTCCATGCACACTGGGCAGTTTAATAACGCTGGGAACGTTAGCCGTGTAAGCCCCCAGTCACATCTGGTGCAACCTGGCATGCGGCTTGCAAATCGCACGCCAGGTCACACCCTATTGTCCGCTATTAGAGCAGTTATATCAGTGTGGTTTCTGACTTGGTCGGAGTCGCACCAATATTTAAAGTAGTACTTTACTATTTGCATAGACTTCTGTGTCAAATATCTTGCAAATCGCAATGAAATCGGCAGGTCACCCGATTTTGAAATCGTGCGACTTCACTGTAACTCGGACGATTTCAAAATCAGCTTTGATGTGACCGGAGGGTAAAGTCATGTTAAACGTTTTTCAGTGGGTTTTTTTAGTGTTTTTGCATTAGCATTTTGCCACGTTTTTTAGTGGGTTTTTTTTTCTCAAAAAAAGTCCAAAAAGCCGGTTTGCCACGTTTTTTAACATTAGTCCTCATGCACACTGGACGTTCTGATAACGCTGGTAACATTAGCTGTGTAAAGTCACGTTAACGTGAGATTTTCAGCTTTTTTTTAGCATTTTTGCATTAGCATTTAGCAGTGTTTTGCTGCGATTAGCGGCGTTTTTTGTGTTTGCGTTTTTTAGCTTTTTTTAACCAAAAAACCGTCCAAAATGCCGGTTTGCGTCTTTTTACCGCATTTTTCAGCGTTAGAGCGTTTTTACAGCTAAAAACTTTAGAAACACACTAGTTCTGGGTTTTTTTTCCAAGACAAAAAACGTTGATTACAGTCTATGTGTGCATGGACACATAGGATAACATGCTGGGGGGTTTACTGGCTGTAGAAAAAAAATGTCAAAAACGTCAAGTGTGCAGGAAGACTAAGTCCTCATGCACACGGGATGTTTTGATAACGCTGGTAATGTTAGCTGTGTAAAACGTGAGTTTTTACCATTTTGGATTACCGTTTTGCCGAGTTTTTCTAAGTTTTTGGTTTTTAGTATTTTACCAAAGAAAAGGGGGGGTGTCAAAAAAAGTTAAAAAGACGCCGGTTTGCGGCGGTTTACTTCGTTTTGCCGCGTTTTTCAGTGTTAGAGCGTTTTTACAGCTAAAAAACTCCTCTAGAAACCCACTAGTCCTGGGTTTTTTTCCAGCCAAAAATCGTTCATTACAGTCTATGTGTGCATGGACACATAGGATAACATACTGGGGGGTATACTGGCTGTAGAGAAAAACACCAAAAGCCAAAAACAGCCACTGTAAAAACGTCAAGTGTGCATGAGGACTTAAAGAGGAGTGCTAGCTGGAAAAAAAAAAAAGCAGCTACAAAAACTGTAACTGCTGACTTTTACAATAGAGCCACTTACCTGTCCCTCAGTCCAGCGGTGTCCTCACCATAGCTGGTTTCATCGGCCATTTTCTCTCCCTGGCACCTGCATCTTTAGTGTGGGCATCCAGCTGTGACAGCTTGTGGCTTCACAGCCGGGTGCTCACTGCACATGTGCAAGAAGCACATGTCCTGTCACATGTCCAAGAAGACTATGGGGAGGGAAGGGGGGAGGACAACGTCCGCTTCCGATTGCCTAGGCGATCGCAGTGGGAGCGGGTACCTGTCAAATTCGGGTACCTGCTCCCCAAAGGTGCCAATCCTTAATAAGAGCAGGGGACAAAGTCTTAAAGCGGAGCTTCCCCTTTTGGGTGGAGCTCCGCTTTAAGCTAGCCATACACGTATAGATTTTCATTCTGGAATTTTCCTTTCAAGAATATTTGATTTTCTAATCATTAGTGGGGTCAAATCAATGTTCATTTTCAACAGTAGTGATGGGAAAATTCTAAAACTCTCCATACACGTGTAGATTTTCATTCAGGAATTTTCCTTTCAAGAATATTTGATTTTCTAATCATTATTTGGGTCAAATCGATGTTCATTTTCAACAGCAGTGATAGGAAAATTCTAAAGTTGGCCATACACGTATAGATTTTCATTCGAGAATTTTCGTTTCAAGAATATTTGTTTGATTTTCTATTCGTTAGTGGGGTCAAATCGATGTTTGTATTCGACAGCAGTGAAAGGAAAATCTGAAGTGGCAGGAAGGAAAACTTTTCTCGATCAAACAAATTTTTGGCCAGTGTATGTGGTTATTGTTCAGAAATAACATTCCTTTTAAAATCAAATGTTAAAAGCATAAGAAAATTTTTGAACAACATTCATTGAATGTGCAAAGAATTTTTTTCGAAAATTCTAAAGCTGGCCATAAACGTGTAGATTTTCGGACGAGAATATTCATAAGAAAGCTTGACCGAAAATTCTTTGGACATTCGATGAATGAACGAATTTCATTTGAAATTTGTCAGTTGCTATTAACATTTTACTTTGAAATGAATGTAATTTCTGAATGATAACCACATACACTGGCCGAAAATTAGTTTGATCGAGAGAGGTTTTCCTTCCTGCCCCTTAAGCTGGCCATACATGTATAGATTTTTGTTCAAGAATTTTAGTTTCAAGAATATTTGTTTAATTTTCTAATCGTTAATGGGGTAAATCATATGTTTTTGACAGCCGTGATGGGAAAATTTGAAGGTGCAGGAAAGAAAACGTTTCTTGATCAAACAAATTTTCGGCCAGTATACAGTTGTGTTCAAAATAATAGCAGTGTGTTTAAAAAAGTGAATAAAGCTTAAAATCCTTCTAATAGCTTTTATTTCCATACACACAAATGCATTGGGAACACTACACATTCTATTCCAAATCAAAACATGAAGAAAAATATATCAAATTTGTGTTGTTCCTCTAAAAAAATTGAAGAAAAGTGAATATTAGACTGTTCAAAAAAATAGCAGTGTTTGTATTCTTCTTTACAAACTCAAACATTTACTATATAAACTGAAAAATGTTTGAAGATTTTGCTTTCCTTTGAATCACTTAATTAATATTTAGTTGTATAAGCACTGTTTCTGAGAACTGCTGTACATCTGTGTTGCATGGAGTCAACCAACTTCTGGCACCTGTGAACAGGTATTCCACATAGTATGATTGGACTACATTCTACAGTTCTTCTCTATTTCTTGGTTTTGCCTCAGAAACTGCATTTTTGATGTCACCCCACAAGTTTTCTATTGGATTAAGATCCGGGGATTGGGCTGGCCACTCTATAACGTCAATCTTGTTGGTCTGGAACCAAGATGTTGCACGTTTACTGGTGTGTTTGGGGTCGTTGTCTTGTTGGAACACCCATTTCAAGGGCATTTCCTCTTCAGCATAAGGCAGCATGACCTCTTCAAGTATTCTGATGTATTCAAACTGATCCATGATCCCTGGTATGCGATAAATAGGCCCAACACCGTAGTATGAGAAACATCCCCATATCATGATGCTTGCACCACCATGCTTCACTGTCTTCACAGTGTACTTTGGCTTGAATTCAGTGTTTGGGGGTCGTCTGACAAACTGTCTCTGGCCACTAGACCCAAAAAGAACAATCTTACTTTCATCAGTCCACAAAATGTTGCGCCATTTCTCTTTAGGCCAGTTAATGTGCTCTTTAGCAAAGTGTAACCTCTTCAGCACACATCTTTTTTTCAACAGTGGGACTTTGCGGGGGCTTCTTGCAGATAGCTTGGCTTCACATAGGCGTCTTCTAATTGTAACAGTACTCACAGGTAACTTTAGACCTTCTTTCATCTTCCTGGAGCTGATTGTTGGCTGAGTCCTTGCCATTTTGGCTATTCTATCCATTCGAATGGTAGTTTTTCGCTTTCTTCCACGTCTTTCAGGTTTTGGTTGCCATTTTAAAGCATTTGCGATCATTTTAGCTGAGCAGCCTATCATTTTCTGCACTTCTTTATATGTTTTCTCCTCTCCAATCAACTTTTTAATCAAGGTATGCTGTTCTTCTGAACAATGTCTGGAACGACCCATTTTCCTCAGAATTTCAGAGAGAAATGCACTGTAACCAGCATGTACAACATTTGCTGCCTTCTTTCCTTAAATAAGGGCAATAATTGCCACCTGTTTTTCAAAGAATGAATGACCTCACTAATAGAACTCCACACTGCTATTATTTTGAACATGCCCCTTTCAATTAGTGATTCAATTACACAGATTCAGCAGCATGTATGTCATGACTGTTGGGTCTGTTGGATTTCTATTACTCTACAACACCTGCTAGTAAATTATTTGCCATGTAGAAATATAATTTCTACCAAAAACAGTGATTGATCAGGTTAGTGATGTCTGACTGCTATTATTTTGAACACAACTGTATGTGGTTATCGTTCAGAAATTACATTCATTTTAAATTAGAATGTTAAAAGTAAAAGACCATTTTCAAACGACATTTTCGTACAAATATTCTTGTCCAAAAATCTACATGTGTATGGTCAGCTTAAGGGGCAGGAAGGAAAACCTCTCTCGTTCAAACAAATTCTCGGCCAGTATATGTGGTTATCGTTCAGAAATTCCATTCATTTCAAAGTCGAATGTTAAAAGCAAAAGACAATTTTTTGAATGATGTTCATTCATTCATCAAATGACCAAAGAATTTTCGTATGACTTTTCTTACGAATATTCTCATCGGAAAATCTACACATGTATGGCCAGCTTTAAGGCCTTATGCCCCGTGCACACGATGAGAATATCGGACGAACAATCGGCCGTTTTTTTTCGCCTGCTAGTCTCACATCTAAAGTGAAAAGGTTACTAAAGATACGAAAATTCTCCTATGAAAGAAAAGAATTTTGAAAGTGATGTCATGTATTGTATTGTACTTGAATTGTATTTTCAGATGACTATTGTACTGATTAAACGAAAATCGTCCGATCTGGTATCGTACGAGTAAAATTTTTGCACTTGTCCCTTCGGATATTGTTGTACGAATTGTCGTGATCGGCTCTCGAAAGCTGTGTACTAACGATCCGATTATCGGACGATCGGTCCTCGTACGAAAATTTTCGTACTATTTTCTTATAGTGTGTATGGGGCATTACACTGGTGAACGTAACCACTTGCCTTCCTGAGGATTTACCCCCCTTCCTGACCAGGCCATTTTTTGCGTTACGGCGCTGCATTACTTTAACTGACAATTGCGCAGTCATGCAACGCTGCACTTAAATGAACTTTACGTCCTTTTTTCCCCAAAAATTGAGCTTTCTTTTGGTAGTATTTGGTGGTATTTGATTGCCTGTGTGATTTTTATTTTTTGCGCTATAAAAAAAGTGACAATTTTGACAAAAAAAAATATTTTGGACTTTTTGCTATTAAACATATCCAGTAAAAAATTAAAAAAATCAAATTTTGTCATAAATTTAGGCTAAAATGTATTCTGCGACATGTCTTTGCTAAGAAAAAATCCCAATACATGTAAATTAATTGGTTTACGTGAAAGTTATAGCTTTTACAAATGGTGGTGTATATATATTTTTTTTCTACTAGTAATGGCGGCGATCAGCGACTTATAGTGGGACTGTGGCAGGCATTCTAACACTGGGGGGGAGGGGAACTGACTAACTGTACTCTGTTCCTGTGCATTTTTTATGTGTTTTCCTGTGTTCCAGTACAGTTCTGTGCAGAAAAAATGCAGCATGTTCTACTTATTTTTCTGCTCCAGAAAATGACTGGAACTGGCTGCACTGGTGTGAACCAGAGTCATTGAAATACATGGAAAACTTTGTGTATGCATTTTTGATTCAGAAAAACATGCACATGACTTCATCTTCAGTTCACACCGCATGCATTCCAGTACTTTTTTTTTCTGCCTCCAAAACGCATAGAAAGTAGATAACATGATTTTCAATGCCATAGTTCACACTAGTGCTTGTACTTTCAGTGCATTCTGGTTCCAGAAAAAAAGTAGAACATGCTGTATTTTTCCTGCACAGAACTGTACTGGAACAAAACCAGAATGCACCAGTGCAGTGAAAAAGCAAACAGGAAAAAAATGCTTTAAAAAATTCACCAGAACGCATAAAAAAATGCGCACACAAAAATGAACCCAGAACGGATCTAAAGAACATTTTTGTGGTGTGAACTAGCCCTTAAGCGTTGGGCTAATTCATACTAGTGCATTGATCTGCGTTTTAGTGCACTTGTAAAATGCACATCAACACACAGATACATAATAAACAATCGTTTTCTGTGTCCTATTCACACTGAACACTGCGTTGACCTGCTTTGTATTAGAGCAGGGGTCTCCAAACTTTATAAACGAAGGGCAAGTTTACTGTCCTTCAGACTATAGGGGGGCCGGACTGTGGCCAGTGGGAGAAGAAAATGTCCTGGCATAAGTGGAAGTAAACAATGCCTCATCATTGGTATTAGTGGGAGGAATAGTGCCCCATCACTGGTATCAATGGGAGGAATAATTTCCCATTGTTGGTGTCAGTGGGAGGAATAGTGTCCTATTGTTGGCGTCAGTGGGAGGAATAGTACCCCATCAGTGGTGTCAGTGGGAGGAATAGTACCCCATCATTGGTGTCAGTGGGAGGAATAGTACCCTCACATTGGTGTCAGTGGGAGGAATAGTACCCCATCATTGGTGTCAGTGGAAGGAATAGTGCCCCATCATTGGTGTCAGTGGGAGGAATAGTGTCCCATCATTGGTGTCAGTGGGAGGAATAGTACCCCATCGTTGGTGTCAGTGGGAGGAATAGTGCCCCATCATTGGTGTCAGTGGGAGGAATAGTGCCCCATCATTGGTGTCAGTGGAAGGAATAGTGCCCCATCATTGGTGTCAGTGGGAGGAATAGTACCCCATCATTGGTGTCAGTGGGAAGAATAGTGCTCCATCAATGGTATCAGTGGGAAGAATTGTGCTCTATCAATGGTGTCAGTAGGAGGAATAGTGCCCCATCATTGCTTTCAGTGGAAAGAATAATGCCCCATTGTTGGTGTCAGTGGAAAGAATAGTTCCCCATCATTGGTGTCAATGGGAGGAATAGTGCTCCATCATTGGTGTCAATAGGAGGAATAGTGCCCTATCATTGCTTTCAGTGGGAGGAATAATGCCCCATTATTGGTGTCAGTGGAAAGAATAGTTCCCCATCATTGGTGTCAGTGGGAGGAATAGTGCCCATCATTGGTGTCAGTGGGAGGAATAATGCCCCATTATTGGTGTCAGTGGGAGGAATAGTGCCTCGTTGACGTCAGTGGCGGAAAGTATGCCCCACTGTTGCTGATTGTGGGAAGCACAGCACAGTATTGAACAAAGCTTGGGAGCGGGAGCTGTCATAACATTTCTGGAGCGAGTATGGAATAACAGCACAGTATTGAACAGAACGCGGGAGCGGGAGCTGTCACAACATTTCTGGATCAGATGCGGAAAGTACAGCACAGCATTGAAGAGAGCACATGAGCTGTGGGGGGTTAACTTTTTTCGCACTCTGTTCAGTACTGTGCTGTTATTCCACACTCGCTCCAGAAATGTGACTGGGTCTGGATGAAACCGTGGCTAGGTCCGCATTTAGTGATGCCTGTTTTATACCAAAACATTATCTTAAATGAGGGTCTGATATAGATGTTAAGGGAGGATCCCTACAAAAAAATGATGTGGGGTTCTCCTTTAAAATATACACCAGACCCTTATCCTTCATGAGGTTCTAGTAGGATAACAAAGGGTACCCCATGCTAAAAAAAAGAAGAAAAAAAACCAGTGCTGTACTGCCCCTGTAAATTCTATACCAGACCCTTTGGGTCTAATATGAATTTTTTGAGGAACCCAACACAAAAATTCATACTATACCCTTATCCGAGCATGCAGTTTATTGCTGGAGCTGTTTATTATTGCTGAGGACATACAGGTGAAACTCGAAAAATTTGAATATCGTGCAAAAGTTAATTTATTTCAGTAATGCAATTTAAAAGGTGAAACTAATATATGAGATAGACTCATTACATGCAAAGCAAGATAGTTCAAGCCGTGATTTGTCATAATTGTCATGATTATGGCTTAGAGCTCATGAAAACCCCAAATCCACAATCTCAGAAAATTAGAATATTACATGCAATCAATAAAACAAGGATTGTACACAGAACAATATCGGACCTCTGAAAAGTAAAGGCATGCATATGTACTCAGTACTTGGTTTGGGCCCCTTTTGCAGCAATTACTGCCTCAATGCGGCGTGGCATGGAAGCTATCAGCCTGTGGCACTGCTGAGGTGTTATGGAAGACCAGGATGCTTCAATAGCGGCCTTTAGCTCTTCTGCATTGTTCGGTCTCATGTCTCTCATCTTTCTCTTGGAAATGCCCCATAGATTCTCTATGGGGTTCAGGTCAGGAGAGTTTGCTGGCCAATCAAGCACAGTAATCCCAGGGTCATTGAACCAGGTTTTGGTGCTTTTGGCAGTGTGGGCAGGTGAAAGTCCTGCTGGAAAATGAAGTCAGCATCTCCATAAAGCTCGTCTGTGGAAGGAAGCATGAAGTGCTCCAAAATCTCCTGGAAGACGGCTGTGTTGACCCTGGACTTAATGAAGCACAGTGGACCAACACCAGCAGATGACATGGCTCCCCAAATCAACACAGACTGTGGAAACTTCACACTGGACTTCAAGCATCTTGCAGTGTGTGCCTCTCCATTCTTCCTCCATACTCTGGGTCCTTGGTTTCCAAATGAGATGTAAAAGTTGCTCTCATCAGAAAAGAGGACTTTGGACCACTGAGCAATATACCAGGTCTGTTTTTCTTTAGCCCAGCTAAGACGCTTCTGACGTTGTTTGTTGTTCAGGAGCGGCTTGACAAGAGGAATACGACATTTGAAGCCCATGTCCAGGATCCGTCTGTGTGTGGTGGCTCTTGATGCACTGACTCCAGTCTCAGTCCACTCCTTTTGAAAGTCCCCAACACTTTTGAATGACCTTTTCCTGACAATCCTCTCCAGGCTGCGGTCATCCATGCTGCTTGTGCGCCTTTTTCTTCCACACTTTTCCCTTCCAAATAACTTTCTATTAATGTACTTTGATACAGCACTTTGGGAACATCCAACTTCTTTTGCAATTACCTTTTTTGAGGCTTTCCCTCCTTGTGCAGAAAACCACCATTTACACCCTCCATAACTGTCAGGTCAGCAGTCTTTCCCATGATTGTGATTCCTACTGAACCAGACTGAGAGACCATTTAAAGGCTCAGGAACCCTTTGCAGGTGTTATGGCTTAATTAGCTGATTAGAGTGGGACACTTTGAGCCTAGAATATTGCACCTTTTCACAATATTCAAATTTTCTGAGATTGTGGATTTGGGGTTTTCATGAGCTGTAAGCCATTATCATCACAATTATGACAAATCACAGCTTGAACTATCTTGCTTTTCATGTAATGAGTCTATCTCATATATTAGTTTCACCTTTTAAGTTGCATTACTGAAATAAATGAACTTTTGCACGATATTCTAATTTTTCGAGTTTCACCTGTATCTGTGCATTGTATGGGTAACATTTATTGTTGAGAGGTTGTGCTTGGGAGGAAAGTGTTGATGGGGACTTTAGTGTATTGAGTGGGGAGGGGGGGCTGCAAGAAGGTGGACTTTTGTAATATTTGTAACAAGGGGGAATTTTTGATTGGTAGAGTGGAGATTTTTTTTAGCGACCTCCCTTCCTTCAATGACTGTATGTTTAGTTGGGTAGTGACAGACCAATTTTCAAAGACATTTCGTACCCCTTCCCTCACTGCCCTTAGCAGCAATTCTGATGCCTATCTTCATTCAGGAAATCTTCATACTATCTCCAACCATGGGGTTCAATTCAGCTCCTGTTAATAGAAAGGACTTTGAACGCTCTTCGAAGTTTTCCTCGGCCTATCATCCACAAACTAGACATGTGCAGAACAAAAATTATTTTTCTTTCTATTCGTTATTTAAATAATTTTGTTTAATTAGATTTGTCTCATTCGTTTTGTTCATTTTCGAATTTGATTTGAATTTTCCAAATTTCAATAGAATTGAATTCAGTTCAACCAATTTCGGAAAATTTAAATCAGAATTCGAATCAGCATTCATTCAAATTTATTCTATTCAAATTTCGGAAGATGGTTATATTCTTTTCATTTCATTCTATTCTATTGTATTTTCTATTCTCTTCTTTTCTATTTTGTTCTAATTTATTCTCTTTGAGTTCGAATTTATTCTATTTGAAATTTAAATTTTGGAAGACGGTTGTATTTTATTCTATTATTTTTTTCTTTATATTCTGTTCTTTTATTTTCTATTCTATTCTAATCTAGTCTATTCGAATCTGAATTTATTCTAGTCGAAATTTGAATTTCGGAAGACAGTTATAGTCTTTATATTTTATTCTATTCTATTGGTTTTTTATTCTATTCTTTTCTGTTCTTTTCTATTCTAATCTATTCTATTTTAATTCTAATTTTTTCTATTCGAAATGAGACTTTCAGAAGACAGTTATATTCTATTCTATTGTTTTTTTCTATGCTATTGTTTTTTATTATATTTTGTTTTATTCTATTCTATTGTATTTGAATTCAAATGTATTCTATTCAAAATTTCAATTTCAGAAGATGGTTATATTCTTTCTATTTTATGTTATTGTTTTTCTATTCTTTTCTATTCTGTTCTGTTCTGTTCTTTTCTATTCTAATCTATTCAATTTCAGATTAATCCTATTCAAAATTAAAATTTCAGAAGATGGATATATTATTTCTATTTTATTTTTTTCTTTTCCATACTTCTATTTTATAATCTATTTTATTCTTTTATTTTTTATTCTATTCTGTTCTGTTTTACGCTATTCTTTTATATTCTATTCTGTTTTATTCTATTCTTTTCTATTCTATTTTGTATGCTATTCCCTTATATTCTATTCTGTTCTGTTTTACTCTATTCTTTTCTATTCTATTTTCTATTATTTTCTATTCTGTTCTATTTTATTCTATTCTTTTATATTCTTTTCTTATCCATTTCTATTCTGTTGTATTCTTTTCTACTATATTCCTTTATATTCTATTTTATTCTTTTCTTGTTTTCAAATTCGATTTCAATTCAAATTCGTTTTTAATTTCAGAGGAGTTTTCGTTTCGTTATTTTGGATTTGTTTAAATTCATTACTGTTGTAATTCAAATACATCCGTATCTCCGAATAACAAAACATTCGGCCAAATTTCATTTAGAAACAAAACGAACCACACATGACTACCATAAACTAATGGACAAAATGAAAGTGTCAATTAATCCCTGGAACAATACCTTCGTGCCCTAGTGTCTGCTTATCATGATGACTGAGTTGCCTTCCTTCCTTGGTAAAAATGTGCCCACAAAACCATCTTTATACTAGTAAACTTAGGGCCAGTGATCTGTGTGGTTAGGCATGGCTAGAAGGGGGTGCCATGGAAAAGAATGGGGGGGTAATGTAAGATAAAGTTAGTATCCTTTTTAGGGTGAGGATCCACCCTGTCTCCAGCCAGCCTGGGCTTGGCTTCCTTTCCCCCTTCAAGATATATACAGTACAGTATATATTGGGATTGGAGCTACTAGTTTGGTGGATGGGAATGAGGACCACGGAGAGCTCCAATAGCTAGTGGTAAGCAGGCTATGTGCTTCCACTAAGCAGGTCCCTGTTTTGGGCATGTTCATTTTTACTCCAGAAGGATACCTGTGAGTATGGCCTATGGTTAATGTAACATACTTAGGTCACTGTCATGTTGTAACCCATTTAAACTCTCTGTAGATCTAGTTTAACAATTCACTAAAATAACCAGAAAAGCAAGTTTCAAGGCTAGATATTTTGTTACCAAGCAAGCTGCTATGAGCGTGACACAGTGTATGGCAGGGGTCTATGAACCTTGTGTGCAAGGTTGTATTTATCACAAGGCAAACAAGGCATTTGCCTAGGGCGGCATTTTTTAGGGGGGCAGCACTGCCCCCTGGAAGGGGCATATGCGGCATGGGCACCAGGTGAGATCTGAGAGAGGCTGTGGGCTGCTTGATGGTGTATGCAGAGCCGAACTGTTGTTCCACAGGGATGTCCAGAGCTGTGAAGATGAGTGTCTTTCTCTCTGTCGCCGTTGGGGGGGGGGTGTTAGTGGAAGGTTGTCTCGGATGGGGGGGGATAGCGCAGGGGTGTTGTTGGTCACGGTCAGGCTCCCTCCATGTGGGGTGGGGGGGGGTCTCGTGTTGGTCAGTGTCAGGCTCTCTCTCTGCCAGGGAGGGGGCATCCCGATTTTTGTGTTGCCTAGGGCAGCACAAAACTTAAACACACCACTGCTTGTGTGGTCCTGTGCATAACAACATCGATATCTTTTCCTTTAGCTCTCAAGGTCTCAGGCAGAGTGTTAAGGATTGTGCTGCTGTCCTGGAGAGTAAGAAAGAGAGAGGGACTGTGCTTTGAATGCTCCGTACACATTAAATCTCTGAACGCATATATTGTAGGTGACCTGGGTAAACCTCTGTAAGGTTACTGCTGTTGTGGCCATCTCCAGCCTGGCAGGCCCCAGAGGGTGCATGTTGGTGATGAGTCCTCAGATGTAAGGAAAAGAGAGTCTAACCTCTTCTGTACACAATCTACAGTAGGTGCCCTGGAGCGGGAGTTGGCTTATCATCTGCCAGTAGGGAGTTCTAAAGATTTGGTGGAACTGGCAGAATCCGGGTTACTTGATCACTGATTGGAAAGAATGTTTCTGATTTGCTGAATGGCCACTTACAGGGAAACAGAATTGACTCAATATAGTGGATCAGCCTGCTTGGATAACCACATGCGCCTATCTGCTGGTGCAAATGGTTACTAATTTTTTGCTACAAGCATGTTTTTCCCACCTTGGAGAGGAAACCTTGGGAGGGGAACTGAAGCTACACAGTACATTACCATTAGTGAGGCATTGTCCTGAATATGGGACTAAGGCTTATACCCAGGAAGGGACTGGTACTCTGCAGGTATCTGGTAGGTGCAGTGTGGGGTGTACAAAGTGCTCCTGTTCAAGGCCCTACTGAAAAGAACCAAGCCCTGGGACCTAAGAGTGTCATGGGACAATAATGTAGGATGAGATATCAGCTGGATTTTTGTGAGCCATCAGGCCCTGGTCCTGAATTGCTACAGTCAGAGGATCTTTGGGGCAATTCCCCAGAGCAAGCAGTAAGCAAGTCATCCCACAGGGAGCTCAAAGAACCAAGCAAGAGTGCAGAGACAAACGTGGACCCACTGGAGTCCTAGCTGTAGGGCTATAAAAAAATTGAAATACAGTATACTGTGGCAGGATCGGTTCTTAACCCAGAGAGTTTGGAACATAGTTTACTTCTTGTGGCACAGTTGTGGACTAAAGCTGGAGTGTTAACTGTGCTGATGAGTGAGATGATGAAAGGTGTGCTGCCCACAGTATGTGGAAGCCGGGTTGAGACTCTATCGGACTTAGCAAAACTGGATTTAGTGTTTGAGGAGCCTGCTTGTTTTCAAATGGCAGACACAGAAGAACTAATTATGTCTGCCAGCTTACTTTGGAGGAGCTGGACCCTGAGCAAACCAAAGTTAGGTCTGGACCTATACAGGTACGGAGGTCTCCAGATACCTACCTCTGTCGGTAGGGAATTAACACCGTTATCCTGGCTACAGCTCTATCTAAATCAGAATGTGCAGGATAATTATGGATTGGAAGGAGCAGCAAGAAATTTACAACACTGGTGTACATTGGTATTCTGCTCTTTTGAAGGGGATAATCTCTCCATCTGAGACTTTCAGCATTGCTTTCAAGAATTTAAGTGTGGATGTCATATCTTCATAGACAAGATTCTTTATGTGCAACCAGGCGCAGAGGACTTGCACGTCCACGTCCACTGAAAATATCACAGTAGCTGACACTGGGAGGATTTGCCAAACCCTTGATATTATATGTGTGAAGCAGTTAATTGTATTTTTATATTAGTCTGTTTTAACTGCTTTGTGACAAGTGTCTTATTCAATATTGAAAATATGTTTCAAGTATAAAGTGCCTGGTACATACCATGTGATGGAAATCTATTTTTAAAATAGTTGAATTATCATAAGTGTTTATGTCTATCCAACTGCCGGTATTGTTGTTATATCAAACACTTGTGGTCATTGAAAAAGGGTGTGGGAGTAATGTAAGAGGAAGTTATTATCTTTTTAGGGTGTGGCACCACATTCTGTCCAGCCAGGCTGGGCCCTGGAAGTCGCATAATGGAGAAGGTAACCAAACCTGTCATACTTATGATCTACAGTAGGCACCCTGGTGTGGGAGCTGGCTTACCAACCACGCTACAAGTCCCTACCCCTAACACTATTGGCTTTAAACAGCCATTTGTATACAAACAGATCACCCAGGAAAAAAGAACTACATTTAGCCTCCAATACTTCTGGGACGCATGAGTGTAATCACTGTGCTTCCTTGCAGAGAATTGCACGGGAATGCACTCCAGCTTAAAGTGGAACCTTTGGGTAGACATGAGTTACAACATCTGTCAAATGTACATTGCTGTCTGTAACCTATTGGGAAGATTCACTCTTTCATTTTGCCCTGTCACCACAACAAAAAGCGAGGGGAAATCAAAAATGTTAGAGGTGTCATTAAAAAGAGGAGTAGATGGGAAATCTTCCAAAGGAGCACCTGTTCTGGTGACAACTGTCAAGGTAGCATTTCCCTTCATTACCTGTTGTGAGGAGAAATCTCTGCCAAAGAAACAGAGAAATGAAAACTTGACAGACAGGCTCTGTTGCAGGGTTTCTCAACCAGGGTTCCTTCAGAGCTTGCTAGGGGTTCCTTGAGCAAGGAGCAATGTCTACCTCTCAAATAAGGTTCCACTGACACCAAGAGTAAGTTTTAACAGGGTTCCCTGAGACCGGAAAGTTATATCAAGGGTTCCTCCATGCTGGAAAAGTTGAGAAAGGCTGCTCTATGTGATCTGCGTGCAATGGAATATTGGCTGTACTTCCTACATTGTATGTCAAATAATGAATGGCTTTGCCACAATTATGGGTTGTAATCAATTGTGCTTTGTATAGATGAATTTGTGCCTGTGTTGTGCAATATATATCAGATGGTGAGCAGTGTGTTGTGAATATGGAATTATAGGCTTGTATGTAGCATAAACATTTAGATTTCTACTCTAGCATGACAACAGGCAGTTCTTCATTCTTCATGTTCATGTAGGGTTTGGCTTGCTTTCAACCACCTATACCACCAATCTGCAAATGCAATTTGCAATTTTCAATAACAACAGTACTTAGATCAGTAAGATATAAAACATGATTTGTTGGCATGGGTTGCTGCCCTTTGAAACATTCTGTCTTCACCTCAGACAACATGAAGGCAGCAGTCAAATTTAGATTAACAATTAATTATTTTGCTGTGTGTCTACCAGATTTGATATATATAAAAAATTTTTTTTTAGGTAGGCAATAACAGTACATACTTAAATCTAAAGGAGGTTGCACAAGTGAAGTGTTTGTGTCATTTTTTACACCCCACCCAGCCAAAGTATAAAAAAAACCCACACAGACACATAGGGGTTGATTTACTAAAGGGAAATAGTGTTCATTTTGCAGGAGAAGCTACATTTTGCAAGGAAATTTGCCCCAGAGCTTAGTAAATACGGCAAAGTTTCACTTTGCAAAGAACAACCAATCAAGAAAAATAAAAAATAAAACCACATTTTTGCTTGCACTTGATTGAATGAGTGCATTCAGTCCATTCACCAAACTCTGGGGAAAATTTCCTCGCAAAGTGAATAGCCTATTTGCCTTAGTAAATCAACCCAGGTTCCAGGTCTTTCAGGTTTTGATTGCCATTTTAAAGCATTTGCGATCGTTTAGCTGAGCAGCCTATCAATAGTTGTCTGTACAAGGAAAAAAAATCCCAGAGTCGCAAGCCCATGAGAATTACTGTGAAAGACCTATTAATCTTGATGGAAACCAATCTAGATTGTCATTTGGTAATTCGGAAGAGAACCAAGATAAAGAAAGTCCAAGTATGGAAAGTACAGGAGAACAAAGAAATGTGGAACAGGAAGGGTCTTTAGCTCATCCACTCTTAAAAAATGATCTGGTAGAAATGTTTGCAAAATTGGAGATAGTTGTGAAAAAGGAGATCAGGAGTCTCTGTAGTTACCTGGGTCATATATTAACTCGAATGGAAGAAACAGAGAGAAAAACAGAGGAATATGCACAACAAATTAAGAACCTAGAAGTGCAGCAGAGGAGAGGCGGATAGAACAGAGAAAATTACTATTTAAAATGGAGGACCAGGAGAACCGCAACAGAAGGAACAACTTAAGGATCAGAGGTTTACCAGAAGAAAGATGGCAGTAAGAGGACTTATTGGGGAAAATGAAAAAAAATTGTAACCCAATAATGGCAAAAGACCAGAGATGGATCATTTGAAAATGGACAGAGTGTATAGGGTTAGACGGCCAAAGGGAATTCCAGTAGAAAGTCCCAGAGATGTGATTGCTAGGTTCTAGGACTTAGGAGACAGAGATCGGATATGGAAGGGTTGCGGGACCTCACTGAAATAAAATATGAAGAAACAGTCATACAAATCTTTGCCGATATTTCCCCAGAGACATTGGTGAGGAGGAGATCCTTAAAACCATTGTTAAACCATGTGAGAGAGAAAAAAGTTCGATACAATTGGGGTTTCCCAGCCTGCTTAGTTGGGTGGAAAGATAGAAGATCGGCAAGGCTGAGATTCCCAGAAGAATATAATGACTTTTATGAAAAATTAGATATACAGAGAGTGAATATTGAGGGGTGGTCAGAAGGGGCTAGGGAGAAGAAAGGACAGGGCCCAGGAAGGTGGTAACAGATACCTAGGGAGAAGAATTAGGAGGACACAGCGCTGAGGGGGCTAGGGGAGAGAATAGAGGGGTTTTTTGTCCCTTTTTTTTTTTTTTATTTTTGCTCTCTCCCTTGGCCTCACTGGGCCGTGCCAGGGTCCTGGTTTTTCTCATTGGCCTTCACCCCCTGAGTTGGATTAATGAGGGGGGAGGGGGGGACATGGTGAACAGAGCAGGTTGGCGGTCCTGGAGGCTTAGCATATGGCTGCCTTCAAACTAGGAATGTCATTGGTCCAGGTGAAGGGGAGGTGGTCATGTTTCGAGTTTTACCCTAAAATAGGAATCGTTAGTAGGGATTTCCCTCATCAGATTCCAAGGCTTAATGTAGGCCAAGAAGGGAGGGGGGAGGAGGTGGGAGGCGGGTTGGAGGGAGGAGAGGATGGGTGGGAGGGAATGGGATAGGGAGGGGGAAGAAGGTCCACATTATAAACTGTCTGTATCTCTTATCCTGTGAAGGAAAGTTAGTAGGTCAAAACAACTATAATAGAAATGATTTTGATTAAGTTTTTGACCTATAATGTGAAAGGATTAAACTCCCCCAAAAAAAGACACAAGATAAGTATCATCAAATGTGGTATTATGCTGATTCATCAGTAAAAGGGGCCAAAGGAGTATCAATTGGGTTTTCAAAAAATGTTAGCTTCTCCCTGGAGGACAGAAGGGAAGACCCTGAGGGTCAGTTTCTGTATATCAGGGGAAAGTTACAAGGAAATGAATACACATTGGCTAATATTTATTGTCCAAATAAAAATCCAGCCAAGTTCTTAGAGTGGACGCTAAGGAAACTCACTGAATTTAAAAAGGGGTATTTGGTTGTGGCGAGGGACTTTAATTTGTGTTCAGTGGGATGCGTCATCATGTACAAGGAGAGAGGAGTACAGGAAATTGAAATCATTAAAGAAGTTATTATATAAACATCAATTGGCGGACGTATGGAGAGTAAATCATCCAAGAGAAAAAGATTACACCTTCTTCTCTCATGTGCATGGTTCGTATTCAAGACTGGATTATATAATGATAGAGCATAAACAATTGGAGACATTGATAGGCTCCAACATAGAGGTTATGTCTATCTCTGACCATTCTCCGTTACGATGAGGTTACAAGTAGGTGGAGGTAAAGATAAAATACTCTTGGAGATTAAATGAAACGCTTATACAGGAGCCCAAAGTAGAGAAAAGGTTAAAGTTGGAAATTGAACAATTCTTTGAGTTTAATGAGACCAATGAAGTATCTGTGGCAACAGTCTGGGAGACACACAAAGCTTATATTAGGGGAATATTAATCTCTATAGGAATAGAAAAGAAGAAGGAACGAGGAAAAAAAGTTGGTGATGGAAGAGCACCATCAATTGGAACAAATACATAAAAAAAAGAAGGTTACTGCAGGTCAGGCTGGATGGAACAGGTTGGGACTCGATTGCCTTCACCTGGTTCTGGAGGACCATGGAACCTTCCTGAAGCCAGTGGGCAAAAGGTGTGGAGACCTAATCTGCATGTTTATGAGAGTTTAACCAATACCAGGTTTGGAGGCCCTGGTAGAGGGGTGAAACCAGTCCATAAATATGGGACAGTCAGGCTGGAAGGGGATTCGGACAGAAGATGGAGTCCTGAGGAGACTGTCGATGGCCTGGGAGGGGTCCTCTAGGTCTAGATGGGCTGGCCTCCAGGCTGGGCTCTGGCTGACTCAGGAGGGTCCATTCAGCAGCATGGCATGAACAGGATCAAGGCCTGGAGCAGTGGGAGCAAGGAAGACAGAGTGAGTACATCTGCACACCCAGGGATCTACAAAGGGAGAGACTGTCACATGTAGCAAGCTTTCAAAGGACAGTGCTGTGCTATATATTTTATCCTTTTTCTGGGAGATATTCAGAGCAGCCAGGAGGGCTGGTAGTGGCTGCAGGCTGTGGAGTCTGGTGGAAGCAGTTCTACAGGGTAGAGGAGACATCTTTCCATGTAGTTTGCAACAAGCTAAGATAACTTTCAGAAGGGCTGCATGTCCCTAACCTATAAGGGGCAGTTGCTACTGAGCCATAATGACTGACTGCTTTCAAGGAAAAAACAGTCCAGCAATCTGTTTCTGCAAATAGGAAGGAAGTTATCCCTTTGCATTGATTCAGTCAAGTTGGACATCCCATATTCCCTATTACCCTAATAAATAATAAAAAAAACAAGCTCATGGTCTGTTCACTGACTGTGGATGCAAGTGTGGAATATGAGTGTTGCCTGGCTGTGCGAAGCTTAGAGGGACCCAGAAACACAGCGGCCCTCAAGAGGGTAGCTCTACATTACTATTGCTATAAAGAAAGAAATGTCCTCCGTTAACAATGTGTATCATTTTTGGCGAGTCCTGCATCACTCCCAGACCCCTTCCCAACTTCTACTAGCAATACATTTACAAAAAGATACCCCTAGAATGTTTATTGAGCCAGAGTGAATTGACTGCTGCTATGTGCCTGGCTGCTTTGCACTAATTAGGCAAGAATCTATTTACATCCATAGCGGCCCTTATGGGGGTCAGAATTAGAGACCCTAAGCAGCCATTTCCACATATTGCATATATGTTTTTCTGCATAATCCTACTATTACTTGATCTAAAACTGTCATTTGCAGATTCAGCTGTTTTTAAATATGGCCAAAACTCTGGTTATACTGTATATAAAGAATGCAGGAGTGGAAATATTTTAACACTTAAGGCCGATTCACACCATTGTGATGTGCTAGTGAATGCATGTTACCATTACTGTTATTGTGAATGGGCTGCCTAACGTAGCAATACACACCAGAAAAAGTGCACGTAGCATTTTTTTCAACACATCACAATGTACGTTTGTGCATTGCCATGCATTGTGCTGCACTACAATGCAGTCCTTTGACAAGTTGCGTTTCATTCTGAATGGCGTCGCATTACACCAACACACGTACCTTCAGCGTGATGGTGTGAACAGGCCCTTAGTTATCTGAAAATTGTTCATTAGTGTTATCTCTGGAAGCAAGGTGCACAATCTCTCTGGAGAACCTGATGAGTTTAAGGCTGGCCATAGACGGGCGAATTGTCGAATTGTCGGCCAATAAACGAAAAATCAGTCGTTGCTGCCATGGATGCTGCCACCAATAATCACGAAAAATGTTCATTTTTCGTGGATTTTCCAGCTTGACTGATAAAAAGAAATTAGAAGATTTGCTAAAAACGGCCGACGGCATTGCCCCACTAACATCGTGAATATCGGCCGTTTTTTCGTTCGGACGAAAATTGGGCCGATACACAACCCATCTATGGCCTGCATTAGTATTTGCCGATCACATGATAGCTATCAAGGTAAAGGAATGTCAGTAACCCATAGCGCCTAGATTTCAGTTTACAGGAGACCTATTCATTCAATTTTGGGTTACTGCGCTACGTACTGTACATCATCATACCCCAAAGGAAATAATGTACTGTGACCACAGGTATCTGCACTGTTTACTTTGCTTGGTGCCTGTTATGTATTGTTTTTATTATTTACATTGTGCCATCTTTGCTGTGACTCACTGATGTTACTAGAGAATCTCGTCAGTACTCCATAAACCTCAAAAACCCCACTCTCTCATGCCTGTGAGCTAAGAGTATGTAGTTGAGGTTTACATTGGGGACCTGGAGAGGCAGAGCACTCATGTCTTTGCAGCCTTTTGGAGGTATATGCCTAAAGAGGTATATGCCTATCATCCTCCATTTCAGCAGTTTGGGGATTATCACCCCATTCTCTATCACCTACTCCCAATAGGTTCCCCCTAGGTACCATCTCATATGGCCTTGATTGAAATACACTTCAGACTTAAAACCCTCTCCCCCCACCTCACCCCAGCCGAAGACCCCCCATCCCTTCTTCCCTTAACTCTCAACAACTACTCTATCTTGCCCCTTACCCACACTACTTTCCTTCGTTCTCTCCCTACCATATTGCACTCCATCTATCCCTTTACCACAATTTCTTTGCCTTTCTCTTCATTTTCCCTCTGAGATGTTGAGATATTACATAAAAGAAAGCAGACGCCAGACACATCTTCAGATTCGACCCACCTTAGAGACCAACTAACCATAGCCTTGAAAGTGCCAAGGATACCCTCACTAAAGACAGGTACGGCTGCTAGGAATATGGGAACCAATGCAGTAAGTCACAATCCAATGCCCTTTTGACAGCAAAGAGTAAAAATAATGTGTCCCCTTTGTCATAACCAAAGAGAGCACCAATACTGCGATTGCTCACGCCTTTAAAAATTACTATGTAAAATTATACCATTTGACCACTAACTGATTAGACCCCCAAACACATCACAGTTGGAAATAAGAACCCTAGACATGCAAATATCCAGTCTCCTAGAAGTACCAAACACACTGCTTAATTTTGCCTGAAGGCAAAACAATCTTTCATCCCTTCCATTTATTACAAAAAGGCCTTCAACAGTATGGCTCTTCCTGGATGCCTTTTGACCTCACATACATACATGGATAGGCTCCTTACATTCCTCCCTTTTGCACAAATCTAAGTAAAAAAAGTAACAGTTTCCTGCTAGCTATATTAATAAATAAAGAATATTATTTTGTCCATCAGTCTACGACTATTGTTGATAAAATTAACAACTGGGATACAGCAAGAGGCAATTTGGTATAATCCAATTCCAAAAAAATAAAAAAATGGCAACTGCCCCAACTTGCTGTTAAGGAAAGGTGCATATAGAAGGGCAAACAAAAGAAACATTTTCCCACCACACTTACCAGCTAGACAGCCATAAGGTGTTAGTGTGGCTTCCACATATCCAGTATTTGCACATATTTTGTAACTAAAACCTCTGTTTGTAATGCATATTGTTAGACAGAGTAATATTTTTTTTGTAAGTGTACTTGGAAAAAAAATGTGTTTTGTTAGCCCAGTGCAAATCCCTTCCATGTACACCTTATTTTAAACACTAGTTAAAATTGGGGTATTTGCCATTTTTGTTTAGCTTTCTGAAATTGGCATCAGGCCTTCAGCTGCCATTGTGCTGTGCTAGGGTTCTGGGGTGTCCCTGTGCCTTTGAGTGCCTTGGAGGAGTAATGGGGCTGTCTTCATGCATACCTGCCCTCAGTTTATTCTCTGATACTATATATGCTCCAACATAGAGGCTTTCATAGATTAGACTTAGTGACCATACTATACAGAAGGGCCTTGACAGGGAAATGTGTCTTCTACGTATAATTGCAAATATTGTACAACTAAAACCGCTAACTACCACCCTTATTTTCTATTCCACCCTTTCACCTCCTCCTGCGCAGACAGGCCTGGACACATACAGTACTTATTGCCTGTTCATCTCTACATATACTGCTCCTGCAGTAATCTGTCTCCTGGGAAAGGAGCACTAACTAATTGAAAAATACTATTGTGGGCAAAACCCATCTGTCTCCAATGAGCCTCACACCTAATCAGGGAGCCTTTTGCTGTGTCTTTACACAATGACAGACTATCAGTCTGTCTTTATTATATCATTTAGGTTACAAGTTTACATAAAATTGACCCAAACAATTATAATTTTACTTTACCTCTTGCCAACCACATAATGCATATGCGCGGCAAGAAGGAGGATGGGCCTTCCTCCATCCTCCATGGCTGTAATCAGGTGCTTGTATAGTAAAGTAATATTATGTTTTAGTTAGTATTTAGTTTCTAATTTAATATATGTTGGTTAAATTCTTGCATTGAAATGTAGGTTAATTGCACTATTTAATTACAGTATGTTGCCCAGCAGCGTTGACATTGATTCCCTTGAGAACGTACGTTTGAATGAAACGTATGTCAAGACAGAGCCTGTGCCGATGTCATCACGTGTGTTAGAGCCGTAAACAGCGGCGTTGGTTATTTGAATTGATATACAGCTTTTTTTATTCAAAATAACATGGCAGTTTTACCCTATGGAAGCTGTCATCTGATTTTTTTCGGTGGCTGTGATACTGCCATGGTGGAGAAGATACATAGTTCTTTTCCTTCTGGAGCGCCTTGTGGTTCCTCTGGGAAGACTCACCAAATGGGTCCACACATCTCTAAGCTCATTTAGACCTCCTATGATTTGGGGTCTTGGATTTTGGTAAGAGGCAGTGTGTGATAAGGTGGAGGGATGCACCAGAGACATTTTGGTTGACACAATGCACTTATACGTAAATAGTTACATGTGGTGTTAACTCTATTTTATTTTCTTAATTTTTTTCTCTTTTCCGGTGACATTTTGATCGGATAGCTGGAACTGATGATTTAATTTGTAGAAATTTTTATATGCTTAAAGATTGGTTTACTCTGAAACATACACAGTGCAACAGTAAAAAAGGAACTACCTCCAGAGCAGGAGTTCTGCTCCGTGCATAGGAAGGGAATAGACGTTGTGCCAGGATGTGATTGGGCACAAAGAGGCACTTTGTAGTGGGAACGTTGTATATGAGAGTTTCCTGTACATTTATTATACTTAAAGTTCAGCCTATGCTCTTTTGGCTGTACTTCTGTGGATCACAGGAGTGCAGTTCGTTCTGCAGTCCTGTGGCCCGTTTTCAGCTGACAGAGGGCTGTCACTCAGCCAGTCTAGGCTGGGGAAAGATCCCAACTTTAAAATCGGGATCCACCCCAGAGTCTGGAGTGGCACCTGGCTCAGCCTCTCAGCGAGCTGCTGAGAGCCTGAGCCAGCCGCTCCCTCCCCCTCCACAGCCCAGTGCTCCAGTGAGCATGCTGCATCCGCCTAGGTAAGTATATTTTGCCAAAAAAGGAAAGCCATACTTCTCTTTTAAACAACTTTAGTGAAGAAATTTGTTGTTTGTTGTTATATAACTTTTCCTGGTCTAAAGTCACTTGAGGACAATCTTAAAGGGACACATGCATGCATGGCATATCTTAGAACATGGTTCACACCTGGGGAAAATACTAGATAGAGAAGATGCGATAACAATGTGTAACATGCAGTGAAGCTACAGTAAATAGAGAAGGCTATATTGCTGTTGCCAATGATTAATGTCGAGTGCATAAGCAGCCAGCTAGTTGGGAAGTGGTGGTGACATTTTATTGGTGACTGAAAGCTTTTGTACTGAAGGAGCTTGTGTGCTTGGGCTCCTTTTCTAGCAACCGGAACCCCAATATTAGGTCCAATTCACAGGGTATCCTAGGGACCCAGCCTGAAAGTCATGGAAGATGGAGTGAGGCCTCAGGGGAAGAATAAGCATGTGGTATGTACAAAGCTGAGCTTCCTAGGATTAAAGTGGAACATACAAATCGATGTCACTGGGATGAGATGATGGTTAAATGGGTTGGTGGAGTCTGGTGCACAATCTGTGGCATCAGATCAGAAATGCTGCAAAACAGAATGAGAAGAGTTATGAAATGTAATGAGGAACTGTCATCCGTAGTGTACAATGTAAAGAGTTATTAAAGTTGTGTCATGTATTACAAGGAGTTAATTATGTCTGTGTGGAGAAGTGTCACTTTTAAGATTAGTGTGTTAAGTAAGAACCTCAGCCCGCCTCTAGGGGCACTAGCGAGCACTATCTCCCTATCCCGATTTGGGCACCACCCACATGGCAGTCAAGGTCTCTCTCTTTAAAGTGCGCACTTAATGCATACTCCCAGCACAGTAACTGAGTTGTCACAGACAGCTCCTGGTCTCTATTTATCATGAGAAACTGGCTGGATGGGCTTCAGATCATGCAACCGTTGTGACAGCCAATCATAGTGATCAGAAAATGTGTCTCACTCATGACAGCCAATCACAGTTTTGTTAACTTTGTCTCACTTTCCAGCATTAAGACCCAGCTAAAGGGTCGCCAGGAGGGGGCAGAAAGACGGTAAAGTGACACTAAACTATGGTTTAACCTCCCTAGTGGTCTGATTATTTCAGATTTTTGGTGCTGAAAGCGGTACCATTATTCTGCATGGAAATATGTAGTTTTTTTATTGTAGGCTCTAATATTTAGGAATAACTCACTGAAATCTGTCCGAACAAGAGTCTATTAAACATCCCGGGTATGATAAAATTTGAAACACAAAATCATAAATTATAATTTAATAAATAATCATAAAAAATAATAATATAATAATATTACATTTAATTCAATAATATAATCAAACCAAAAACACTGAAATTTGAAATATAGCGCCAAGTTCGCACATTGCTGAGCAAAGTCGCAAAATTGTTTTCAGTGTCTGATGACGAATTTTTCCACGAATCATTATCACTCAATTCTGCAAGTGGTTCTGATTTACTGTCGCTGTTCTCTAGCTGATCTAAACCCGCTTTTGACCTAAAGGGACACTTTTTGGACGCCGTGGACTTTTCTAAGTTTCCAGGGAGAAAGAACATTCAAAATGCAGCCAGGGGACAGGACAAAGCACTAGGGACAAAATGTATGTGAAATGGGTTGAAACAGCAATGTTTTACTATGAAAAATCGTTTTGAAAAAAATGACTTTTTTTAAATTTTCAAATTTCCCGCCGCCGGCAGCGCCCGTACGTCCTGACGTCACAGGGACCGGAACACAGGAGCCGGATGCCGGCATCTCCCGGAGGAGATGGCCGGGGACGCTGCAGGGGACACATCGCGGGAGCGAAGGACAAGGTAAGTGCTGCAGGGACTCCCTATGTAACGCTGCATGGTAAGCCCGAGTGTAGCTCTGGGTTACCGCTTTTGGTACAGACATTTTACCCCGAGCTACACTCGGGAATACCGTTAGGGAGGTTAATAAAATAAAGTGTATTCAAGTATGTATTCATAACGCCAAATAAAAATACTTTCTATTATTTTCAGACTCCTCCGAATCTCCAAATTCCTTTGAAATGCTGGTATGCTGGCAGCCAAACCAGAGCATTATAGGATGCAGTTTTTCCAGAAGATCTTCTAAGAGCTACTATGGCAACCCCTGTATGATTACCACCACATTACTCCTGTTTCATTGAGGTTGCCTATTGTCCTTGGCAGTGGTGTATTTTGGTTTTGTGCTGCCCTAGGCAAGACTAAGATCGGGCACCCCACCTAAATTTGTTCCACCCCTTCCTGTTTAAGATCCACTCCTTCAGGACAGAACAGGAGGGGGGCAGCAGGACAGGTAGGAGACAGCGGGACAGGAGGGGGGCAGCGACACAGGTGTGGGGCAGCGAGACAGGAGTGAGGCAGAGTGATGGGGGAAACAACGGGACAGGAGGGGGCAGCAGAACACGGCAGCACAACGGGGACAGCATGACAGGAGTGGGGAAGCAAAAGTCCTCTAAGCTCTTAGCTGTCCAGCAGCGGCTCCTCCAGATGGTATCAGGATCTGATTGCCAGGAGCAGTAGTTGAGCCTGTGTCCCATCTCCACCAGGATCTCTGGCAGCGGCTGCAACAAAGAGCAGGGGCCTCCTCCTCCACAGGTCCTCCACTGGCACCCCATGGCCTTACCCACCTAGCACAGCCAGCACAAAATGCAGTCTGCAGATCCTGCCTGATAGCATGCCCCAGCCCCGACCTCTCCCTGGCCACCAATCTGCCCTCCTCTGCAGCCATCCCCCCTACTTCCATGTCAGCTGTTCCTCCGGCCCTGCCGCTCATACTCATGTGTGTCCCTTATGCCTAGGTGTGGTGCCTGCCCCCCCCCTTCCTGTAAAATGCTGCCCAAGGCAAATGCCTTGGTTGACTCTCAGTAGATACGCCCCTGGTCCTTGGGCCTTGGATCCCTCCAGCTGTTCACTTACATTACCAGATCTACCATGTCTGTGCAGCTTTTATAATTTATCTGAGGACCCTCACAAAGCCTTTGAAGAAGCAGACGTGGACTGCGAAACGCATAGAAATTTCCAGTGGGATATGGAATAGTCAAATCTTCATATTATGCGAATTGTGGTCATGTGTTATTAATTATCTATCAATTAACTGGAGGAATTGATGGTCCACTGTTTTAATGGACTTTAATAAATAACTATAATTGTATAGTTAATCTTTGCCTTTGTTTCTTAGCACAGTGCCTTTAAAGTGCCTATTCTTGGAGGTTGCTCCGTCCTGTATTTTGTATTGTAGTTTGGGATGTGGCACTATGCGTTTATCCCCTGAGTGATGGGCTATGTTTTCTGGACCCTTCAAACATAAAAAAATATATAAATATATGATGATCCCATAAAAAAATTCTCCTTATAGTACAATGCTTCACTTCCATATGAAAAAAAATACAAAAACTATGTGATGAAAAATATATAGTAGAAACAAATATGTGAGTACTGGAAAAAAAAACATGAATAACAAAATAAATCCAATATATGTACAAAAACAAATTCAAATACAAATCATATGTACAAAGCAAATAAATATATCTTCCCACTCAGGATAAATAAAAAAAACCCCATCAAACCCTTAAAACACCCAGTGCTTCTTCCAAAACAATGTGGTTGATATACTGTACTAACGGCAAATAGACTGTGCGAGTGAGTCTGTGCTCTGCCAGTTCAGTTGCACCAGAGCTTAGTAAATGAGGTAAAGCTTTGCATTGCAATTACCCAATCACGTGCAAGGAAAAAAAAAATAGATTTTTGCTAGCAGACGATTGGATGAGGGAAGGCAGCAGAGCTTCCTCTTATTTACTAAGCTCTGGAGCAACTGCACTTGCAAAGTGCACAGTCTATTTTCCTTTAATAAATCAACACTAATCTGTCAAAACAAGACCACCTTTATCAGCAATGCTCCCTTCACCAGATGTGCATGCCTGTCTAGTTAAAGAAAGGCAAACACAGCTTGGACAACACCATGATGAAAAGTAAAACACAGCCCGACCAACCCTTGAGAGATGATCCTCTACTTGTCTACTTTCCGGATTGCTACAAGACCATTGGTGGATGGATGGACACCACAGGAAAGAAGAGGTTTTACATAGAGTAATAAAATCTTGTCAAAGCATTTATTATAAAGAAAAAACAAATATACTCACAAAATACCTGTGGATGTAGGCATGAAACAATTCCTAACATACAGGTGGTAGTTGTAAATACAGGTAGCACTGGCTGCAAGTTGAGAACTCTGCCGTCCATTGCAAATGACTACCGTCTGTATGTTAGGATTTGTTATACAGTATGTGAGTATATGTGGGGTTGGTCGGGCGGTGTTTTACTATTCATGTAATGCTCAAAATGTATCACATATTAATTTAATATCTCAGAATTTTTTAAAAATTACTGTATACCCATAAAACCCAACTGGGGCTGGGCTAAAACTTGTGGAGATAAATATAGAGAGTCTAACATATCCATGCAACAAGGAATCCCAGTCATAGGACCATGCTGTGGTGAAATGGCAGATGGAGCCACTAAAGCATAAGTCCAGTGCAAGAAGCTTGGAAGCCCAGCATTTGGGTATGTCTGAGGGCATCTGCAAGAGGTTTAAGGGCAGAAGGCATTGGGTTTTATTTACTAAAGCTGGTTCACTCAGAATCTCGTGCACTTCTGCATGGAACCAATATTCTTCCAGGTTTCATTGCTAAAGCTTAATTGAACAAGCTGAGGTTAGAAGCTAATTGGCTACCATGCATAGGTGCACCAGCTTTAGTTAATCTCCCCCACTGTCTCTTGTATGTGTGATTTTTTTTTTCATAATAGGTACTTACATAGCACCATCAATTTTATGCAGCACTTACATATACATGTAAATATATTGTACATTCATATCAGTCCCTCACTTTCAAGGAGCATAAATCTGAGGTCCCTAACCCCATACATACACATACTAGGGCAATTTTAGACAGGACCCATTTAACCTACTAGCATGTCTTTTGGAGTGTGGGAGGAAACTCACACAGGCACAGGGAGAGCAGGCAAACTCCGTGCAGGTAGTGATGTGGTTGGGATTCAAACTGATGACTCTAGTGTTGCCAGGCAAAAGTGCTAAGCACTTAGCCACTGTGCTGTCCTAGTCTGTTAATATGATATTTGTATGGCACATATGTATTTTAAAAAGGGTATGATAAAGGTATCTTGTCATCCTTCCCCTTATGTTTATGCATTCTTTGGAGAAATGTATAATGTTCTTAGTACATTCTTGCATCATTTTTATGTTTCTTGAGTTTATTTTTTATTTTTATATGTTGTTTATTATTTGGTATATTGTTATATGTAGGTTTATTCTTAGTCCTTTTGAAAATACCTATATTGCATAGAAAAATATGTTTAATTAGGATTGAGAAAGGTGCTGCTGAGATGCCGATTTTCTGCGCACAAAGCCATATTTAAAAGAAGTGGAAGGTTACAGCAAGTTTGTAGGCAGGTTGCAAATATTAGATAGATAACTGCCTGGCCCAGGCTGGGGATAAGGTTAAAAATGCTATGCTCTTTTCCCTGGCTTTCTGGATCTGTCTTCCTTTGCACCCTGTGATCTATATATTAGGGGGGAAGGCTAGGGACGAGGGCCAATGGGAGCCATAGGAAGCTGTCTTGAAGAGTGCTGTGATGCTGTGAGTTGTGGAGGGAGACTGCTGTGTCCTGCAGTTTGCCTGAAGATACAGGACTCCAGAGCCCGCCACCTATGGACTGTGTCAATCATGGATTCTCACCTACGGAGGTATGCCTGTGCAGCCAAAAAAGAGTAGTTAGGAAGACTGTATGCACTTTATTTTTTATTGTGGCAGAAGTTCCAATAAAGTTCTTTGAATTGTAGAGCCTGGTCTGAAGTTATTTTAAAGGAGTGCATGTTGGTTCCTGGCATTTAAAATGAACTTGGGTAAGTAAAAGCACACTTGGGGTATGAAGTAAAGGCCATTACTGAAGGTTAACTCAGCATGACAAGTAGGAGGAGTAGTGCAGTTGCTATGGGTAACTGGAACGAGTGCAACAGCCAGTCATAGCATGGTACCTGGAGTGGGTGATGTATCCTCCGATAGTGAGGGTGTCGGTGAACTGATCACCTCCCCTAGCAGTCGGTTTCCTGTACAGTCCAGAACCAAACCTGTGTTACAGAGATCCACAGTCAAGCCGTATAGTACATAAGAGAGTGAAGAATTAATGGCGAGCATGCATGGGGTCCGTGCAGGTGCTCTGCGGGACTCTATTCCGTCACTGGGAGTGAGGTGGCGGAGGTATGCTGACTGGTGGAGAGGGCATGGGCTCTTCGATGTCCCTCCTAAATGTAACACTCCATGGCAGGGTGTGCAAGGACACAGGACTAAACATTCACAGAGGGACTTATCTCTGAATTGGAGTGCTGTCATAAGGTTGATTTTACCTGAACGAGGCCCCTGCCTGGTCCTGGGCATTGATGGGCGCGAGCACGAGTGATTTGATCAGCCCCTACGAGCTAGCGTCAATGAAGTCTTCAGCTAAAACACATCAGCGTCATGCTCTTCACATAGTTGCTCAAGACTGCTTACATTTTTATGAAAAATGCAAATACTATTAAGGATCACAAGTGGCTTTTGCAGCAGTCTATACGCTTTGGTGGTGCACAGGAACCAGGCTGCTTGAGACCAATATCCATGGAGTAAATTTTGGTATGGAGGTAGAGTCACGTTCTGTGGTGCTTTGTATCCAATCGAAGATATCACCAGCACACCATGTACACACATTCAGACAAGACACTTCAATGTGATTGAAAGAAAGCATCAACATTTTGATGCCACTAAGGGCTTCTTCCTCAGGCAGAAGTAACAGTGAGAAGATTTCTCCTGACTTTACTCCCTGTGAAAACTGGATAAGAAATGAGGGGAACAGAGTTACCTCGACAAAAAGTCAGAGACAGCAAGGAAAACACTTTTTGTCTCTCAAAACCTCTGTGACAGGTCAGGAAGTGATGGGAACTCTCTCCAGTGGAGACACAGTGACGACATGGGAGTTTTTAACTCTACCCCATTGTATCTACTACTACAACAATAAATATTATCTAGTGTTGAGCTCAACATATGTTGTTTTCATATATTGATAGGCCTTAGAACTTGTCTACCACTCAATCTGGCACTAGATCTGAATAAAATGGAAAGTACTGAAAACAATTTTTAGAAGGGGAGGTTTTGAATAAGATAACTTTTAATAATATGCACAATTGCACAATATACACATTATCCACAATTCGTTACTAAAAAAGTTTATGTGGAACATTTTTCATGTAGTTCAGCAAGCTACAGAAAAGTCCTCTAAGGGTTCAGTTCACCAATTCTGGAATATCCCATGCTTCCTCCACCCTGTCCAAGTTCATCGTGTCAATAAAAGCCTAAAAAGACACCCCCTAGACTGTTCCTTCGAACCAGTGGAAGAGTGAAAAAAAATTATGTTCCTGGCTGTGTGTGCTTTAACTAGGGAAAAAGAGTCAGTTCACCAGCAGCTCCATATGTGGTATGCTACACATACATAAGGCTGGTCATAGATGAGGAGGTATACACATTTTTTGCAGGAGTGCTGGGACCGGCTGCAATACTCTCCTACTAATAATAGTGGAACAGGTGCCAATTTAAGATTATATACTTTTTCTACATAAAGGCTCAGTTCAAAAAAGCAGAACACCCGCAGTGCTTATTTTACCTTACTATTTACTTTATATTTCAAGATCAGAAATGGATTTTTCAATTCACAAAAAACCACATGGTTTTTGTTGGATTTTTTTTAGATCTTTTGACTGTTAAAGCGATATTAAAGGCAATTAAAAAAATCTGCTCTGTGCAGTGATGTTGCACAGAGTAGCCCTGATCCTCCTCTCCTTAAGCTTCCACCCTCCCTCCTGCTGGGTGCCCCAGAGCATGCAGCAGGCTTGCTCCTGAGCTGCTGCTCTGTATGTCCATTCACATACAGAGCCGTGTCTCGACCCCACCACCTCTCTCCCACCCCTTCTCTCTCCTCATTGGCTCACTGGGTGTGACTGACAGCAGCGGGAGCCAATGGTTCCTGCTGCTCTTTTCAGCCAATGAGGGAGAGTCCCCAGAGAGCCGAGGCTCTCGTGCGCATCGCTGGAGCGCAGTGGGGCTCAGGTAAGTATTAGGGGGCTGGGGGGCAAGAAACGTTTTTTTTTACCTTCATGCAACCACTTTAAAGTCAAATCACAAATTATTGTACAGCTTAGAGTTGCTAGTTTAAAGTGTTACTAAACCCACAACAGTAAAATCAGTGTGTATATGCAGTAAAATATGCTTGTTATACTCACTGTGGAACCTAAGGATCCTCTGCATTGTGTAAAAATGCTGTTTGATCCTGACTTCTGTGATCCTCCCCTTCTTCTAGTGCCCCCTCTTATCTCCTGATAAGACATAGTGTGGAGTCACTCTGCACATGCTCTGTTTTGTATGTATTGCTAGAGAGGTTTTTTTTTCTTGGGAGAGTACATCCAGACAGAGGTCAGGGGTTCTGCATCCTCCTGGAGAAGAAAGAAAACTCCTCCTATAAGCTTTAACCAGTGCTCTGCTGAACACTGATAAAAGTCACAAGACTGCTCTAACTGCAGACCAGAAATTTAGCAGTTTCTAGTTACTAAAATAATTGAAAAGTTGAGAATATTTTCTCAAAAACCGTGTGAATATTCACTTCAATTATCCATTTGTGAAAAGCAAAATCCTGTTCACTTTTAATAATCACATGCTGATTATTTTCGCATGATTGGATTTTTATTTAATTTATACATAATTTTTTGAGTGAAGATTCTTAACTCCTTTAGTAAATCAGCCTCATTATCTTTCTGACTATGACCAACTTAACTTTCTCCTCTATCTTTCCAACAAGCAGTTAAGAGGAAACAACAGTCACAGCATGGCGCATTTGAAAGGGAAAGATCCCTGATAGAGACATTTAGAAAGTAAGCAGAAATACCATGAAACATACTGAAACAGTAAAATGATCTTGGCTCAGAAAACTAGAGAAGAAAGAAGTAATTCTAAAAGAAGTAGATCTACATAATGATGTGAACTTGACATAAAAACAGGTCAATGTGTAAGAAGTGTCTCATTTAGCCTAGGGTCACACTATGAACCGCATAGGAATTGCACTTCATTCCTGTGCAAATCACATGCAATTCTGTGTGGTGCGATTTGAGCCCATTCATTTTGGATGGGTCAAATCGCAATGCATCTGCATCAAAAAGTTGCAGGCGGCTTTTTTTATTCGCACTTGAACCAGATCCCACGGCTGTTTATACAGATGCAATCCGGTTCAAGCAAACGCACTGCATTTGCAGCCTGCTTTCGGGGTGTCATTAACTTTCTATTAACACCTACAGCAGATCGCAGAGCACAGTGTGATTGCTATGAGGAGCGGGAAATGCACAGCAATCACTATTTTTCACTGCATCAGTGTGAAGCGGGGCTTATGGTGAGTGACAAACTGAATACCTGTTTGCTGCATGCACTTGTTCCTGTGCCCCTCACTTTAACTGCTTTAGCGCCGCCCCACAGCAAAAATACTGCTACAGGGCGGCAGCTCTACACAAAATCACGTATATATACGTGATTTTGTATTTACGGCATTCGCGGCCTTGGCTGTCAATCATCGGGTCCCGGCTGATGATTACTCGATGATTAAACAAAACAGTTCTCTCCCCTGTCAGCTCCTGCATACTGCTTTGCATGGCCATGCAAAGCAGTGTGCTTACAGTGAGGCACAAACACAGCACACAGTTATAAACAGCACACAGTTAAGCCTTTGATTGCCCCAGATGTTAACCCCTTCCTGCCCAGTGTCATTAGTTTAGTGTCAATGCTTTTTATTAGCACTGATCACTGTATTGGTGTCACAGGGGATGTCAGTTCGCCCCCAGTGTCAGTATGTCCACCGCAGTCCCGTAGTCCCGCAATAAGTCACTGATCACTGCCATTACTAGTAAAAATAATAATCAAAAAAAAATCCAGTATCTATACCGCCATTTGTAAACACTATAACTTTCACGTAAACCAATTAATTTACACGTATTGCAATTTTTTTTTTTTAGCAAAGACATGAAGAATAGATTTTGGCCTAAATTTATGATGAAACTTTATTTTTTACTGAACATGTTTAATAGCAAAAAGTCAAAAATATTGTTTTTTTTTTCTCTCAAAATTGCTGGTCTTTTTTTTTTAATAGCGCAAAAAAATAAAAATCGCACAGGTGATCAAATACCCCCAAAAGAAAGCTCTATTCTTGGGAAAAAAAGGATGTGAATTTCATTTGGGTGCAGCATTGCATGACCACGCAATTGTCAGTTACAGTACCACAGTGCCGTAACGCAATAAATGGCCTGGTCAAGAAGGGGGGTAAATCCTCTGGACGGCAAGTGGTTAACCTAGCAATAGGTTCAGAGAAGATCAGATGTAATATTAGAAAGTAGAAGCCTTTTTAAGGCTCAGAGTTCTGTTTGTCTTTGACCTGTAGAAATCCCATACACTTTATTTGGTATATTATATTCACAAGTAACCTTTATTTATTACTAGGAAATTAGAATTCTGCTTGCACATCACAATCAAATTAAAACATCTAATGTACAGAAGCAAAGCAAAGTTTGTTGAGCTCTTGTGTATTGTATAGTTAACATCTTTGAATTTTTCTCTTTTTATTCAAAGGAAGTTGAGAGAGTTCTTTATAATCCTTTTGTTCTTGATAAGAAATAATATGCTGGGGTTTAGGCTTTAATCATTATTGTCCGTTTGTAATATCATGTAATCTTAGAGTTTGAAAAACATTGATTTTTCCTTCTGGGGTGTTGTAGTACATTATTATTTTTTTTATAGAAGTCTGAATCTGTCTGCACTATAGGGAAAAAAACACACTGGCTTGATAGCTTCAGTGACTCCTGCCCTGTGCCTCAGGGGATCTTTAGCCGTCTTCATTATAGACAGCATTTCGGCCATCTGTTCTTTGGTTCTTCTTTTTATTATTTTGTTTTAAACAAAGCTTCTTTGAATTGTGCAGTTCACACTCTCATGGACATTGCACGTGGCAACATTACATTGTGTGACAGATGGATGCACTTTCATGTGTTCATTCAGTCCTCCTCAAAGGCTTCAGAACAACCATAGCAGCCCATGTGACTACTGGGGACCAATTGGAAGGGGGGCCCAGTCTACAGAAAAATCAGTATTGAAAGATTCCCAGTGACCTAACACCCTCAATTTTTGTGATCACTGAACATAAAATCAATATTATAAATTTTTTTTTATTTCCAGAATCTTGTTTAGACAAGTTTTACTTTTTGAGCTATACTTTTTATTACAGTATATTAAAAATATGTGACAAATGTGATATCAAAGCCCAACTTTCATCTTTAACTAACTGCAAGTATGAAAAAAAACCCCATCCAAATGATAATTTTACTTACCTGAAGCCATGGTCACGTGATGATCCTTCTCTCTGTTTACTTTCTGGGGTCCTTCTTGGGTGACCACATCACTGGCTGCACTATGTTGGCATCTCCTATTGATGGAAGAAACACTTGCAGCAAACAGGTTCTCTCTCATAGGCTCCAGAGGCAGGAGAACTCATGGCTGAGTTCCTGGTGAGGGGACCAGTACCCCAAAAAAATAGCAAACAAGGAAAAACATCTGGTCCTCAGGAAATTAGCTTTGCTCATAGATGGAATTGTGTTTGAAATCAAAACTGAGGAGTAAGGTAAATGATGCACAATGTACTGTTTATATTTCATTTTTTCTTGGAGTTGGACTGGAATGGTCTGTGTGCAACATGTTTGCACCTTGTATTTAGGCAAGGACTAAGCGCTCCCAGCCGCTACAACTCATACCCATGATAACGAGAACAGGCTTTCAACTCCCGCATTTGAGTGGTCCATTATTTGCTCTGTCTTATCATCACTGACCTCAGCAATACTATGACTTGCAGAGTATGATGCTATCTCTATATGATGCACCCAGCTTGTTCTATAAATAGTTTTCACCTGCTTGTTCTATAATTAGATTGCATTAAGCTTGTTCTACAAATAGATTTCACCTAGGTTGTTCTATAAATAGATTGCACCCAGCTTGTTACACAAAAAAAGTTTGCACCTACTTTTGTTATAAATAGATTGCATCCAGCATGTTCTATGAATAGATCACACCCATCTTGTTCTATAAATAGATTGCACCTGCTTGTTCTATAACTAGACTGCTCTTGCTTGTGCTATAAACAGAATGCACCCAGCTTGTTCTATAAAAAGATTGCATCTAGCTTGCTCTATAAATAGGTTGCACCTGTTTGTTGTATAAACAGATTGCACCCAACTTGCTCTATACATAGATTGTATCTAGCTCTTCTATAAATAGATTGCACCCAGCTTGTTCTATAAATAGATTGCGCCCAGCTTTTTCTATAAATAGATTGCATCCAGCTTTTTCTATAAATAGATTGCTTCCAGCTTTTTCTATAAATAGATTGCTTCCAGCTTTTTCTATAAATAGATTGCACCCAGCTTGTTCTATAAATAGATTGCACCCAGCTTTTTCTATAAATAGATTGCACCCAGCTTTTTCTATAAAATGTTGGACCTGTTTATTCTATAAATAGATTGCACCTGCTTGATCTAAAAATATATTGCACATAACTTTTTCTATAAATAGCTTGCATCCAGCTTGTTCAATAAAGAGATTGCACCTGCTTGTTGTATGAATTTATTTCATTCAGCTTGTTCTGTAAGTAAATTGTACTCCGCTTGTTTTAAAAAAGATTTTACATCATTATTGAAGCTTTAAAGGGTTAGTTCACCTTTACCAAAAACTGCCTAGGCAGGTAAGGGGTGCCTGTAAATAAAAACAAACTGTACAGCTTTGAGTAGCCTTGGATAATGTCCTTGCGATAGGTATAGGCCTTTTATGTACCTTCTGAAGTCTGACTGTAAAACTCCTAAAGATGGCATCATCCTGTCCTGCCTTGTTGCTGGGATGTTATTAAGACACTCCCAGCCCTTACTAAGAACCCCCATCATCACAGGAGTGAGCTTTTAAACCTCTGCACATGTGTGGTTCACTATCACTTCTGTCTCAGGTTCGCTGACCTCAGGGACACTATGGTAGGGTAGAGAGAGCGTATGCAAGGAGGTTTGAATCAGCTGTGAGAATCTTAGTAACATCCTAGCAACAAGGCAGTACAGGATGATGCGATCTCTGGAAGTTTTTCCATCAGGAGGAGGTACCGGTTTTCTTCCTTTTCTACCCACTTTATGTGGCCCCGAGGCTGTGCTGCGGCGTGATCTGAGCTCATTGTGTGGCTTGGATTTCATTTGCCCTATACCATGTGATCTCAGTGACCAATCACAGACCAAGTCTTCAAAAGACTCACCATGTCTCTTAAAATACCTTGGGGTGTTTACTCTCCAAAATGTGGTAATTTTGTCGGTGTTTCTATTGTGCTGGTGCTCCAAGGCCACCAAAGATAGGTGCAGGAACTCAACCACATCACTGCACCCTGAGCACCTGCATCTCTTTTCCCATCCTGCACTCAGTGGGAGCCGCTCAGGAGATCAGATCTACAGTGAAGGAAATAAATATTTGATCCCCTACTGATTCTGAATGTCTGCCCACTCACAAAAATCCTGCTGAATGATAGGGGATCAAATACTTATTTCCCTCATGAACATGCAAATCAGTGCATAATTTGTTAGACCTGCATTTCTTTTTGAATTTTTTGTTGCTATTCTGTCTCTCAGTGTTACAATACACTGTGTTACAGTGTTACAATACACCTGGGTACCATTCGATTTTTAGACTGATCATTTCTTTGTGAGTGGGCAAACATTCAAAATCAGTAGGGGATCAAATACTTATTTCCTTCACTGTATGAGAGCCATTGGGAGACAAATTGTCACTTGTAAAAACAGAAGCCGGACTTCTGTCTTTACAAGTGACAGTGGTGAGCAGGGAACAGAGGGCCTGAGCCAGATGTGGTGGAAACGGGTTCCACCAAGTTCCAGCTGAAAAAAGCCCTATATATATATATATATATATATATATATATATATATTTATACAGTATATATTAGTGTTATGTCTTCAGAATAAGAAATCTGTTCCATCCATCACATATTTTGGTGCCGATACTATAACTAAACTAACAGGAAAGACTTCAGTTCAGCCAAATACACTTTGCAAACAATCTTTTCCCCTATATTTTCATCTGAACACTTTTGTAGATTTACATTCAGGTTAAAAAAACCCCCACAACAGTAGGATTAAGGTGGAAACACAATAGGAAGCACACAGTTCTATGATTTTCCATGAAATACATAATTTGCCTCTATAAAAGCCATCACTAGGAACATTTGTGAACTAAAACAGAAATGGATCAGATATAGGCAGCTAAGACAACGTCATTCCACTATACAAATTATGTTCCCTAATTATCCTATGGGCTGAATTCCTATAGCAAGAACTGGAAAGTAAAAGGAAATAATTTGCCTCTTACTGCGCTTGTAAAACATATATACATTTTTGGAAGTGATCCCATCAAAAGTGCCATTGTTGCCAGAAATCAAAGAGAGAGAAACTGGCTAGTAGCCAGGCCAGCGTTTAATAAATATCATAACCATCAGCAGCCCACAGAATTAAGAGTATGTGCACACTGGTCTTTCTATAGCCTTTGCATTACATTTTGTTGATTCTGTATTTGAATGCATTTTCCTAGGTCAATTAGGACAACCGTTTTCCACAACAACCACACTTAACCTTCCTAAAATTAGAACAAAATTTTGTTTTGTTCTGGATAGAGCAGGAAAGGGTTATAAACTTTCAGTTTTTCTCTGCGTCCCTGTTGAAATTTCATTTCACTTCCTGTCCCAAAGACACAACAGGAATTGAAAGGAAATTACCCAAAAGCAAATGGAAATTTAATTTGATTTGACAGCTGTTACCAAAAGAGGGCTCTCCATTGGAAAATTTCCACTTTTTTCCCTATTTTTGGTAAGGAAGAAAAAGTTTTCTAATAGTGGGTTTCAACTGCCATATTTTGTCTCTCTGAAATAAATGTATTGTTCCTTTCAAATAAATTTCTGATCACGTGCCATACAAGTTACTGTCTGCAAGGCTTTTCAAGGAGCAAGCTGCTTTGTTGGTAGATTATTTTGGGAATACTTTATCTTTTTTTTGGACACCATTTCATTTGCAGAATCAAGACACAAAAATAATTTTATGTATGATTTATTGATATAGTAATTTTAGATACCACTAGGTGTCATCATAGAATAAAAAATAAATCCCTGTTGTGGTCAATTATTTTGTGGGAGGGTGGGTGGGTGATTTTATCTGTAGCCCCCTGGTCCTAAATTGGGGCTACAATGTAAATCTAATTTTTGGCCGGGCTGTAGTTGGCCCAGACTGATTTCTTTATCTGGCTTTCCCCTAATCTAGGTTGGGTTGTGCATTTCTCACTGTCGCCAGTAGGTGTCACTGCTACCACAGGTCATAGTATGAGATTGTACAATTAGACTGAATTGTGAATATTTATATTTCTTCCAGACAACCCAGTAGGAGGTTTTATAGCCACTGGTGTATTATGGGAGAGGGTATATATATGGGGGTGCGCCATGTGCTTGCTTTTTTGCCTCAGGCTAAGGCCTGAGGATCTGCTGCTGGAGAGAACCCAGAAGCCTGTCTGGGGCTTACCTGCTTTGACATGGTCCTAAAGGCAGTTCTGCCTGGCGGCGGAGGAAGCTGAACCATGGTGAGAAGATCCAGGGAAGGACCCTTGCTGGAGAGAACCAGGATGAATGCTGGTCTCTCAGAAGGGCCTGGCGACTCATTTGGAGGATGCACTAAACTCTGAAAATGTGCTTGTAGCATTGCCGGGTCAGGTTAAAGGTTCTGATACTGTGAAGCTGGACTTTGAATCCAAGGAGTCTGTAAGTGATCAGCGTGGCATCTGAGACTCATAACCCTCCACTCCCATTCCTTTTCAAGTTCAGCACAGTGGCTAAATGGTTAGCACTTCCGCCTGGCAGTACCAGGGTTCATTGGTTCAAATCCCAGCCATGGCACTACCTGCCTGGAGTTTGCATGTTCTCCCTGTACCTGCGTGGGTTTCCTCCCACACTCCAAAGACATGTTGGTAGGTTAATTGGTTCCTGTCTAAATTGGCCCTAGAATGTATATGTATGAATATGAGTTAGGGACCTTAGATTGCATACCACTTGGGGGTTAGGGACTGATGTAAATGTACAATATATATATATATATACACACACATATGTAATTGCTGTGTAAATTGAAACCTGAAATAAATAAGTTCAACATTACAGCTTTGAAAAAGATCTAAAGTGATTGGTACCCAAATTTCTGTTCAAATTTCCCCTTTCTAGCCATGGACTCAGCCCTGGGGTAAATGATATTTCGCTCCCTGCCCTTTGGAGGTATTATCTTGGATCCAGTGGGGCTCTAAATAACCAACCACAGGTCTGCCCATAATTAGAAAATGTTTTGTCTCATGTTGATGCTTAAAATACTACTGGAGATGGTTGCAGACCACAGGATTCCAGAGACTTGAATTAAGATATATTACATGAGACTGCTAAAGATTACTGCTATTACAGCATACACAAAAATCAATGTGCGGGAAGGTGTGGTGTGGTGGCAGCAGAGTCCAGTTGCAGGAAACAGAACTTTACAGTTCGCACTTCACAACCAACTTGGCGGGAAGGCCGACCAGGGACTCTCACAGGATTTAACAGCGACGTGTAGCAGAGCAGGTCCCGGATGTGCCGACAGAGTCTATCTTGAGGGGCAGAATACGGCCTGGCCCATCTGTACCTAAATGGGGAGGCTTCTGAGAAGGACGGTGTGTCCCTACCATTTCCCTGCTCATCTGGAACCTCTCCCTAGCGCTATTCACTGTTCCTGACAGATGAGTGACCTGTCCCTAAAACACCCACAAGCAGAATGTGTGCCAAGCCTGGAAGCCAGGGTCTTAAATAGACTCTGCCTGACCCAAGATGGCTGCCAGAGTCACATGGGGTAGCAGAATCCAAACGGATAGCTTTCCCAGTGGCCCAGGAAACCATAGAGGAACTATGTTCCTCTTGACTTCCTCTCCCTCTGCAATGCTGCTGCAGTTGAGTGCCACCTGTCGTGGAGAAAGCAGACTGCACCTGCCTACAAATGCCTTCACATTTGTGATCCCTACAGCCCCTTTAAAAACTATGTGTTCCACATCTGCTAATTCTCTTTACAATGCATTATAAACGATCAGCATAAAAAAATGTAGTAAATAAAAGTGAAAAGGGATGGACAGCAAAACAATTAAGATAGTGTGAAAGAAATATACCAAAACATTTAACTACTGAAACATAGTTTAAAGGTCTATATTTTTATTTCCTTTACATACACAAGTAAGCACCTAGATAAGGAAAACACAGTCTTCTCACTGTCTACAGGGGTTCCAGGGACCATAAAATAAGTGCTATAGGACCGCAGGTTGTGCACCAGGGCTGTAGAGGCATCCTTACAACAATCACAGCAGCATTGCATAATATACTTTCTTTAGCCCCAAAGGGACAGTTAGATGTATCTACCCACAGCCAAAAGATTTCCAGTCCTTCCCCTGGGGTTACCTGTTCCCACATAATTTAATTTGCTGTAGATTTGTTTGGTTAGATCATCTTGTGGCAAAAACAAGCTTAAATGGACAGCACAGTGGCTAAGTGGTTAGCACTTCCACCTGGCAGCACTAGGGTCATTGGTTCAAATCTTAACCATGACACTACCTGCATGGAGTTTGCATGTTCCCCCTGTGCCTGCTTGAGTTTCCTTACACACTCCAAAGATACCTTGGTAGGTTAGTTGGATCCTGTCTAAATTGGCCCTAATATGTGTATGTATGAATGTGAGTTAATGACCTTAGATTGTATGTTCCTTGAGGGTTAAGGACTGATGTGAATGTACAATATATGTAAAGTACTGTGTATATTGACAGCGCTATATAAGTACCTGAAATTATTAAAAAGAGGACCGTTACCTAAAAAAGGAAGATGCATCTCATTTTTTTTCCCAAGGAGAGGTGTTTTTGACAGGTACCAGCTCTTACTTCCTCATTCTTCACTTAGAAGAGAATGACATGCACTTGGTCTACCACCACGCTGCTTACAGCTTCCTAGGAGGATGCAACATCAGTCTCACTGCACTGCCGAGCTTCTCCAATGCATAGTGGGGACCTGGCTGTGAGGCATCAGGAAGACACAACCCACTGCCAAATCCAAGATGGCAGTGCCAGAGAGCTGAAGCCCATCAAAGAATCAGCTGCAGGAAAGCATTGGATTCCATGGACTGGTAAAGTGTTAGGGATGCATGATACCAGTTTTTAAAGAAGGAGTACGAGTACCGATACCTTTTATCAAGTATTTGCTGATACCAATTACCAATACCTATTTTTTCCTTGCAGTGTAACTTGAGCCTATACAAAATGAATAGGCTCAAATCACACTGCAAAGAATCAATAGTGATTTGAATAGGAATGTGATGCGATTCACATGCGGTTTCCCCAGTGGTGTATTTAGGTTTTGTGCTGCCCTAGGCAACATAAACATTGGCCTGACACCGAACAACTTCCCCCCCCCCGTGGAGAGAGACTGACACCGACCAACACCCCCCCCCCATGCAGAGAGAGACTGACACCGACCAACACCATTCCCCCCACCGCGGAGAGAGATTGGCACCCACCAACACCACCCACCTCTACGGAGGTAGACCGACACAGACCAACACTAAGCCCCCCCCTTGGAGAGAGCCTGACACCGACCAACACCACCCCCCTCTCCCCCACCCCCCCTGTGGAGAGAGCCTGACACCGACCAACACCCCCCCCCCCCCCGGTGGAGAGAGACTGACACCGACCAACACCACTACCACCACTACCACCCCCTCTCTCCCCGTAGAGAAAGACTGACAGCGACCAACACCCCCCTCCTCCCTGCAAAGAGAGACTGACGCCGACCAACATCACCTTCCACTATCATCGCCTCCCCCCATACACCAGCCACCCCCCTCCCCTGGCAAGAGAGGGAAAGACACTCACTTTCACAGCTCTGGACATCCCTGGGAATGAGAGTTGGGCTCTGCATACACCATCAAGCAGCCTGCAGGCTCTCTCGGATCCCACCTGGTCCCCATGCCACGTGTGTCCCTTCTTCCATCTCTTCTTCCAGGGGGGCAGTGCTGCCCCCCCTGAAAAATGCCATCCTAGGCAAATGCCTTGTTTGCCTTGTGGTAAATACACCCCTGGGTTTCCCGCACCTCTCCTGTATGAACCCAGGCTGAAGCCACTATGACAAGCCAGGGTTCACCCAGGAGCAGTGTGGGAAAACGCACGTGATTTGGACAGGTATTGTCCTGCATTCCTGTTCAAATCACATGATTATTTGCAGTGCAATTTGAGCCCATTCATTTTGTATGGGCTTAAGTCGCACTGCGCTGCACAAAAAAAGTATCAGTTTTAGTATCGGGGTATTTGCACAAGTACAAGTAGATGAAAATCTATGTAAACTTTTCTCAAACAGAATGTGAAACATAACCTGTTGTAATATAGTGTGATGTCTAACATCATACTGACTATATTGCAGAGCCAATATATATAATGGAAAGAAAAGGTGAGAAAATTGTAAGAAAAAAGAAAACAGGTATAAGCAGGGCTATTGGTATGGATAGTCCTTGCTGCCCTGTCACTGCCATGACAAATTGCAGGAAGAAAAAAAGTGCCTATTATTCACGACAATGAGAATATTGATTTACCACTGTCTGTGCTTTTAAATAAAATTCAGCTTGTCCAAACCTTTCAATAATGGTCAGATTTATTTTGGACATCTACCATGAATTTCTCCATTTTCCTGATGTGCTCTGTTTCTTTATACCATTTGCCTGCTGTGGGTGAATCTGTCGATTTCCAGCGTCTGGGGATGAGAGGCTGGGCAGCTATTTTTAAGCATCTTGCCAAAGATTTTTTAAAGGCCCAAGTAGAATCTCTCATCATATTAAATAACAATCTCTGGGGCCAGTTGTCTACTGTAAACTAAGTAATCTCTTGTAATTGCATAGATCTATTCCCATAAGAAGTCATGTACTGTGTATATACATATTCCCACCAAATATGTGTCATCATCCTTTTCTGTGTAGAACATTTCCAGCAATGTTCTGAGGTGTGCAGGAAAATCTGAATCTCTCAGGTATTCTGTGCCAATAAGTAACTTTTCATTGGACTTTGACAGAGATGAAACTCCCTAATAGGGATGAGTGTTGTGACATTACATAGCACTGCTTGTCCCCTACATACAGAGGTGTATTTAGGCTTTGTGCTGCCCTAGGCAACACAAAAATTGGCCTGACACTGAACAACCACCCCATGCAAAGAGAGACTGACACCGACCAACACCACCCCCCTGTGGAGAGAGCCAGACACCGACCAACACCATTCCCCTCTCTCCCCCCCCCAGACATGGAGACACTGGAAGGAAGAGTTTACTCTGTATGTGGACCTGACAGTGGCACCCAGAGATGAGCAGAGGGAAGTAAAGCTGTTTTATTACTTGATTGGGGAAAAAGGCAGAGAACTAGCCGAGACCCTGCTCACAGACAGCATGGCACTGACAGACATACTGCAAGCATTTGATAAGCACTGTGACCCCAAAAAGAATGAGACGGTGGAGAGATACAAGTTCTTCTCAAGGAATCAGGAGATTGGGGACAGTGTGGACAGATATGTGACAGAGCTGAGGAGACTGGCTGCAACCTGTGGATTTGGGGACATCAGGGACTCCCTTATCCGAGACAGGATTGTGTGTGGCATCAGAGACTCTCACCTCAGAGAAAGATTACTGAGGGAGGAAGAGCTGGCGCTGGAGAAATGTATACAAATCTGCAGGGCTGCAGAGCTGACTAAAGACAGGCTGAAGATGATGAGGGCACCAGTGATGCCTCAGTACATGCAGTATCTGTGAAAGGCAGAGCAAGGTCCAGGCTCCCTGTGAGCTCAGTCCAGTGTAAATACTGTGGCAAAAGACATGAAAGAGACAAAGAGAAATGTCCAGCGTATGGGGAGTCCTGCAGGACTTGTGGCAAGATGAACCACTTTTCAGCTGTGTGCAGATTCAAAACCAGCAAACAGTACAGACTTGTCCACACAGTGACCCAGGACACAGACGAGGACAGCACAGAGGGCATCACATGGCTGCAGCTGCAGTCTGCAACAGAGAACGTCAATGTAGTCAAACAGCCAGTAGCCAATGATGCAAAGCAGCTCTTTGCCATATTTATGGTGGATGAACAGCCCATAAGATTTCAGCTGGATTGTGGAGCAAGCTGCAATGTCATTCCATTTACTCTGCTTAACAAACAGGTTCCCATTGAGCCCACTGATAAAGTACTGGTCATGTACAACAAAAGTGTTCTGAAACCCATGGGAACATGCAAGCTAAAATTAAGAAATCCACGTAACAGAAAGAGCTACAGAGTGGAGTTTACTGTGTTGCAGGAGGACGATCACATTCCTTTGCTGGGAGTTAAAGCAGTTCAGGCTATGGACTTAATAAAGGTGCAGTCCCATAACATCATGGCTCTGGAAGTTTCTGACAATACTCAAAATCCTACACAAAAGGCAGAATACATTTTGGATTTTCACCACATAAAAACAGAGTATGCTGATTTATTTGAAGGTGATGGGTGCCTGGAAGGTAAATACAAACTAGAAATTGATCACACAATACAGCCTACCAGACTGCCTACAAGAAGAGTACCTGTAGCCTTAATGCAACCGCTTAAAGAGGAACTGCAGGATTTGCACAGCAGAGGTATGATAGCACCAGTACAGGAAAGCACAGACTGGATAAGCAGTTTGGTGATAGTGAAAAAACCATCAGGCAAGTTAAGAATATGCATTGATCCTAAGCCACTGAACAAGGCCCTTAAAAGAAATCACTATCCAATGCCAACAATAGAAGATATTCTACCAGATCTACCAAAGGCTAAAATATTTTCGGTATGTGATGTGAAAAATGGGTTCTGGCACGTGGAACTGGATAAAGAATCAAGTTTATTAACAGCATTTTCTTCCCCATTTGGACGCTATAAGTGGCTTAGAATGCCAATGGGAGTAAGCCCAGCTCCAGAAGTGTTCCAACAAAAATTGATGCAAGCTTTGGAAGGACTGTCTGGAGTAAAAATAATAGCAGACGATATACTAATAGTTGGGGAAGGTGATGATCTAGAATCCGCAACAAAGGATCACGATAAAAAGATGATACAATTCTTAGACAGATGTAGAAAAAAACAAATCAAACTGAACCTGGAAAAATTCAAACTAAAAATGACAGAAGTACCATATATTGGACATCTTACCTCAAATGGTGTTAAAGTCGATCCAGAGAAGGTGAGGGCGATACAGGACATGCCGACACCTACAGATATACGTGGAGTACAACGATTCCTGGGCATGGTGAATTATCTTTCCAAATTTTGCAAGCATTTATCAGACATGTGTGAGCCACTGAGACAGCTAACTCACAAAGACGTACTCTGGGAATGGACAGAAAGCCATGAAACTGCTTTTCAGTCAGTGAAAAATGCTATTGCAGACGCAGCAACGCTAAAATATTTTGATCCATATCAAGCAGTGGTAGTACAATGTGATGCCTCAGAAACCGGCCTTGGAGCCACACTAATGCAGGATAAACAGCCAATCACATATGCAAGCAGAGCGTTAACTCTAACAGAGCAAGGATATGCTCAAATCGAGAAGGAACTACTAGCGGTAGTATTTGGGTTAGAGAAATTTCACCAGTACACCTACGGTCGACAAGTGGTGGTGCATTCAGATCACAAGCCTTTAGAAAGTATTACAAAGAAGCCACTACTGAATGCCCCAAAAAGACTGCAGCGTATGCTGTTAAGGCTTCAGAAATATGATTTTAACATTTGTTACTGTCCAGGGAAGGATTTACTGATTGCAGATGCCCTAAGCAGAGCTTACTTACCCATCACAAATGAAGAAGAAAAAGACATTGAAAGCATCAATATGTGTGAATATCTGTCTGTCTCAAAAGACAGACTGAAACAAATACAGACCTGCACAGCGGAAGATAAAACTCTACAGATCCTATCGACTGTCATCTTGAAGGGATGGCCAAAACACAAGCAGCATGCTCCAATGGAGGTTTCTCCATTTTTTCACATAAGAGATGAACTCTCTGTGCAGCATGGAATTATCTTTAAAGGAGAAAGAGCTGTCATACCAAAATCACTTAGAAGAGACATTATAGAAAGATTGCACTCGACTCACTTAGGTGTAGAAGGATGTCTACGTCGTGCACGAGAATATGTTTATTGGCCTGGAATGAATGACCACATAAAAAACTTTATAGCACAATGTGAAATATGTGCATCATGCAATGATAAGCAACCGAAAGAGACATTGCAACCACATACAATTCCAAACAGACCATGGTCAAAAGTAGGAACAGATCTGTTCACGTGGAACGACAAGGAATATCTGGTAACTGTGGACTATTTTTCCAACTTCTGGGAGATAGACTACTTACAGGACACAAGGGCCAAAACAGTAATTAAAAAACTCAAGGCCCATTTTGCCAGATATGGCATTCCGGATATTGTGTTCTCTGACAACGCCGCTCAATTTACATTGGAAGAATTCAAAAAATTCAGGGAGAGGTGGGAATTTGAGCACCAGACATCATCTCCTGGATATCCGCAGAGTAATGGTAAAGCGGAGTCAGCAGTAAAAACAGCCAAAAGACTCATGCAAAAGGCAAAACAGGCATGTACAGAGATATACCTGTCTATACTGGACCACAGAAACACACCCACACAAGGCCTAGACACCAGTCCAGCACAGCGGCTTATGAGTAGACGTACAAGGACTCTCCTACCAACTGCAGGTCAACTACTAAAGCCAAAGCTTGTGGGCAATGTTAAAGCCAAACTAACGAAGAATCAAGTTAGGCAAGATTTCTATTATAATAAATCTGCAAAAGATCTGCCTGTTCTCCAGAGCAATGACAATGTACGGATTCAGCCAATAGGGAAATATGACAAACACTGGAAAAAAGCGAAGGTTGTACAGAAATTGGGACCACGGTCCTATGAAATTATAACACAGGAAGGAAGAAGATGGAGGAGAAATCGGAGACATCTGAGAAAAACACAAGAAGGAGATGATACAGGGCCCTGGGAACAGTATATGGACACTCAAAGCGATGAGACTATGAATACCAGCAACAAAGAAACAGGAACTGCTGAGGAGCATAGGGAGGTCTCTAGGCAGAGAGAGACAGTCCCAGAAAATAGACTGCCAGAATCAGAAGAAACCTCATATGTTACGCGAGCTGGCAGAACAATCAGAAAGCCGGCTCACCTCAAGGATTATATCTAATTTATAGCTATGTTCTACTTCACCATTTTGTGTTTGTTATATTTCATTGTTCTTTTATTTAAAAGAGAAAGGATGTAGCAATATGTTATATGCTGTGTATGGCCTCTAGGGGTCTCACTACTTAGATACTGGTACAACTGTGTGATTGCCTCTCTTTGGTTGTAGTTCTAGGGCAGACACATGTATAATGGCAGCTAGAAGAACCTAATAAAATGTCTCCTGTTAACTACAGTGTGTGAGCATCTGAGCAGGATCCACTAACAGAACACACCCCTCCACCCCCCCCATGGAAAGAGACTGACATCGACCAAAACCCCCTCAGGGAGAGAGACTGACATCGACCAACACCACCACCCCCTCTCTCCCCGCAAAGAGGGACTGACACATAACCAACACCACCTTCCACTACCATCGCCCCCCACCCATACACCAGCCGCCCCCCTGGCAAGAGAGAGAAAGACACTCACTTTCACAGTTCCGGACATCCCTGGGAACTGTGAAAGTCGGGCTCTGTATTCACTGTAAAGCAGCTTGCAGTCTCTCTCGGATTCCACCTGGTCCCCATGCTGCGTGTGTCCCTTCTTCCCTCTCTTATTCCAGGGGGGCAGTGCTGAAAAATGCCGCCCTAGGCAAATGCCTTGTTTGTCTTGTGGTAAATACCCCCCCCCGCCTACATAGAGTGCATATAATGATTCTTGCCTGATAATGCCACTTGGATAGGTTGAATGTTACATAAAGTTTCTACAGAAAAATATTCCAAGGAGAATAGGGGCTACTTGTGTGTCCCAGTAAGGGTACACTGTACCTGTGGCATATATATATGGCACATCTATACAGGGTGAGCACAAAAACAGTCTTTGATTTCACAGATATCACAGATATTTAACAGATATAGAATGTAACTCTTTTGAAATATTCTTAAACATTGGTGGCTACAGTTGCATCAACTCATAAAGTTTCATGTGGTATTGGTTGGTAACTTTGGCCAGTAACGGTTTGTCCCTGAAAGATAAATGCACAGTCAGCTCTGATACGGCACAAAACACATTCATTTTTGGAGTCACGTTCCACCTCCAGGGTGAGATTTGGATTCTCACTTCCCCTCATATACTCACACTGTGCCTGTTGACCTTTCCACTTAAGTGGAAGGTCTCTTCATCACTGAAATAATCTGTGACAGCAGGTTAATTAATCCCATTAATTAGCCATTCCTATCACAAGTGTAATAAAAGCGCCACACCCTTAATACTTTAAAGCAGCAATTCCACCTCAAAGAAACCAAATAAATTTCTTAGTGCTATAACTTAAATAAAGGAATGCGCTAAAACCACAAACTATTCCTAATTTAGTGTAGAAACATTAGTGCAAAAGATATATATATCTATTCTCAATTAATATCAAAAAATATCAAAATTATGTGCAAAACTATTTTTTAGTGCATAAGTAATTTAAATAATTAAATTTGTGAATATATAAAAAAAAATGTCCAATTCTGAATTTCTTCAAATGTCCAAACAAATCCTTTTCAAATTCAGGTGCTCTCAAAGAAATTGTGCCAAAATCCACCACCAAAATAAAGTTGGGTAACTCACCAGAGCTCCATGCTGATCAATCTCTAGATCAGCAAAAAACGCTTTTTGCTCTGGGAGCAGATGCAATGAATCAACTTCTCAGGTGTGATGATCAATAGCTACACAATCATCCATAAGGTAGGTATCCACCACTCAATATAATGGTTCCAGGAGCATTATATCACTCTCTCTTTTTATATCTCTCCATGTTTGGGAATGAAAGAGAAAATCATGGTGCAGCCAGTTTTTTTATAAAAGTATCCAACAATTTAATAAAGATTTACACTCACAAAAAGGGTGTCTTCACCGACACCAGTATAACAGCATAAAACAGCAAATGGTATAACAGTCTCCTGTTCCCCTCACACTCACTACAGCGCTCGTGACTCAATTTTCTCCACAGACGTCAACATCCAGCAAGCCAAGCCCTACTGGTTTCGTCATGAATGACGTCTTCAAGCGGCGGTCTCTACACTGTTTCTACACTAAATTAGGAATAGTTTGTGGTTTTAGCGCATTCCTTTATTTAAATTAGCCATTACTGACTGGAGATTCCTGCAAAATTCAAGTCACATTTCATTGTCTTGCAGGTGTGAATTATGGGCCACTTGCAGCTTGTAAGGGTTGTGGAATGTGCAACTCTCGGCTAGCTCTGTGCGTTGACTTTTTGGGCTGTGCAAAAAGGTTTCTCCGACTCGATCAACAACTTGCTCGGAGACCGGTGTTCGGCCTGAATGTCTCTTTCTCTGATCACAGATGCATCCTTTCTCAATAAAATTGTACCACTTCAAAATGGACTTTGAAAGCACACTCTACAGTCACAACACTATTTGTTTTACCAAATTCCAACATGCACCAGCTGCGTTGTCGTGGGGTGAGCACCATGTTGGACTTCACTGCCCTTTGGCTGTGGGAGGTGTGCACAGAGATTATGCTGAAGAAAAAAGACAATTTTTGATTTAATGTATCTGCGGTCACCATATTTGTAAACATACTCCAATAAGTTTTGATTTTATAACTACTTCAAATCAAGGAGTGTTTTTGAGCTCATCCTGTATTTTGCAGAAAAACAGGACATCAATCATTAACCGATGCATTCACCCTATACAGCTGGGGAAGTTATAGACTTCCCTGGTGGTACTGCACAGGGCAAATGCATATACAGTAAGGATTTGAGCTTATAAATCCTAATGTGCCGCGCATCCAGTATTAGCTGATTGGATGCCGTAAACAGGCGTGACAGATTTCGGTCATTTATAGAAAGCAGTAGGTGAATCTTTAATAAAATCAATTATTCACCCTCTCCAAGCTATGAATTCCACAGAGAGGACTGGTCTTGATGGCTGTTACATATGTCACATTATAAATGTGCCAAATATTACTGAGACCTGAATTTCTAAAAGTCATACCTTACATAGTTAGTCTGGCTGAAAAAAGACAAAAGTCCATCCAGTTCAATCATTTAAAAAAAAAAGTTATAATCCTACACCCACAATTGATCCAGAGGAAGGCAAAAAAAAAAACCCCCAGCAAAGCATGACGCAATTTGCTCCTGCAGGGGAAAAAAATTCCTTCCTGATCTCCCAAGAGGCAATCAGATATTCCCTGGATCAAGTTTACCTATAAATGTTATATCCAGTTATATTCTGTGTAGCTAGGAAATAATCCAGGCCTTGTTTAACCTCCCTAGCGATATGATTATGTCAATATTTCTGTGCTCAAAGCGGTACTTTTTTTGCATGCAAATATGTCGTTTTTTTATTGTAGGCCTGTAATTTTTAGGAATAACTCACTGAAATCTGTCTGAACAAGAGTCTAGTAAACATCCCGGGTATGGTAAAATTTGAAACACGATATCATAAATTATAATATAATAAATAATCATAAAAAATAATAATAATACATTTAATTCAATAATGTAATCAAACCAAAAACACTGAATTTTTAAATATAACGCCAAGTTCGCACATCACTGAGCTTAGTCGCAAAAGTGTTTTCAGTGTCTGATGACAAATTTCCCCACGAATCATTATCACTCAATTCTGCACGTGGTTCTAATTTACTATCGCTGTATTCTAGCTGGTCTAAAACCACTTTTGACATAAAGGGAGACTTTTTGGATGCCATGGACATTTCTCAGTTTCCAGGCAATAAGAACAGTAAAAATGCAGGCAGGGCGCAGGACAAAGCACTAGGGACAAAATGTATGTGAAATGGTTTGATACAGTAATGTTTTACTATGTGATTTTAGTGTATTTGGTGAATGTCACTTTTAAAATTTTTGAATTTCCCACCGGTTCCGTCCCCTGTACGTCACGACGCTCGTAGGGACGGGAACCCAGAAGACGGATGCCGGCATTGGCCGGAGGAGATGGCCGGGGACACTGCAGGGGGGACATCACGGGAGCGCAGGACAAGGTAAGTGAAACAGGGATCCCGGAGCAACACTGCAGGGTAATCTCGAGTGTAGCTTGGGGTTACCGCTTTTGGTACTGAAAGTTTACCCCGAGCTACACTCGGGAATACCGCCAGGGAGGTTAAAGCAATCCACTAAGCTGGCCAGAACCAACTCTTGAGGGAATCTATTCCACATTTTCACAGCTCTCACTGTGAAGAAATCTTTCTGTATTTGGAGATTAAATTTATTTTCCTCCAGACGTAAAGAGTGCCCCCTTGTCCTCTGTGATGACCTCAGGGTGAATCTACACCGAGTTCACTATATGAACCATTTGTGAATATAATCCTATAATTTTTTTTACACATTGGTAGTTATGTGTTAGATGTCTGCGATCCTACTATATAGAGGATATACATTATATGGTGTATATTAGGGTGACCTTTTGATTTTGGCTCGCAAGATACCCTAAATATTCACTATATGAACCACTGATGTATTTATACATGTTGATCATAAATTCAGTTCCTCTAATCTTTCCTCATAGCTGAGCTTCTCCATGCCTCTTATCAGTTTAGTTGCCCTTCTCTGTACTTTCTCCAGTTCCCAGATATCCTTTCTGTGAATTGGTGCCCAAAACTGAACTGCATATTCCAGATGAGGTGTAACTAATGATTTGTACCGGGGTAATATGATATCTCTCTCTCTCTGGAGTCTATACCTCTTTTAATACAAGAGAGGATTTTGCTCGCTTTAGAAATCGCAGCTTGGCATTGCATGCCATTATTAAGCTTATGATCTACCAGAACTCCCAGATCCTTCTCCACCATTGATTCCCCCAGTTGTTCTCCCCCTAGAATGTATGATACATGCATATTCTTAGCCCCCCAAGTGCATAACTTCACATTTATCAAAATTAAACCTCATTTGACACATAGTTGCTCAATTAAACAGTGCATTGAGGTTGGCTTGTAAATTGGTGATATCCTGTAAGGACGTTATTCCACTGTACAGCTTGGTGTCATCTGCAAAAACTGAAATAGGATTTTTAATCCCAGACCCTATACTGTTTATAAATATATTACAAAGTAAGGGTTCCAACACTGAACTTTGAGGTACACCACTGACAACCCTAGACCATTCAGAGTATGAATCATTAACCACTACTCTCTGAATATGATATTTTAGCCAGTTTTCTATCCATTTATATACGATTTTTTTCCAAGCCCGTAGACCAGGGCTTGAAATTTCCACTTGCCCGCTCGCCAAATGCGAGGGGAAATCCCTTTGTGGCGAGCACAGATGGAGCGGGTGGCTTGCAATGGAGCGGGTGGCTTGCAATGCGATCCCCAGGCCTGAGGATCGATTTGCATTCCACTTGCGCTCCAAGCCTCATTGTGAAGCCGACTTCCGGTTTCTGACTTCCAGTTTCTTCTTCACCACCGCGGGGGACACGAGGAGAGGCCCGCTCTCCACCGCCTTGGGGGACACGAGGAGAAGCCCGCTCTCCACCGCCTTGGGGACAGGAGGCCCGTTCTCCATCGCCTTGAGGGACATGAGGCCAACTCTCCACTGCCTTGGGGGACACGAGGCCCGCTCTGCACCGCCTTATGTCAGGACAATATTAAGACCAACCCAGGTGAACACCTCCTAGTTCCATTTATGGAGGTCTGAGTTAATAGTTTTGGTCAGAGGACAGAAATACAATTTGAAGGTAAGTTTCAAATTAGCAGAGATCAATATACCTAGCTATTTGTTAAGGGATGAGAACCATCTGAATGGGAAATTCTGCTTCATCTGCTCGAGTTGCCCAGGTGGCAAGGTAACATTTAAGGCCTCAGATTTATTCTTGTCCAAGGAAAGATCCCCATAGCTCTCTAATTCTTGTAGGAGGACTGATAAGGAGGTTTGTGGGCAGGAGGGAAGATATAAAGTTGATAGGGTCCTTAACATATAACTGGTGGAGAGTAAGGTTTGTGCCTGGCTAGTAGGTCTAGACTCGAAATTTTAAGCCCTGCCATAGACATTACCTTACACATTAGCCGTGTGTGGAGAACTGTGTCAAACACTTTTGCAGAATCCAGGTATACCACGTCCACCGCCACCCCTCTGTCCAAGTCTTTGCTCACCTCCTCATAAAAAATCAGATTTGTTTGACAACTTCTGTCTTTCATGAATCCATGCTGTCTGTTGCTTAAAATATTTTTTTCCAACAAGAACTCATCTATGTGCTCTTTTATTAAACACTCCAGTATCTTCCCAACTATAGAAGTTAAACGAACAGGTCTATAATTACTTGGTAAAGATTTTGACCCCTTTTTAAATATTGGCACCACATTGGCCTTATGCCAATCCAGTGGTACTATGCTGGTCCCTAAAAATTAGAAACAATGGCATTAAAATGACAGAGCTCAATTATTTAACCTCTTCAATACCGGGCATTTTACCCCCTTCCTGCCCAGCCATTTTTCAGGTTTCAGCGCTCTCACACTTTGAATGACATTTGCGCCGTCATACAACATTGTACCCAAACTAAAATGTTATCATTTTCTTCACACAACTAGAGCTTTCTTAATCACCGCCGGGGTTTTTATTTTTTGCTAAATTAACAAAAAAAGACCGAAAATTTTGAAAAAATAACACGTTTTTCTTTGTTTCCGTTATAAAAGTTTGCAAATAAATAATTGTTCTTCATAAATTTAGGCCAAGATGTATTCTACTACATGTCTTTGGTGAAAATAACCCAAATTAGGATGTATTTTTTAGTTTGTAGGAAAGTTATAGAGTTCACAAACTATGGTATAGATCTGAATATTGATCAATCCTGAAGTACTGACAGCCAATCTAATTTCTTGAGATCCAAGAATGTCAGAACAGTACAGAAATCCCCCAAATTACCCCTTTTTGCAAAGTAGACAGTCCGATGTACTTCATAAGAGGCATGGCGAGTTTTTTGAAGTTGTATTTTTTTTGTCATAATTTTTCGGAAAATGAAAAAATAAAAAAAATTATTTTCACTATTTTTTTTACATACTGTCACCAGTACAGTACAGCGCCATCATATAACTGGCATGGCAATGATCAGGGACAATGACTGGTGACAGTGTGAAAAAAAAAAAATATATATTATTTTTTTTATTATTATTTTAAATGTTTTATTAAATGTTTTTCTTTTTTTTAAGATTTTTTTTCATATTTCACTATGTCCAAAGTAGTACAATGTTACCATAGTAACATTGTACTACTTTGGGGAAGTGATCAGTATTTTTTTTTTTTTTTACACAATTTGCTTATAGGAAAGAATTACTTTGCTATAAGCAAGCATTTACCTGAATGACATCGATTCATTCAGGGGTTTTTTTTTCTTTTTTTTTTCTTGTGCTTAGCTGTGATTTGGCCACAGCTAATCACATGCCATGTGCATGTGATTAGCTGTGACCATTTACAGCTAGACACTAGTATACAATGGATGGCATGAATGAAGCCATCCATTGTATACAACTGTCATGTGACCTGCTGTGATTGGTCACAGCAGGTCACATGGTACCGGCAATGGGGCCGATACTCAGATCTGTCATCGGCCGTGTCCGAGGTACATGGCTGGTGACAGATCGCGCCGCTGCGCGGCTCTGCAAGCGCGCGAACTGCGCATGTGCGGGAGTACGCCATATGGCGGCCTCCCAGAAAGCAAGTGCATTTTTCCAGACGCCATACGGCTATTGGCCGGGCATCAAATGGTTAAGGACCCATGGGTGTATGCCATCCAGTCCAGGTGCTTTATTCATCTTTTTTCTGTCTAAATATTTTTGGATCATATCAGTTGTGAGCCAATGTGGATCATCTGGAGCTGTGTCAATACCATGCCCATTATGGACAAGAGCTCCCCCATGCTCATTTGTATACACAGAGCTGAAGAAGGTATTTAATAAATTTGCCTTCTCTTTGTCCCCAGTCACTCACTCTCGATTATTTTGTAAAGGGCCTACATGCTCGGACCGAACCTTTTTACTATTAATATATATGAAGAATTTTGGGGGGTTTGTCCTGCTATCTTTTGCAATCTGTCGTTCATTTTCAGTTTTTCTGGTCTTTATTTCCTTTTTGCATATTCTGTTATATTCTTTGTAATGTTTAAACAATGATAGTGTTCCTTCATTTTTATATTTATTAAAAGCTCTTTTCTTATTATCTATAGCTTTTAACTTTGGCCGTAAGCCACATAAGTTTGATTTTTAGCTTTTTAAACTTGTTGCCCATGGGAATATATTTTGCAGTGTGTTCACATACAGTCTTTTTGAGGAACTCCCATTTCTGTGTTGTGTTCATCGATGCCAATATTCCCTCCCAGTCTAAGTCTTGGAGAGCAGCTCTCAGCCTTGGAAAATTAGCTCTCTTAAAATTGAGTGTTTTTATTTTTCCTGTACAGTTGCAAGAAAAAGTATGTGAATCCCTTGGGATTGCGTGGAGTTTTGCATGAATTGGGCATAAAATGTGCTCTGAACGTCATCTAAGTCACAACAATAGAAGAACACAGTCTGCTGAACATAATACTACACAAACATTAGATGTTGCCATGGTTTAATTGCACATAACATGTAAACATTCACAGTGCAGGGAGGAAAAAGTATGTGAGGCCCTAGCTTACTGACTTCTCCCAGAGCTAATTGGAGCCAGGAGTGAGCCAACCTTGACTCCAATCAGTGTGATGATATTGGATGTGTTGCCGACAGCTGTCCTGCCCTTAAAAAACACACACCTGTTTTGGGTTTACTGGTTTCAAGAAGCACTGTCTGATGTGAACCATGCCTCGCAGAAAAGAGCTCTCAGAAGACCTACGATCAAGAATTGTTGACTTGCATGAAGCTGGAAAGGGTTACAAAAGTATCTCCAAAAGCCTTGATGTTCATGTGTCCACGGTAAGACAGACTGTCTACAAATGGAGAAAGTTTAGCACTGTTGCTACTCTCCCTAGGCGTGGTCGTCCTGTAAAAATGACTGCAAGAGCATAGCGCAGAATGCTACATGAGGTAAAGAAGAATCCCAGAGTGTCAGCTAAAGACCTACAGAAATCTCTGGCACATGCTAACATTTTTGTTGACACATCTACAATAAGGAAAACATTAAACAAGAATGGAGTACATGGGAGGACACCACAGAGGAAGCCATTGCTGTCCAAAAAGAATATTGCAGCACGTTTAAAGTTTGCAAAAGAGCACCTGGATGTTCCACAGCACTACTGGCAAAATATACTGTGGACAGATGAAAGCAAGATTGAGTTGTTTGGGAAGAACACACAACACTATGTGTGGAGAAAAAAAGGCACAACACACCAACATCAAAACCTCATCCCCACTGTAAAACATGGCAGAGGGAGCATCATGGTTTGGGGCTGCTTTGCTGTCTCAGCGAATGGACGGATTGTTGTCATTGATGGGAAAATGAATTCCAGAGTTTATCAAGACATTTTGCAGGAAAATGTACGACCATCTGTCTGCCAACTGAAGCTCCGCAGAGGATGGGTGATGCAACAGGACAATGACCCAAAGCATACAAGAAATTCAGCAAAACAATGGCTGCAACAGCACAGAATACGCCTTCCGGAGTGGCCCAGTCAGAGTCCTGACCTCAACCCGATTGAAATGCTGTGGCATGACCTTAAGAGAGCGATTCACACCAGACATCCCAAGAATATTGCTACACTGAAACAGTTTTGTGAAGAGGAGTGGTCCAAAATGACTCCAGATTGTTGTGCAGGTCTGATCTGCAACTACAGGAAATGTTTGGTTGAAGTTATTGCTGCCAAAGGAGGGTCAACCAGTTATTAAGTCCAAAGGTTCACATACTTTTTCATCCCTGCACTGTGAATGTTTACATGTTATGTGCAATTAAACCATGGCAACATCTAATGTTTGTGTAGTATTATGTTCAGCAGACTGTGTTCTTCTATTGTTGTGACTTAGATGACGTTCAGAGCACATTTTATGCCCAATTCATGCAAAACTCCACGTAATCCCAAGGGGTTCACATACTTTTTCTTGCAACTGTATGTGCTTGCTGTTTACAGCTAACAATAAATGAAATCATGTTATGGTCACTGCTACCCAGATGTTTTTTATATGGACATTCATAATAAGCTCTGCATGGTTTGAGATTATGAGGTCCAGCAGAGCATCATTCCTAGTTGGGGCCTCTATGAACTATCACAAACTATTATGAACTATCACATTTACTCCCCAGATATTGACTTTACATACTAATTCACACTGCTTGTACTTGCAGGCTTAATCACAAAAGGGATATTAGAGTGGCTTTTCTTTGAACTTTACTGAAGTATTAAAAAGTGATACAATTAATTCCACAAGGCTGGTAATACAGTCCATTATACATGATAGGATTAGTTCCAAATGATGGTAGAAAGTACAAGAAAATGTCCACATTCTAATTCTAACAGAAATAAAGTCCCACTAACTCAGTGTTTCTCAACTCCAGTCCTCATGGACCCCCAACAGGTCATGTTTTCAGGATTTCCATTATTTTGCACAGGTGATTTGATCAGTTTCACTGCCTTAGTAATTACCACAGCTGTTTCATCTGAGGGAAATCCTGAAAACATGACCTGTTGGGGGTCCATGAGGACTGGAGTTGAGAAACACTGCACTAACTACATAGGAGAGGTTGCTGTGGTGCTATGTCCTAAACACAGTCCTCACATCTCAAGAGGGGAGGGGCGGAGAACACATCTCAAGAGGAGCATGGCTCTACATTAAAGGGGAGCACATGCTTACACTCCTTTTGCAGTATAAGGTCTGCAGTACAGAAAGCTAAATAAAGAAATGTTACAACAGGTGTATTTTAAAATAAATGTAATCATTTAAATCAATATATCACTTGGTCATTTGGTGCACTGTGTACCTTTACACTATCATTAGTAAAGTTTCTCATGAAACTTCACCACAGGGAAAGTCCTTGGTTGTGGTATCGAAGCAGTACTTAAAGTCACCCTCTCACCACAGGGTCATTTCCACTCAAACAGCATCCTGTATAGGATAAAGTTCTATACTTGCCTTTCTGGTGGCACACTTTTGGAAACACTGCTGCTTTATGTCTGTTGGCCAGTGCCCCTATTCAACATGTCAGATGGGTCAAATGCCTGTTGCACCTGCTGCATATTGTAGTTTCTACCATCAACTTGTATGTCCTGAAGTAACATACAAACCAGCAGGAGGAACCACAGCATGTGGCAGGGATAAGTCATTCTGCACACTTGGAAGTGTGGAATACAGTACCGGGACAGGTTTGTCCAACACCCAAGGCAAAGATGCAGAACACACTTCATCAATCGCTTGGTTGTCAGCAGTTAGAATGTAGTTGCACATGCACAGTGTGTTTTTCATGTCAGTTGTGGGTGAATGGGGTGGAGAGTGGGCACCACCTCTTTACCACTACTCTCTGGGCGGCTGCCGCTCTTGCCCACCTCTTGTCCCAGCCCTGGCGGAATACCTGCTGGAGACAGAAAGGAAGTGAAGTGGTGGCAATTTATTAAACAAGCCATCAGAAAGATACCATACTTTAGAAAAGAAGTAAGTGATCAGTGAAGTATACTTACCTAGGTGGATGCAGCATTGGTCCGATGCTTCATCTGTCCCCCCGCTGGTTCTAAGTATGAGATCACATGACCGCTGTTTGCAGTTCTCGCCGCCACTCGAGCAGATAGTGGTGACTGTCAGTCCCTGCTGTCTGCTCTGCTCCCCACACACACACACACACACTCACTGGAACACTGGGCTGTGGAGGGGGAGAGACCTGCTGGCTCAGGCTCTCAGAGGTCGCTGAGAGGCTGATCCAGGTGCCACTCCAGACTCTGGGGTGGATCCCGACTTTAAAGTCAGGAACCTTCCACAGCCTGGACCGGCTAAGTGACGTCAGCCGACAGTGGCCTTCATCCCGCTGTCAACTGAAAACAGGTCACGGGAGTGCAGGACGAACTGCACTCCTGTGATCCACAGGAGAAGTACAGACAAAAGAGCTTTCAATGTACTTTTCCTTTAAGCTAAGGCTTGAAACTTGAGGGCAGATATTTTTGGAACACAAAAGAAATCTAGTTCCACAAGAGGGCACTACAGCCAAAGATTTTTAGTTAGTGTAAAAGACCTGCAGAAAAATATCATGCTGCAGCTGCGCTTTTCAAATAATATCTTTCTGAAAGCGACGTGGTATCTTTAGCAGTTTTATGTATTTATACTAAAATAATACTTTTTTTTTTAGAAAAATCTCAAAATTCCTTTAAAAGACTTTTCTACTTTCAAAATATAAGTGGAAAAGTCCTCTTCAGTGTTTGTCTCCCCTATCTTGCTCTGTATAAAAGCTGCTGGAACAATAAGTGTGCAGTGTGCGGAGGAACTTTGTATTGCCCGTAGCAACCAGACTCTTATTATTTTATAGTGCAAATCAGAAAATTACATTGCTGGTGTCTATGGACAACATTCTTCTTTCAACCACTTTGATACACAAATGATAAATGTGTTTGCTGTGAATAAATTAAATATATAAATTGTGCCGCGCTCCTGTGTATAAATAATTACACAGTGTTTGCTGTGATTGCTGAAAGCTTAATTTACAGCACAGCCCATATGGAAGAAAAATATATTTGAAATATATTTACAAAAATATTCTTCCTAAATATATTGCCATATATTTGAAATACTACAATTTTGGCCACATTCAATATATTTCAAAATATATTTAAATAAATAAATATATATATATATATATATATATATATTGCATGTTGTCATGCATTTTTTTACAAAATATATGAAAAATATTTTTAAAAATACATTTTAAATATACTGTATGTCTTTAAAAATACAAATCTACATTTTTGGAAAGCATTTACAAATAAATGTTAAAATGACTTTTTATGTTAAAAAAAATCTGAAGAATATATTTTTAAAAAAATATTTTTTAAAATATTTTTGATATATTTTGTAATACAAACGCATTTCAACATGCAGTATATATATATGCTCACGCACACCCCCTACCCGGACATCAAAATCACGTATATAAACATGATTTTGTGCACCCGTGCCGCCCTGTAGCAGTATTTCTGCTATAGGATGGTTGGGAAGCAGTTAACCTGAAATTTTTATGTTTTCAGTTTTCCGAACAAAATATCCTTTATTAAACTATTTTATGGTGTTGGTATTTAGTATAGGTTTTGGTATTTTTTCATGTTTACTGCTTTTCCATCTAGCCTTGGATGCATGGAGGAGTTGATGGTGAACACACTAACAGGAGACCTTTCTGCTTTTTGTAACTGTGGCAAGCAAATCCGTATAAGGAAGTTGGATGGTATGTAATGTGGACACATGTTTCTGGTTCTGCTGTTTCTAATGATATAAATATAGATTCTTATTGATGTCCACTGTATTCTATAGAATGTCCCTTGGCCATCTCCAGGGGCGGACTGACAACTCATGGGGCCCCCGGGCAAAAGGGGATCATGGGGCCCCTGTGTCCTTGCCCAAACTTAAAAAAGCCTATGAAAAAGGTACCAGGGGCATCTCATGGGGCCCCCTACTGACCCCGGGCCCTCGGGCAGTGCCCGAGTTTCCAAATGGTCAGTCCGCCCCTGGCCATCTCTCCTCTTCAGTTTACCCCAGGAGTTCTGAAACGCATTGGGTCTCTAGCTGATGTCTACTTGCCTTTTTTTCCCCTCCCTTAGGCTGGCCATACATTATACAATTTTCTATCCAATTTTTGGCCAATTTCCTTTAGATTTACCTTCAACTATGTAGTGCAAGGGCCTGCCTAATTGGATACAATTGAAAGTGTTGTTTAGGTTTGACCTCATATTATATGGTTTTTGGTAAATCTAAAGAAAAAATCTCAAGAAAATTGTATAGTGTATGGCCAGCCTAAGTCTACAGAAGAGGAAGAATAATACACTATATCTTACAGCCAGTTAATAATTTTGCAATTATATTTATGTGTGATTTTACTGTTTGCACAATGTGTTAATCCAATGATGTTTTACATTTTTGTAATAAAATAATTCATATGTTTACACAATTTTGTTGATGTTGCCTTAAAAGTCCCAGTACATTCTAAAGGGGAACATATTTTTAGTACTCTAACTTTTTGGATGTTGGCAACCAGACGATGAACCCTGTGTTGGACCCACCTACTGCTTTAACAGGGAAACTTTTTAAAAACTACAATTTCACCAAATTTCTCCAGAGTGCTCTTATCTATATTATTTGGGGTAGTGGAAACTGTATAGTTCTGTAAGGGACTGTATTTAAAAAAGTGACCTGGGTGTGAAAAAATTTAATTCAGCCAGGTTGTAATATTCAAGCCTATTTAATTGTCATTTAATAAAGTAATGTATTAACCCACAACAACCATCCAGAATGTAGTCTTCTGAAATCAGATAACTGAATGAGAAATGTTGACTGATGTTAGGGGTTACTGCATTTTACTAATTCTCTTATTCAGTAAGTCAGTTTGTATGAGAAGAACCTAAAATACACTGAAATTGCATTGATTAGGAGGGGGTTGCTTACATGTTCTCTGCCTTTTATGAAAGACTCTGTCTTTGCTTCCCCACATTTGTACATTGGAAAATATGGTTCTCTAAAAAAAATCAGCTAAAATAGCCTATGTCACAATCATTCTGCAAAGTGACCTCATTGTGGTGAGACCTTCTGACTGCTGTCTCCTATCTGTGTTATTCTCAATACTGTAGCCAAGGACCTTGTGCTGCCTGTGAGCTAGAAACAAATTATGTCATGGATTGCTAGAATGCCAGCAGCCACAAAGTCTTTGGTTATTATGGTGTACCATAGAAACCATTAATAATGTGCAAACCCCCCCCCCAAAAAAACAAATAACAATGTGGGGGTTCCCCAAAAACATATTCCCTCAAAATGGGGGGCTATCTTGCAAGGGACCTCACCTGCCAAAGCACCTTGTCTCCATGTTGATGTGGAAAAGGGCCTCTTCTTCACATTTCCAGCCTGGTAAATGTGGGAGCCTACGAGGGGGGGGATAACTTTTCAGAATCTGGAAGCTCTTTTTTAAAAAAGAGGTGCTTTAAGATATCTGCTCCCTCTATATGAATAAGATATGTTAATAAGAACAAAGTTCCCCTGGTTACTCATTCACACAAAAATAGGATGCAAAATCAACACAACACCATAACAGAGTGCTTTACAAAAAAAAACATGTCCCACAATATAATCCCATTGTCAAACACATCGCCCAGCAATTTAGATCCACAAAATCACAATGTGTAGCACCTGCCAAAGATGATCCACTTATAACAGACATTTGCTACAACTGACATTTCTTAAGCCAGCAGCTAAATCTAAAACAAAGGGACAGGGGAAGCTGGTTGACATCATTGTTTTTTGTTGGTGTTTTATTATTCAGTTGGTTTATTATTATTATTATTATTATTACTACGAGTTTATATAGCGCCAAAGGGTTTGCTCAGTGCTGTACAATAGGGGGGACAATACATGGCACAGTACAAAAACAACAAACAACGTACGAGGGGTTTTATTGCATTTATTGCAGCAGCATGCCTTTTCTTTATTTCTCCTTGATAGATAATGTGCACTGGTATAACCTCCTATTATGTTTCTATCAGGATAAATACAACTATTACTATCCAATAGGAGGACATTGCTTCTGGTTCATTGTAGCATCCATCTCCTAACTGGTGTTAAGAGATACATATTAAGGATTGCTGCTAACACTTAGGGTATTGCTCTGTGACAAAGCAAATATTGTCTATTATGCAGAATATTAGGTGGATCAATACTGTATGTATCAATAAACTTTAAAAAAAAAGTTGCAGAAAAGGTCTGAGTGATGTTTAAATACTCCCCTAGATACGCTTTTATCTGTAATTTGACAGCTTGTTCTCCAGGCAGAGGAGGAGATTAGCTAACAACCAGGCAGGTAAAGCCAGACATTCCACTAGTCATTTCTGTGATCCTGTGATACTGTACACACACAACACAAGCTCTCAGGTGAACATGGCGAAAGTACGACTCCTCTTCTTTCTGCTGGGTGTAATAGGCCCTGGTAAGTGCAGTCTAAATCTATACAATCAGTATTGCCTGCCTCTTATTATTATTATTATACAGGATTTATATAGCACCAACAGTTTGCGCAGCGCTTTACAAAATGAAGGTAGGCATTACAGTTACAATACAATTTGGTACAAGAGGAAACAGAGGGACCTGCTCATTAGAGCTTACAATCTAGGAGTGACGTCTGTTTATAATACAAAACAGCTAATGAGGAACCAAATTGGTTTTATTTCAGCGAGTAACTGAATGTTGAAGTGTTAATCGCAATCTCTTTTTCTTTATATTTTTGCCCATTTAGACGATATGGAACAGAAACTTTTGTTCTATAAAAAGTAGCTGTGTGTGAGTTAGATAATAAAAGGGACGGTCCAAAATTTTCAGTGTCTGGCATAAGAAAAGACATGTAAGTAAAAGTGAAACACCATGTAATTTTATACAGAATGAGCAGTCAGCCACTGTAGTTATAACTGGTCCTCTTGATATCCTGATCCTATAGCAGTGCATCTTGTGCACCAACTTAGTTGTTCAATGAATAGAAATGTCCTATAGGGTTCTATCTGCTTGTATGGCAATCTTTTTCTCTCTGCATCAACCTTTCTCAACTAGGGTTCTTCCTGGAGTTTCCAGGGAGCCTTGAGCTGTAGCAAAATGTTTTTTCTTCTACCCTAACCACTATAGCTAGAGTGTAATTTTTCACTGTCCACCAATGTAAGCAGTCACCTCTATACTAAGCACTAATAGTAGGGTATACCAATATTCTCACCAATCATGCTAATGTACCTTGAGCTGTAGTTATAATCATTTTTAGCAAATGTTCCCTGACACCTGAAAATTATTTTAAGAATTCCTCAGGGATAAAAAAAGGTTGAGAAAAACTGCCCTAGACATTTTAGACAAAAGTCAATAAAAAATCAATAAAACAATATGGTTGTTTTTTTAAATGTCTAATTTGTTTCAATGGACCTTGAAGAAGGGGACATTCCTTGAAAGCTTGTCCTCAAAATTGTATGTTAGTGCAAATAAAAAAAGTATCACGGACAATACTCAATTGTTTCTGTGTCAATGGAGTGAAATTTATGGCAATTAGTATTTCAGAAAATTGTGTTTTTAGTGAAAGGAAGTCATTTAGTGGTGAAATCATTCTAGTGGTCAAAGTGGGTTTCTTGTCATGGTGCTTTTTATGTACACAAAATCCTTAGCATGTTTGCACCTACCTCTCAGGCCTCTTGTACTCCAGGAACATACCATAGTTACATAGTTAGTCTGGTTGAAAAAAGATAAAAGTCAATCCAGTTCAACCATAAAAAAAAAAAGTTATAATCCTATACCCACAGTTGATCCAGAGGAAGGCAAAAACCCAGCAAAGCATGATCCAATTTGATCCAGCAGAATTCCTTCCTGATCCCCCGAGAGGCAATTGGATATTCCTTGGATCAACTTTACCTATAAATGTTAGTATCCAGTTATATTCTGTGTATCTAAGAAAGAATCCTGGCCTTTTTTAAAGCAATCCACTAAGCTGGCCAGAACCAACACTTGAGGGAGACTATTCCCCATTTTCACAGCTCTTACTGTGAAGAAACCTTTCCGTATTTGGAGAAAATAATTCTCTTTTCTTCCAGATGTAAAGAGTGCCCCCTTTTCCTCTGTGATGACCTCAAGGTGAATAAATCTACACCAAGTTCACTATATGAACCACTGATGTATTTATACATGGTGATCATACCCCCCCTTAATCTCCTCTTCTCAAGAGAGAATAAATTCAGTTCCTCTAATCTTTCCTCATAGCTGAGCTCCTCCATGCCTCTTATCAGTTTGGTTGCCCTTCTCTGCACTTTCTCCAATTTCATAGCAGGTGAAGCAATTGATGACATTTTTAATGGATACAGGAAATCTACTTTATGTGCAATTAGAATCTTTCAATGACCCACTCTCATAAAAAATGGAGTCAGATTTGGGGTTTGTAGATTGGGTCCTTTACAGCATTGGTCCTGTTTACAGTTATGTCCCTGTTACAGTTCTGTCATCAGTACTTATGCCCCGTACACATGATAAGAATGTCGAACGAATGATCATCTGGGGTTTTTTTTTGCTTGTTAGTCTCCATATCGAAAATGAAGAGGGTATTAAACTTACGGAAATTGACCTACGAAATAAAATCATTTTGAAAGTGATATAATGTATTGTATTGTATTTGTATTGTATTTTCAGACAACTACTGTACTGATTAAACAAAAATCAAGAAAAATTTTCACGCTTGTCCCTTTGGATATTGTCGCATGAATTGTCTTGATCGGCTCTCAAAAGCTGTGTACTAAAGATCAGATTATTGGACGATTGTTCATCGTATGAAAATTTTCATACAATTTTCTTATCCTGTGTACAAGCCTTTAAACTAGATACTATTTACATTTTCCATTGAAGTAACTTCTGAAGCCTTTGTTTGTACATAACATGTTCCTAGTTTCTTTAATTGTACCTGCTAGGTAGAGTCTGTATTTTTCTCATTGTTAGCTTCTTATCTTGTTCTACATTGTTGCCATGAATGAATACAGTATGTTAATTAGCTTTGATAAAACCTTCACTAGAGTGTGCATTTGGGATCCCCTGGTAGAGGCATTAGATTTTAATCTGCATTCAGTCAGGGTCTTGTGTTAATGGCTCAGTGATCTAATAGCTAGATAAAAGGATTATATATTTAAAATCAATAAACTTGATTCCACATTTTCTCTTTTTTAATATATTGTATTTTATTGTAAAATACAACAATTAGAAAAGAGTCCACAAAGAATGGTCTTTGAGTGGGTCATATACATACAGGCACATTTTAACATGAAATGGCAATAAATAGAAATACATTAGATATGTATTGTTTGGTTGCCAGGTTAGTGGCTTTATCAGTCAGACACATAGGGGTTTATTTACTAAAGCTGGAGAGTCCAAAATCAGACTCCCTTCTGCATAGAAACCAATCAGCTTCTAACCTCAGCTTGTTCAATGAAGCTTTGGCAATGAAACCTGGAAGCTGATTGGTTTCTATGCAGAAGGGAGTCTGATTTTGGACTCTCCAGCTTTAGTAAATAAACCCCATTATCTAATTTTACCAAGAGGGGCAGAGTTAAGGATAAATTGGGGACTTGACTTTCCTATTGGAAAATCAATTTGAGGATCATTTGCAATTATTCTATATATTGTGTAAATTCAATGGTAAGGGTTTGAATAAATGATTCCCACATTTCAAAAAATATTTAAACTTGGATTTATGCAGAGGGTCTCACAAAGGTTGACTTTTCTAGAAACATTTAAATAGTTGGAGGGTCAGTGTAAATCCAGTTATGTAGATCCACCTTTTCGATACTGGGAAGATAATATCGAAAAGCTGTTTGGAGTCCTTGGATATCCTGGTGCCAGGAATGTCTATAGTGCCAATAAGTGCTCACTGAGGGATTAATGGTAGACAGTTGACTAGATGTACAGTAGAATATCATATGATTGTGATCCAGAATTGTTTAGTTTCATGACATGTCTAGAAAGAATGGAAAAGGTCCACATCTATTTGGCAAGAGGAGCTTAGGCCCGTAAGTAAGATGGGTGTGGAGATATGTATGAATGGTAATAGCATCTGACATATAAACTGAATGTCCACGTGAGTCTACGCATGGCAGATCACTTTATTATGGTCCATAAACAGCTTTAGAATGTAATATGGCATCTTTAGTGATGTGGGAAAGTCAAGAAATGCAAGGCGTAACCATTGAAACACAGGAGTGACATGGAGATTTGCAAATAATATCAAGACCCTGGTTAATAGAATACTAATTTGGAAGAAGCAGCTTTCTTTCTATAATATGTGTGCTCAAGTAGTTATTAAGTGTTCTTGCATGGCAAGACCACTTACTGTTATCTCACATATATATTCTTATTATTATAGCCAAATTTACCACCCTAACTCCTGCCACAGTTTTTACACTACATAGACAGTAATATACCGAAACGTGCAGATTGTTCCCGATTGGTGTGCTATTACTTTGTGGAACGTTTCGCCGAATGGTTCACGAAATATCGCCGTTTTTGTGGTGAAATTGGTCCCATAGGAATGAATGACGGAATGTTCAAAACTAGTGTGGGAGCTGACAAAAGCTAGAGTGTGAGCTGAAAAATCAGGACATGATTTCTAAACTGCCATCACTCACTCATTTTCAAGCCCACCTACACAAATCTTATATCAAAACGTTCAGCTATCCTGCTGCCACTAGAAATGTCCACGGCTAAGCCATAGTCCTGATAGTTTTCACAATATGACCATTTGTTTGCAACTGATGCCGCCCATTGACATTCATTGAAACTCCACTCTAGCCACCTCTAATTTAAAGGGCAATATCTAAACTGCGACTGTGCCTTCATTTTTAATATTTTAGAGACGTACTATGCAAAATGTAGGTCTGGGTCTGGTGATTCTCACAATATAAAGCTCTTCGGTGTAGGATTTATAATTTTTAAACTACAACCGTTTGAAGATGGGAACCGCCAGTGAAGTGAGTAAGTTGGAGCAGTTTGTTTTTAACCGCTCTTCTCTGCCCTTGCTGTAGAGTGAGTTGCCATAGGAACCCAGGTGTGTGAGCAGGCAGCAGAGTGACAAAAGCTAGAGTGTGAGTTGTAGACTACTGGTGGAGGCAAAAACACTTCACACAATTTCCCCAGAAATTGTAGCTTTTCTAGTTACAGAATTATAATAGTAAGTGATGTTTACAAAATTAGCCTCCCGTTACGTATAAAAAGTGTTTACAGGAAGAGTTGTCTCACATACTATGTATATTACTACAGCAAAAGCAAAAACACATTTATACTATGTGACAAGAAAGCAAGAATATAGTTGGCTGGTGTGGGGTAATAGACTGTCAGAGATCATTCTTACCTCAGGCACATTTACTGACCACTTGTCCTCCAGAGGATTTACCCCCCTTCCTGACCAGGCAATTTTTTGCGATACGATGCTGTGTTACTTTAACTGACAATTGTGCGGTCATGCAACGTTGTACATAAATAAAATGTATGTCCTTTTTTTCGCCCACAAATAGAGATTTCTTTTGGTGGTATGTGATTGCCTCTGAGTTTTTTATTTTTTATGGTATAAACAAAAAAAAATGACCATTTTGAAAAAAAAACTATATTATTGACATTTTGCTATAAAACATATCCAGTATGAAAAAATTTAAAATAAAATTTCTTCATAAATTCAGGCCAAAATGTATTCTGCTACATGTCTTTGCTAACAAAAATCCCAATACGTGTAAATTAATTAGTTTACTTGAAAGTTATAGCATCTACAAATGGCAGTATATATACTGGAAATTTAATTATTTTTTTTTTTACTGGTAATGGTGGTGATTGGCGACTTATTGTGGGACTGCGGGACTGGGGCGGGCATTCTGACACTGGGGGGGAAGGGACTGGCTAACTGCCACTTACATCCCCAGTGATACAGTGATCAGTGCTAATAAAAAGCACTGACACTGTACTAATGATCCTGGGCAGGAGGGGCCTAATATCTGGGGCGATCAAAGGGTTAACTGTGTATGTTTTACATAGTGTGCTGTGTATGATTTACTAAGAAGACAAGCTGCTTTTTATTGCTCTACAAAGCATCCTGCTCATGCTGACAGGGGAAAGATCTGTGTTGTTTACATACAGACCTTTCGATTGTCAGCTCCGCTGACGATCACTGAGTCTCGGCCAAGAATCAGTGGCCAGGATCCGGTGATTGGCATGCCGAGGAGCCAATAGCAGCGTGGGTAGGGAGTGCACGCGTGTGCCCCCTACCCGTAAAAACAAAATCACGTATATAAACGTGATTTTACGCATCCCTGACGCCCTGTAGCAGTACTTCTGCTATAGGGTGATCGGGAAGTGGTTAATCAAGCCCACTATATGTTCCTCAATGTTAAATGAATGTTTTTTCAGGGCTCAAGGCAACATGACTTTTCTTTTAGAGGTTTTTCCACTGTTTTTGTAATTTTTATCATATGTATTGTTTTAAGTGTGAAACTTATTTTAAAACTAAAATTTCACCAACAGCAGAATGCACTTATTATAATGAATATTATTTGAGGTGGTGGACATGGTTCCCTAGGGGACAATGGGATGATATGAAAAAGTGCCTTGGGGCAAATAACTGAAATCCAGCCAGGTTGTTTGATTCATACAGTAGCTATTCTGTCATCACTTATATGGTAAGAATTAACTCATAACAACTATCCAGAACTCAAGGTACTGAAATCAGATCATTTAATGGGAAATTTTGAATGTTGTGCTGCATAAATTATTTATGTAATTACCTGTAATAAATAATATGTGACCGTATTTTGGCTGGGTCTTCTGACTGCAGCCTCGTATCTTTGCTCCTCACGTTGCTGTAGTCTGACAGTTGAACAGTGTATTGGGCACAAACATTACCAGCCTCACTAGGAATATACTGAGTGTGTGTCATGGATGTACGATTTTCACTTGAATAAAGACATTTTACAGAATAGGCAGAAATCTTTACATAAATGGTATATTTGAGGTGATAAATACCATGATATTTGTATGGCTTGAAGACTTCCACTCTCTACCTGGGATCTGTGAATCCTCTTCATTTGTGTGAGGCTTATACTCCGTATTTTAGGACCTATGAATCATTTCCATTGGTGTGAGGTTTACTTTGTGTACATGGGGATCTGTGAAATCTCTCTATTTGTATGAGGCTTACACTCTGTACATTGGGATCCCGAATTCTCTCCATTTGTATGAGATTTTCACTCTCTACACAGAGAACCTATGAATCCTTTCCAACTGTGTGAGGCTTACACTGTATACACGAAGATCTGAAAAATCTCTCTATTTGTATGATGTTTATACTCTGTACATTATGATTTGTGACATTTCTCCACTTGTATGAGGATTACACAAAGGGATCCCTGTATTCTCTCCATTTGTGTGATTCTTAGGCTGCTTTCACACCGATCTGTTTTTCTTCTCCTTTGGGGGTAAAAAAATGTGACCATTTACCCTTATGGAAGTCTTCACACTGATCCGTTGTGGGTCTGGTGCGTTTTTCAAAGTCCTACTTGCTGCGTTTTTGGTGCACGCAAAAATGCAGCTCCCCATTGAAATCAATGGAAAACGCAGCAAAAATGCACCATATATGCATCTGCATTGCGTTTTTGGTGCAATTTTTGCGTCACATGTCCTTTAACAAAAAAGCACCACAAATGCGGTAAAATCGTGGCAAAAACTTATATGCGTTTTTGCCGTGGAACAGTGTGAAAGTAGCCTTACTCGCTGTGCACAAGAGTATAGAAATAGTCTTCATTTGTATGAAGTCTACCTTGTCTACACAGGAATCTGTGGAACATCTTCATTTGGGTTCTGTGAATTTGGCCATTTGTTTGAGGCTTACACTCTGTACATTGGGATTTGTGATGTCTCTCCATTTGTATGAGGGTTACATTGTGTACTCAGGGATTTGCGAATTCTCTCAATTTGTGTGATACTTACTCCCTGCATACGAGGAGATTAAACCTTCTTCATTTGTATGAGGCCTACATTCTCTGCACGGGTGTCTGAGGATCCTCTTCATTTGAGATCTGTGAATATCCTCCATTTGTTTGAGGCTTTCACTTTCTACATGGGATCTGTGGAGATCTTTAATTTGTGTGATGTGTGCTCTCTGTACATGAAGAGCTATAAATCTTTTCCTACATTCTCTACACAGAACTCTGGTGATCCTCTCTGTTTGTGTGAGGTTTAGACACTATATGTGGGGGTCTGTGAATTCTCTTCATTTGTGTGACTCTTACAATTAGTACATGGGGATCTGTGGATCACTTCATTTATTTATTTATTACAGATACTTATATAGCGCCGTCAATTTGCGCAGTGCTTTACATGTATATATATTGTACATTCACAACAGTCCCTGACCCTCAAGGGCTGTACAATCTAAGGTCCCTAAGCCCCCGGTCACATCCAAGCCGATTTTGAAATCATGCAACTTAGAGTGAAGTCACGATTTCAAAATTGGGTGACCTGCCGATTTCAGTTGCGATTTGCAAGACATCTGAAACAGATGTCTATGGAAATCACAACAAAAGTAGTGCACGCACTACTTAAGAAATTGGTGTGGCAAGTCGGAACTGCACCGTGATGACCGCTCTAATAGCGGACAATAGGGTGCGACTTGGCATACGATTTGCACCCGATGTGACCAGGGTGTAACTCACATTCATACATACACATAATAGGGCCAATTTAGACATGAGCCAATTAACCTACCAGCATGTCTTTGGAGTGTGGAAGGAAACCAGAGTACCTGGAGGAAGCCCACGCATGCACAGGGAGAACATGCAAACTCCAAGCAGGTGGTGCCGTGGTTAGGATTCAAACCAATGACCCTAATACTGCCATGCGAAAGTGCTAAACTTTTAGCCACGTGATGCAAGGTTTACACAGGAATCTGTAACTCCTCTCCATTTGTATATAAGTCTGTAAATCCTCTTCTTTTGTGTGCTATCACACTGCTCCATTGAAAAAAACATAGTAAAATGCATTAACATGTTTGTATGTTTTCTGTACTCCTGACTCCAATCATGCACTTGTGAAACGTGGACATGTGACTCAAAAAAACATGCCAAAAAATGCACAGCAATTGCATTTTTGATACGTTTTCCATAGAAAGCAATAGAAGATGCGTTTTTGGTGCGCTGTTCAAAAGCGCATAAAAGGCATGCAGGATCTTTAAAAATGACCCACACTGGTGTGAAGAATTCCTAGGATTTAAGGGGATACATTTTTATTGCATCTTCGAACAGATAAGTATAAAAGGGCCCTTAGGCTTACAGTTACCTACATGGGGATCTGTGAATGCTCTTTATTTGTGGGATGTTATGAATGTTAACAGTTGGCTTTGACAATAAGCATTATTTCACAGCAGAAAATAAAAATGTATTCACTTGTAACTATTATAGCTTCCTGTACTATGATATTTTATCTTTTGTAGTTTGCATTATGCATTAGTTCATTGTTTATATGTGTTGAGCTACTAGCAGTGTTATAGAAATAATGACAGCCCACAGTTGCATGTCCTGATTCTTACATGTTCCTTTTGACACAATTTTAACTAATGACAAATGTAATTTAGTGGCAGCTTTAGTTCTCTTTACAAAGACTGACAAGGGTGAAATCAACTCTCTTAGTGTGTACAGCTTAAGTACAATATAGATATGTTTGTATATAACTATCATATACTGTATCGCAGCAACAGAGAAGAAAACCATAGATTTCATTCATCCCATTCACATGTAGAGTAGTTGTGAAGTAAGCACAAGCAACATGTCAGTTCACCGTCATGTCATGCGTAGGCAAGTCATACTTCCTCTGAAACAATCAGCAAACTGTTGTCTAGGTTTTAAGAAAAAAGCAAGTTCCACCTTTAAGTCAAATGTAAGCAGCAAGTGTGAAAGAGTACAGCCAACTCCTTTATGTAGATGTAGCACCCTCCTATATACGTAGGTTGTTTGGTAAATTTAGTTTTTGACTCCTTTTTAGTCAGTAAAGCATTGTTGATTGCGTTTGTCTGTTCTGGTTTTCACAGGCTGCAGTAATGATTGCTCTTCTCTACTTTCCAGAAAACTGTGGATTGTTCTGGAATACAGGTGTGCGGCAAGGCAAATGGGCAGCATGAATATTTATACTGTTTCAGCTAATTCCTGGGGGAGATAGCTCAGATAGTAGCTGGGAAGGTGTATAAATAGTTGGAATTGCAGAACAGCATTGTCTTCCTGCCAATGGATTCCACCTGTTCAGTGGCTAACCTTCACTTCAGGCTGCTGCTCATCGACTATCTGGGAGGCCTATACTCAAGTCCTTCTCTGGAGTTACCTTGATCTCTGCTCAAGAATGCTCTTGAGCCCTTCCTGGGCTCTATCTCTGGCCTATGTCATTGGCTGGGCGGAGATGACATCACTCCTGAGCACGCGTGGGAGTTCTGACAGATTCGGCATTGCTGAATTTTTGGAATGAGCTTCACTTGTACTGCTTACTGTACGAGGGTGGATAGGCAGATAAGTAGCTTTAATGCAGAAGAGACAAATCATGCCTCTTCTCCATTAGAAATCTTGCCTGTTTGCCCATTTTTATTCCTAGCCTAAAGTTACACTTTGGTGGAGTGTGAGCATCTGTGTCACTGGAATATGTTCTGCTGGTATTAAAAAGGAGGCACCCAGTTACCCAAAGGGCATGCTGAGTACTGATCTGACTTGGGATTTTCTCTTTTGTGATTGCATACTATTGAGATTGTTCCAGTAGTTGAGATAGGTTGAGGTAGTTCCTTTCTTGAGAGGTACATACTGACCAGTCCCTTCTAGTTTGTGAAAGACTGCTAAGTTTGAGCTAAATGTTTCTTTCCTGCGAGATTCATATTATCAACCTTTTTAGTGTTATGGTGGGAGAATTGTTCTTTAACCTGGAAGTCAAGTAGTTCCTCTCCTGGGGAATACATGCCTCTGGCCTCTAATATTCTCTCACAAGAGGTCTTTGTTCTGAATTTGGCAGAAGTACAGCTATAGTGTAAGAGTATCCTCCTATTTGTACATAGCTCTGGAGTATCCCATACAATTCCCTATCCCTATTCAAGTTACTCAAAAAGAAAAAAACAAGAAAAAAATACCCCTAGACTGTTCATTGAGCCAATTGGAGTGACTGATGCTGTGTGCCTGGCTGCCTCTTTACTACATGAGAAAGAACCTGGGCAATACTCCAGTGACTCCTTTGGGGGTGAGCACTACATAAAATATGAAAAAATTATGCAGTTCACACTGAATCCATCTGATAAAATACTCTTGGGCTTTTATATATATATGAAACAATCTGCGCAACCTATATAAAGTGACCAAAAAATAAAAAATATATGTTGCACGCTATACCACCTATAATGATTTCATCTCACATACACAAATATACTAAGCAAAATTATGCAGCGCAACAAATAATGAATCAAAAAATCACTATAAATGTGTCCAATAATAATCAATGCTTTAAATTAATATGTTAAGAATCCAATCTTCTTCCTGAGGATCACCTTGCATGTATACAGCCTGTGTGAAAATGGACACTCACCTCCTTATATTACCTCTTTGTACAAATGGGGTCAAACGAGTGCTCAAAGATGTCTTCTGCTGGGGTTCAAACCCTCGATGACCCGAAGCATATGGATGGCTGTTGGCAGGTATCACAAAGCTCTCTCCTCATAAGGGTTGATAGCATATACAAAGTATAAAATGGCAAACAAATAGTGCCCTCTCTATATACTTAATCATAAGTGAGCAGATAGCATGAAAACTCACATTTAGTGAAAGCCCAATAGGTGCCATAAAAAAGCTCTAAAATGGAATTCTTATCCCCGAATGTCCCCAAACATTCTGACAAACGCCACATGTAAAAATGAACACTCCCCTCCGTCCAAGACCTGTTAATCACATGAGGCCTATAAGTGCTTTAGGGTGCATTCTGCTGGGGCTCTATACCCTCAATGACCAGTAGTCATTGGGGGGAGGGTGTGTGTGTGTGGGGGGGGGTGTTTGTGTGTGGAGGATGTGTGTGTGTGTGTGTGGGGTAGTGTTGTGTGTGGGGAGGGGGGGTAGTGTGTGTGGTGTGTGTGTGGGGGGGTGTGGGGTGTGTTTGGGTGTGTATGTGGGTGTGGTGTGTGTGGGGTGTGTGTGTGTGGGTGTGTGTGTGGGGGTGTGTGTGTGTATGCGTGTGGGGTGTGTGCATGTGTGTGTGTGGTTGTGGGTGTGTGCGTATGTATGTGTGTGTGTGGTGTGTGTTTGGGGTGTGTGTGTGGGGGTGTGGTGTGTATGTGTGGTGTCTGTGTAGGGGGGTGTAGAGTTGTGTGTGTGTGTGGGGGGGGGGGAATTGCAGAGTTGTGTGTGTGGAGGGGGTTTGCAGAGTTGTGTGTGTGTGTGTGTGTGGAGGGGGTTTGCAGAGTTGTGTGTGTGTGTGTGTGGGGGGGGGGGGGGTGCAGTATGGTGGCACATACTGTAATATTTATGCTGGAACATCTGCAATCTTTATGGAGCATACTGTAATATTTGTGAAGGAGCATACTGTACTCTGACCATCCCTTGTGCCATGTCTGCAGTCTGTGCATGTCTCCTGTACCATGTCTGCAGTCTCTGACTGTCTCCTGTACTACTCCTGCAGTCTCTGACCCTCCCCTGTACTAACGTCAGTAACCTCTAGCAACCAATCACTGAGTGTGGACCAGTTCTTTATGTTTATACTATTAAAGGTTTTTTTTTTTAGATAAATCTATGTGTGTGTTTATTTGTTTTTTGGGCTGTTGTGGTGGAGAGCAAAATTGTAATTGGGAGCCCAAGAAAATCCCAGACTCTATTTAACCATACCCTCTTTTAGCCATACCCAACATTTAGAGTAATTTAAGCCACACCCACTTTTTAGCATGGTGTGCCACCATACTTTTGCCTCCAAGTCACACCCGCAATTGATGCCCCTCCCCTAATTTACATATTGCTCTGCCTACACTGGCTTTCTGGACATACAATAAAAAAAGTGTTCCTAAATTTTTTTTTGAAATGTTGGCAACTATGCTCATGGTATATGCAAAGCATAAAATAGAGGAAAAATAGTACTCTCTGTATATACTCAATTTAATAAACAAATGGCATAAAACACTCACATAAAACTAAAGCACAACAAGTGCTCAAATAGCACATTAAAATAACATCACATCATGTACTGTATAAAGCTGAACTTCAGGTAGATATAAAAGGCACAATTTAATGCAGCTCTGTATTTATTCATGTGTCATTTAATGCATATTTTAAACGCAAGTTGCCTATGTAACGATTATGCACAACAGAGACATGGAAGCTGTAAGTGACAGCCATCTTGTTAAGGTCTTAGCCATTTTTGTTTTTCATGAGCAGTAATCTTCCTCCCCTCCTCCTGAAACTGGAATGTGTAGCTGTAAGTTGTAACAATTTCAAAAGAGCCTCTTATCTTAATTAAAACACAAATAGAAGCCAGCTCCAGAGCTGTGAACAGCTAATTAGTCTTGGCAGGATGTCTGTTTTCAGGAACCATGAAAAACACTTTCCTCTGCCCTATTATAAAACAATAGCTCAGTCAAGAATCAAAAATGACCTGTAGGCCTTTAAGGTTCTAGGAATGCAGAGTGTGCCATAAAACGTCTATTCCACATGTAACAATTCCACATACAATTCACAGAATTCAACAGGAACAGGGCACATGAATAGTAGGTATATATTTGAATAGGGAATATCATACCGAACAAATCAAGGTCATACACGACTATGTTAGCAAATAGGAAAGAGGAGAAAGTAGTCTCTTCCCTCCTAGGTGACAAAGGTACGCTGTGTTTGGTATCCTGGGTACGAAATATAATTCTGAATATTAATATGCCAGTTGCAAGAATACCACCTGCACGTATTGGAAGTTATTAATATTAGTATGACACTGTAGTTGGGACTTAGTCATAAAATTGGTGACCTCCTAGCACCCATCCCCTAAACCGGATGATTGGTCAGTTGTTTTCAGGCGACACCTCTTTGATATCATAGAAAAGAAACTGACCGGATTTAGTAAGGGAGCTGTCGTTTAACATCAATAAAGAAACATCTTAACGGACTTGAGAGCCAAGGCAACATTTTTGCTCAGACAATTGGACTCCAAGAAAACCAAGGACTTTGCAAGTATTCTGCCTTCTTAACTCCTTTCTTTTATTTCTCTGTTGCTTTATTGTTCTCTTTATGTCTTTGTAACATCTTTTTCTGTAAATATTTTAATTGCACCATTTTGACCTTTTTAATAATAAACCCTATTTTGAAAAGTGTTGAACTGTCTCTAAAGCTTTTAATGCAAACTAAAGAATCCCTGTCTATTGAAGAGTGCTAATGTATGTAATAATCCTCTGAATATACCTGTCTGTGGTGACAGTGTGTGTTACAGATGCGTATGCTAAAATCATAGGGTTATTGCTAGGATTTGTGAGTTTCCTCTTTTTCTGTAAAAAGGCGGTGGTGGCAGTTTGAAGGGTTAATTGCGCAATTAACCTGACCCAGTGACAATCGCTGTCAGGCTGCTGGAACATAGATTGTGGTCCCGCAAGCTGGAAAATCTTTGTGCAGGGCGCAGCTGAGAGTGGTATTGTTACACAAGTGACAGCGCGGTGTGAGATTGGCTGGTCTTTAGTCACGAGTTGGTGAGAAGGGCAGGGGTCGGGCACCGCGTTGCATCACAGTATAAGCATCAAAATTCAACTTTGCATCAACCTCTTTCAGACTACTATGCGGCAGATCTCAGATTGGGGGGGGAGGAGCAGCACAAAGAGCCAGTGAGGAGTGCTGCAGTGCAAGAGGCATCTGGTGAGAGGTGAGAGCAGAGAGATGGGTTCATCAGTCTGCTGCTTCTCTTTTCACTGTGCCACAGCTAAGTAGAGACAAGACCTATAAGTAAAAGTAAAAAGTAGAGAAAGATCAAGTCTCTTCCCTTGCTGGACAGGGTTAGTGCTATGTAACAGAGCTGTATAAATCTAAGGAATGGATGGACAGAATTACTCCTCTTTTAGCAGGTAAAACAGCTGTCATTTGTATATTTCATCTGTGTGTTGACCTGTTTGTCTGGACTTCAGCTTTAAAGTGGTAATAAAGTCATTTATTAAAAACAAAATAGCTGGTCCCCTGGCAGGTTTAAGTCATAATGTACTAGTATGCACCTCATACTAGCACATTTTAACAGACTTACTTGCAAACGGATCCCTCCAGCGCAGTGCTGTCACAAGTCCCCCATCTTCCATGGTATTCTTTCCGGGTTTCGGATCTTCAGCTGCTTGAATGGCTGGGCATGTGCGTGGGAGTCACATCGCCACGGCACCGAGAGTGGCCCATAAGTGTGATCTCAGATGCACATGAGCAGCTCGGATCATATTACTCACTGTCAGGCAGGGGGGTCATTTATGACAGAAGAGACCACTAGGGTCTCTTCTGTTATAGTAACCCTGCCTGTCAGCAGATTTTCAATACCAAGACTTTACTACCACTTTAAAAGTTTATTTGTAAAACTAAGATTGCATGTAGATAGTACAAAAATATATCGGATAACACGTTAAAACACATAAAGTCCAAAAATTACAATTTACACAAAACAATTTTAGTTTTTTTTAACAGTTAAAATGTATATTTGTTTGAGAAGTGCACACAAATTATCTGTTACTAAAAATCCACTATGCTTCTCACTGAAGTGAGCAGACAATTCTGCACTGAAATCTCAGTTTTTTTTACTGTTGGTGGTAACGTCGGCCTATTGAACGACCGATTTTTCGTTTTTGTGTTAAAAAAACATCCGGTTTTCTCCCCGTCTATGGCCTGCATTAAGCAGAATTCTCACCAACACTGTTGTGAAACTGAATACACCATTGTTTATCTCTGTGTTTTTTTATTTTTATCCTCTGTGCCCATATTTACCCCACACTGTCCCATCTACTCACCCCATTACCATCATGCTCTGGTTTATACAGAATGCAGTAGCTGTGCTGTTTCCCTAGAAGTCACATTTGAAAGAACATATATGTCCACCTTCCCAGATCTCAAGAGCACTTTATAAGGAAAGTGTAATCAAAGTAACATCCATTTTGATTAGACAGATAAGGAACAAATATTTGACCTTTTGTTGTACCTAACAAAAGCCCTGCCCATGAATGGCTATGGTAACTGTTCCACTTACCTAAAACACAGAGACGTGGCCAAACGCCATCACCAGGATAGAATATATATTTATTTCTTTTTATGCTCAGTATTAATTACAGTTTATATTACATCTTTTTGGTTAGGTAAATATTATATACACACATAAAATTTTCAGCCAGCAAGTGGTGTGTTTGAAGTAACAGCTTTCTAATACATAAAGACGTCACAACTTTCTAATACATAAAGACGTCACAGCTTTCTAATACATAAAGACGTCACAGCTTTCTAATACATAAAGACGTCACAGCTTTCTAATACATAAAGACGTCACAGCTTTCTAATACATAAAGACGTCACAGCTTTCTAATACATAAAGACGTCACAGCTTTCTAATACATTTGTTTTGCAATAGAGCAGAAGAGGTCAAACTACATGCACACGAGTTGGAGGGGGAACTATATGCTCCTTTTCTAGCAGCAATAGGGCCATCCTAAAGGTAATGTATAGTTTTGTTTGGGAAAATATTATTTATTTTCATGTAGCGCTACCCTCTTGAGGGCCGCTGAGCTTTTGGGTCCCCCTAAGCTCTAAGCTAAGCCAGGCAACATGCATTTTCCACACTTTCATCCAAAGTCAGTAAAACAGAACTTAAGCTTGTTGTTGTTGTTTTTATTAGAAGTTAACAAATGTACTGTATATGGGATGCCCAAGGAAATGTAAAACTTTGAGGACAACTTCTGTGCAAAAAATGTGGACCAAAATCAGCAACAGTCTCTTTAAAGAGCACTGAATTCCTTTTGGTGCACCTCCTCAGACCCCAGATGAAACTCTCTTCAACCAACCGGCTGTCCTCAGGGTATTCCTGGGCAAGGGATTCCAGAATCTACTGTGAAACGGTCCCAGATGAGGAGTAATTTGGTATTGCACCTGACCACCCTCTCCCTTCTGTGGCCCAAGGGGGGTAGGAGTACTCACACTGTCCTGTAGCTTAGTGGGTTGCAGCTGCTTTCAGGCCTTATACTAGGTTTGCTCCTTCCCTGCTGACAGGCTGCCTTTCCAAGGAGACTTTAGGGCAGTGGAGATCCCTCTGTTTGCTTCAGCCTGTAGGTAGGCCCCCTCGATGGGGCCCCTTCCTAGGCTCCATGCTCCAGCACCTTCCTTCAGTCCATCTTCCACCTGAACACAACAACACCCTGTTACATGGGCTCTCTCACATTTAAGGGTAGCTCTTAGCCACCATGCCTGTCTTCCTTCCTGGGGATTGGCCAAGTTCCATTAAACATGCAAATCTAGGCCTCCTCCTCTCCCCGCCCCACTTCTAGAAAGTTCCCACAGTTTCTAGAAGGGTGGGAGGGCTCCAGAAGTCTGACTTGTAGAGCCTCTCAGCCTGCCCTGAGGTAACCTCAGTGCCTCACTCCCAGGCTGAATCATTCCAGGTTTCTACCAAGCCTCTGACTGTCACACAAAAATCCTATCTAAACTAGAGGGCTCTACATTTAAGTCTGAAAACTAAAGTTAGATTTTCCATTTTTAGTCAGGTAAATATGAAATAATGCTTATGAATGCCCATATTTACATTTCATGACAAAAAATTAACTCTTTACACCTTTTCGGTATAAACATATCTATTTATAAATCTGTTTTAAAAAAACGATTGTTTACCATGTTCATTAGCACAAATCTTAAATTTACATAGACAACTGAATAATCAGAGGAGTGTTCCCCTCTCCCTTGAGGTCTCTTCAGGTGGCCATACAGACGTTTGTTAGAGAATGTAGTTAGAAGGTGAACAGCTTTGTCTATGCTCTATCTTTAGAAAACCCACAATGCACTGTGAATACAGTGTAATGGCTGTACCCCATAATACTTGTTGATTTGTAAAATAAAGATTTTATGGAAATTCACAAAAATGTGTAAAACTTTGGTTTATAAAGCTATAGTATATCATATAAAACATTTGTTATATACATAAAAGATGAAATACAGCGCATATGGAACAGTTAGTGTCAAAGATACACCCTGTACTGGATGTATTTTTAGTACAAAGATTTTATTATTGTAATTTTAAAGAATTATAAAAAACATCAGTTTATAAACTTGTAAGTTAAATAACCATTAGGCTCCTTGTACACGTGGTCACGTAGGAGCCATGTGTCCCTCCTGGTTTTGTAGTGTGCCCAGAATGGACAGGTGCAATGTCCTGCCCCGCTGCATGCAGCCTGTCAAAGTCTATGGCACGTTGTGGCTGAACGCTGCACCTGTCACTCCCAGGTCCACTAAAATGCCAGAAGGGACACATTGAGGTGGATTTACTAAAACTGGAGAATGGGAAATCTGGTGCAGCCAATTGTAGCCAATCAGCATCTAACTTCAGCTAGTTCACTTAAGCTCTAACAAAAAAAATTGGAAGCTGATTGGTTTCTATGCAGAGATGAGTACACAGAATATAACTGGTTACTAACATTTATAGGTAACGTTGATCCAGGGAATATCCGATTGCCTTTCGGGGGATCAGGAAGGAATTTTTTTCCCCTGCAGGAGCAAATTGGATCATGCTTTGCTGGTTTGTTTTGCCTTCCTCTAGATCAACTGTGGGTGTAGGATTATAACTTTTTGTTTAATGGTTGAACTGGATGGACATTTGTCTTTAGTCAGCCAGACTAATTATGTCACCAGATTTTGCACTCTCCAGTTTTAGTTAATCAAACCCATTGCTAGGAGACAGACTAGGCAGGGGGACTTATGCTTAGTTTTGCTTGGAGATAAAATTTGACCCCAAAGAATCCAAGGATGACTTGATCCCTAATCTTCTAAACTGTATATATCCTGCATACAACTATAAATTAAACATAGGCTAACATGGATTATGCTTAATAAGAATCTGTCTTGTATGTTGGATAATAAACAACCTCAACTTGATGAAATCAGACAGCCCTGGGTAATCAAGCTAGAGGGGTAATAAGTGGCTTTAGCCAAGGGAAAAGCCTTCCTTATAAAACCACACCCCTCCTTACATTTTCTTTCTCCACTCTTCCACTTTCTTCATCTTTGTTCCATGGTCTTTTGCTCCCTCTCCTTGTTTTCAGGCAGAAAATCCTTTATGTTTGGTTATTTAATAATTGATGTATAAAGTAAGAAATAGCTTGCTCCTATAGCTTAGGATCTTGATGCTGATGTGCATTTTAGGATATGTTTTGCACCCAGAAATGTGTTTACCAAGATCAACAGAATGACCAGACTGAAACCCAGTAATCTGTACCAGTTATTCTATTAAAATGATTGCTTTTTTCAATAGATTTTTATTGGATTCACATATCACATAAATAACATGGTTCAAGGTTAACCACAAAGATAGGAAACTCTCCAGCTGTACATGCATAACACAAATGAGTAAGCAAGCACTGTACCCCAAGCAAAAGGCATGCAAACTATAAGGAGAATGGGATAAAGAGCAGATGTGCCACATAGCTAACCATGAATAACTGTACCCAGGTATATCTAGGTGAAAAGACTAAGGAGCAGAGGAAAGAAAAGCTAGAAAAAGGGTAGAAATACGGGAAAAGGGAGGTATAGGGGTTCGAGGCACACATGGATAAGGAAAACAGGAAAAAAAGGTACAAGTTAAATGATTGGGGCAACCAAAACAATAAAGAAATTCTTACATTTTATTATAATTATAACAGACATTTGTCAAAGGTAGGTGGGAGAAAATGTTTGATCCAAGGGGCTCAGATCTTGTCAAAGCTGACCGTTCTGTCTAATCATTTTGCTTTCAATTTTTCAAAACTCTTGGTCTCTTTAATACTGTTCTTCACTTCATGAAAACGCAGGACTAGAAAACTTGATGCCTTAGCAATAGTTTTTTTAGTGGCTGTAAAAATGAGTAATAAATAATTTAAATTGATAAGAGGAAGTGTCAGTTGGTCAAGTCGTGCTTTTCTTGGGTCTGGATGACAAAAAAAAAAAGAAAGGCAATGCAACCATTACATCTAAGAATTGACAAGCTGCAATTTAAATTTTTTTTGTTTTTGGGTTTATTTGGGCTTTAGGCAGGTGCTCTTAAATGATGTCTACATATATACCTTAGTCCACAGGACGGGTCACTGAACACTGCCACCATATTACATGTTATACTCAAAATTAGGGTATAAAAGGTGGAGTTAGCCTTAACTGATAAAACAAAAAAAAAATACATTTTAAAAAAACAACCTAACTTTTCATTAAAAATTCCTTTCTTTTGTTTTAGTTTGGTTTGTTGCTACAGTAGCATATCATGCCTGGAAAGAAAATGCTTCAAAAGCTCATATTTACAATCCCATTATTAACCAACAAATGGTATCACTTTAATTAAATAGACCCCCTAAATGTTCTCATAGATATGTATGAATATTCAGTATATATATTTTATATATATATATATATATATATATATTCTTTGCTTTGATTATTTCTAACATGGTGCTTTTTTTCTCTTTAAAGGTGGAGGCACATTGTTGTTTAATGGACTGCCTAACTCAACAACCGTTCAGGAAAACACCCCAGCTAGCACCAGAGTGTATTCATTCTCAGTCAATTCTACAATGGGCTTAAAAGCATCTCCTATAATAATAAACAGTAGTCCTCTCACTACAGCTTTTAGAGTTGATCCCAGTTCCCCCCTATATTATGTAAGTATTACTGCTTAGCATTTTTTTTTCTCGTTAACTAAATAATAATGGGCTGGTATTATGCATTTAATCATTCATGTCACTGCTGATTCCCTTATAGGTTCTATAAGACCCTTAACACCTGGATGACTTTTAACCTTTACGCTAATCGAAACTAGATAAGCTCAGCTTATATTTTCAACGTATTTGCAGAGATTCCATTACCAATTAAGAAGCCCATGAAATGAGAGTGTAAAGAGAAGGAAGCAGAGGGGCACCAGACTAAGTGCAGCATTAATAGTGGAGTTTATTAAAAAACATACAATTGGCAATTCACTGAAAAGTAGACAAAGACAGGCATGTCAATGTTATGTCCAGATCCCCTATGGGTGGTTGAAATCAGGCGGTCTGTGCGTAGCTGAGTTGTGGAGCAGGAGGAGCATCCTAGTGCGGGCGGCCGCCGCATTAATCAACATGGAAAGCAAGATGGCACCGTAGTGGACATGACGTCAGCAGAGAACATGATGATATAAATGGGTGGTAACGCGTTTCGAAGTTTCAACTTCTCTTCAGACCTGGAGGTCACGTCTGGTTCGGTGCCATCTTGCATTCCACGCTGGTTAATGCGACAGTCGGCCGCACTAGGATAGGATTGAACTCCTCCCTTATCCCACCAACAAGATAATAAATTCAGCAACACAGTCATGTTATAACAAACATCTCAAATAGTAAATTAATATGTAATAATAAGTTGAAATGTAAAACATTTGCCAGAAGCCCTCATCCCTTTGCTTCTGAAGTCAGGCTTAATTGTTCCATATCCTGACACCCACACACACTTTGTAAAAGAATGTATACAATTAGCTTGATTAGTAAAAAAATTCACAAAGGAAGTCTGGGGCCCCCTATGGCAGGGGGCCCTGGGCAATTTTTCTTTTTGCGCCCTTACAAATCCAGCACTGGTCAGCAGAAACTGAGCATGAGCTGTCGCTGACAGCTTGGTCAAAGTTTTGAGGGCACTGATGGAGCACTCTTCAAAACAACACAGTGACACATATGTGCTGCCTGAGTGTTAAGACCCAACTGCAATGCCACTGTATACAGTATATGCTAATTGCTGTCGTAAAGGGGTTGTTGTTTTTATCATCCTGGCTTTACTAAAATGTATTCACTGATCTCAAACAAGCATGTAGTCATTAAAGTCTGGAAAGTGTAAACTCATATGGTTATTCTTGTTATTGACCAATTATGCACTGGAGCCATAATCAGGATGATAGCAACAAAGTCTAAGCCTTTAACCGCCCCCCGCCCGCCATATAAGGTAATGACGGGCACAGGGCGGTTCTCTCGTTCTGGGAGGACGTCTTATGATATCCTCCCACTCTAACCGTACGTGTGCGGCTTTGGGAGCGCACAGCGCGGCGATTGGTGGTGCTCTGTGTCCCTCGTACACAGTGGATCACCGATCAACAGAAAGAGCCAAATATGTTGGCTCGGTCATGTGATCAGCTGTGTCCAATCACAGCTGATCGCATATAAATAGGGAAATACCGGTTATCGGCATATCTCTCCTCACAAGCTGTCACGCTGACAGCTCGAGAGGAGAGCTGGTAATCGGCATTCCTCGGAGGGGATATGTACACTGATCATCAGGGCACTGATGATCAGTGTTGCCCCAGCAGTACCACCTGTCAGTGCCCATCAATGCCAGCTGTCAGTGCTCATCAATGCTACCTGCCAGTGCCCATCAGTGCCACATCAATGCCACATATCAGTGTCTACCAGTGCACATCAATGTCACATATCAGTGCCCATCTGAGCTGCCTTTCAGTGTCACCTATCAGTGCCAGTCAGTGTCGCCTAACAGTGCCGCCTATCAGTGCCATATATGAGTGCTGCCTTTCAGTGCCCATCAGTGATGCCTGTCAATGCCCATCAGTGCCACCTACTAGTGCCTCCTCATCAGTGCCACCTATAAGTGCTCATCAGTGCAGCCTATCAGTGCCCATCACTGCAGCCTCATTAGGGCACATCAATGAAGGAGAAAAATCACTTATTTCCAAAATGTTATAACAAAAACTAAGAAAAAACTGTTTTTTTTTCAAAATTTCCAGTTGTTTTTGGTTTGTTTAGCAAAAAATAAAAAACCCAGGAGGTGATTAAATACCACCAAAATAAAGCTCTATCTGTCTCAAAAAAATTATAAAAATGTCATATGTGTGTAGTGTTGCATGACCGCGTGATTGTCATTCAAAGTGCAACAGCACTGAAAGCTGAAAACTGGCATTTGCAGGAAGGGGGTATAAGTGCCCTGTAGGCAAGTGGTTAAATGAAACAGCTATTACAACTTCCATATTTCTACCTTCATGTTTTCCCATTAAAACACACTTTAGCGTCAACCCAGGTGTGTTTACTACAGATTCTGAAGCCCCCTGCTGCTAAAAAAAATATGGTATCCTTATAACTGTTTCATGTAATACATATGATAAAGCTGATATTTCTTCGTATATACTGCATATTTATTTTCATAGCAATGTCATATTTATGCAGTAATAAAAAATAAAATAGGTACAATATACTAACTATACAGTATTGTACTGTTTAACCCCAACTGCATATTATTAAATGAATATTATATTGCTTTATGTATATATGTGCTGTGATGGTGTGAACGTGCTCTCACTTTATTGTAGGTAGTTGCAACTGGCAATCCAGTCCTTGATTTTGAAACAATGCCTAATAGCTTTGAATTACAAATATATATGGAAGACACGTCAGGAACAACTGAATTGCAAACATTAACTGTGCAGCTCACCAATGTAAACGAGCCTCCGGTATTCCTGGGCAACCTAGCAAATCAAGGTGTGTGTATTAACTTTCGGGCTAATTCATGTTGTAACACATATGGTAATGTTCACTGGCATGAGTTTTCACATAAAAGATCACATTTATCCCAATTGAGATAATGCAGGGCAAGGTATTCAAAATGCAGCACAAGGAGAACATGCACACTCTATACAGATAGGATCATTACTGGTATTTGAAGCCATGACCCTAGTGCTGCAAGGCAGGAGTGCTAACCACTAAGTCACTGTTCTGCAAGCATGCAGCCACTGTTTTCAAACAGAGCAGGGTCACCCACTGAGCCACATTAAGCCAGTTCATCAAGAACCCTCCAAAATTTGCGATGTGTGATAAAGCACCCCCTCTATTGTAGCAAAATGGTTCTGTATGGCTGTGTATCATACAAATAAATAAATAAATAAATAAATATGTGAACAGAACATTTGATTCATTACAGGATAAAAAGGCACAAAGCTATTGTTTCCTGGATTTTGTACAAACTGTAATGATTTTATTCTTACTATACAATTCATTTTTATTATAGTTGTGACGGTTTACATTGTTGAAGGATCACCTATTGGACCAATATATCAGGTTTTGGCATCTGACCCCGAAGATCCATCAAGTTCTCTAAAGGCAAGTGTTTGTTTGTTCACATAGTGATGGCACTGAGCAATCATTTTCTTTACCTAAGAAGTGGAAAACTAATAACAAAACATTCATTAGAGTTATAGCTGGAAATTACCACATTGTAAACGAAAAACAAAATGTAAGGATGACTACATACTAGGAATTATCTATAAGAACCATAGTTTACAGAAATGTAAAGGAAAATACTGTATATTAATGTCCAGCATTCATTTTTGTGTTCCTTAAGAAGTGCCATCTGCATTATAAGGATCTTTTTAAGTTGAAACACATTAACAAATTTTAAGTTTCTATTTCAGGTAAACTTAGGTCTAGCTCTCAGGTCTAGTTTATACAGTTTTGGAGAAAACAATACTGCAAACTACTTTTAGCATTTTTATTTTCTGTGTATATATATATATATATATTTATATATTGCCCAAAGTATTGGGACACCCCTCCAATTCATTGGATTCAGGTGTTCCAATCACCTTGATGGTCACAGGTGTATAAAATCAAGCACCTAGGCATGCAGACTGCTTCTACAAACATTTGTGAAAGAATGGGTTGCTCTCAGGAGATCAGTGAATTCAAGTGTGGTACCATGATAGGTTGCCATCTGTGCAATAATTCCATCTGTGAAATTTCCTTGCTACTAAATATTTCACAGTCAACTGTTAGTGGTATTATGACAAAGTGGAAGCAACGAGAACAACCGCAACTCAGCCATGAAGTGGTAGGCCACGTAAAATGACAGAGCGGGGTCAGTATACATTGCGCAGAAGTCGCCAACTTTCTGCAGAGTCAATACCTAAAGACCTACAAACTTCGTGTGGCCTTCAGATTAGCACAACAACAGTGTGTAGAGAGCTTTATTGAATGGGTTTCCATGTAGTAAAGCACGCTGCCACTGGACTCTAGAGCAGTGGAGATGTGTTCTCTGGAGTGATGAATCACGCTTCTCTGTCTGGCAATCCGATGGATGTGTCTGGGTTTGGCAGTTGCCAGGAGAATGGTACTTGCCTGACTGCATTGTGCCAAGTGTAAAATTTGGTGGAGGGGGAGATTATGGTGTGAGGTTGTTTTTCAGGGGTTGGGCTTGGTTCCAGTGAAGGGAACTCTTAAGGGTCAGAGACATTTTGGACAATTTCATGCTCCCAACTTTGTGGGAACAGTTTGGGGATGGCTCCTTCCTGTTACAACATTATTGCGCAACAGCGCACAAAGCAAGGTCCATAAAGGCATAGATGAGCGAGTTTGGGGTGGAAGAACTTGACTGGCCTGCACAGAATCCTGACCTCAACCCGATAGAACACCTTTGAGATGAATTAGAGTGGAGACTGTGAGCCAGGCCTTCTCATTCGACACCAGTGCCTGACCTCACAAATGCGCTTCAGGAAGAATGGTCAAACATTCCCATAGACACACTCCTAGACCTTGTGGACAGCCTTCCCAGAAGAGTTGAAGCTGTTATAGCTGCAAAGGGTGGGCCAATTCAATATTGAACCCTACGGACTAAGACTGGGATGCCAATAAAGTTCATGTGCGTGTAAAGGCAGGCATCCCAATACTTTTGGCAGTATATAGTGTATATGTATATCTATCTATCTATCTATCTATCTATCCATTCAGTCGTATCCGACCCTTGGCGATTGCATGGACCGTCACTCGTAAACAACTTTTTCCATGATCATCCACCTTACCAACCGCTCTGTATCTGCCACCCCTCTCTACTAATCCCTCCACTGGCTCCCAGTTGCCCAATGGATAAAATTCAAAACACTAACTATGACATACAAAGCCATCCACAACACTGCCCCAATTTACATATCCAAACTTATTTCAAAATATCACCCATACCGTACACTCCGCTAATTGCAAGACCTCCTACTCTCTAGCTCCCTTATCTCCTCCTCCCATGCTCGTCTCCAAGACTTCTCCAGGGCATCACCCATCCTCTGGAACTCCCTACCCCAATCTATCAGACTACCACCTACTACCACCTACCACCTACTCTACTTGCCTTTAGGCGATCATTAAAAACCTCTGCTAATATTGGGATCCTCTACGCTTCCAACCACTCCATCCCCCACAGTTTTATCTATTGTACCACTCACCCCTCCCTCCTAGATTGTAAGGTCCAAGGAGCAGGGCCCTCAATTCCCTCTTGTATTGAACTGCATTGTTACTGTATTGTCTCCCACTATAATGTAAAGCGCTGAGAAATCCGTTGGCGCTATATAAATCCTGTATAATAATAATAGTTTTAATTCTCTTAGCAATTATTTTAAAGGGTAGGTTGCCAAGTCTTTGTGTGTGTGTATATATATATATGTCATATCTGTCTATAATAAGTGTCCTGCAGGTTTTTACAGATTAGGGTTTGCCAACAAATACCCTAATTATTTTTTATTTATCACTTTGGGGAAGAGCTAGAACTTTGGTCAAGGTTTCATTGCTGTCTTTGTACCCGTTAGGGAGATGTTAGGTTTTATCAAAAAACATCAAACATTTTGAATTTTTTGGAATGTGTATTTCATTTTCTAATGGTTAGTCAGGTAAAAAAATCAAAGGAGAATGGAACAATTTTCTTGACTGAACAAAATTCTAACTGTGAATGTGTTTTTTCTTTAGGAGAAATTGCACACTCGTATATATTGTAATGAAACCGGTTTAATACATCTGGGATGCTATTCAAATAGCAGGTCTGAATGAAATTTTAATGGCTTTCAAATTAAAATTGGTTGACTAAACGATGGCAAGAATGTACATTCTAAAAATGTCCTTGCGAGAATTTTCGTACAAACATTAGTATGAAACTTTACTAGTATATGGCCAGTCTAAGTTTGAAGGTCTGTGAAATTCCACCTTTAACTGTTGTTACCAGAGCAAGCATCTCCATTTGTAGATTTTCCCCTCAGTCTTGTCCCTGTAACTGTTTCTTTTCTAAATCACAATAGACAAATATTCATATGCTTAATTTGAATAAACTGATAAGTATTATCCTGAAAGTGAAATAAACAACTTCACTGGCTTAATAATAAGATAAAAAGTTTCTGTAACAAGATGAGTAAGGATATAGGGGTATATTTATTATCATCAGGCATATCAGACATGTTCCCTTGCCTGGATTATCCAGTATTTGCAGCTATTGGCGGTTATTTACTAAAACTGGAGAGTGCAAAATCTGGTGCAGCTCTGCATGGAAACCAATCAGATTTCATGTTTTAGTGCCAAAGCTTAACTGAACAAGTTGAAGTTAGAAGCTGATTGGCTACCATGCACAGCTGCACCAAATTCTGAGTGTTCCAGTTTTAGTAAATCTCCCCCCATTATGTCTGCACTTTGGGTAAGTTTTTGTCATCCATGATGGGAGAAGAGGGCCAGTGCTGGTGAATGTAAACGAGGAAAGAGCTTGAGGGAGTGTGGAAGGAACCCCATTGAAGACAATGAGTGAATCACATAAAATAAATAATTTACCCTCTCCAAATGGAAACTGTGCAGAAAATAATCAATTCTGGTTTAGTAACATTTGTCATGTTATAAATACTGTGAATTTTACTCGGACTTGTATTGCCTGAAGACAAATGTATGGCACATTATTATTATTATACAGGATTTATTTAGTGCCAACAGTTTGCTCAGAGCTTTACAGTATAACGGGAGACAATACAGCAAAAATACAGTTCAATACAAGAGGGAAAGGAGGGCCTGATCCAGGGAGCTTACAATCTAGGAGGGAGGGGCTAGTGGTACAAAAGGTAGTAACTGTGGGGGATGGACTGGTTGGAAGCGTAGACGATTCTATTATTAGCTGAGGGCAGGATAGGCTTCCCTGAAGAGATAGGTTTTCAGAGATTGCCTAAAAGTTAGCAGAGTAGGCGATAGTCTGATAAATTGGGGTAGAGAGTTCCAGAGGATGGGGGAAGCTCTGGAGAAGTCCTGGAGATGAGCATGGGAGGAGGAGACAAGGAAGCAAGAGAGCAGGAGGTCTTGCGAGGAGCGGAGAGTACGGTTTGGGTGATATTTAGAGACAAGATCGTTGTCAAATTAACTGCAATCTGACAAACGTGCTTAATAACTACAGTGGATGACCTCTGAATGTTTGGTGAATAAGTGTTGAATAATCCTTAAATTGATAATTTGCTTATCTGTAAATTTGCCATGTGGTTAAAAATGTTATAACTGTTCACAATATCTCAGGCCATATATGACTGTTATTGACTGCCTTTACCAATGACAATAAAAAGTATTACTTGAAATATTTTGCAGTTCTCACTGACTCCTGCTTCTGCCCCATTTACTCTGTCATCTACTACCCTGGGAGACATTCAGTCTACAAAAATATTTGATTATGAGACTGATCCAAACAGGTAAACATCCAGAATTCTTTTATTTACAAAAATTGAGGTTCATGCACTCCGGAGCAAAGCTTATTCCAAGTGATTTCAATGCTTTTTTTTTAAGCTAGAATCACACAATTGGGATCTGATTTTTCATCTGATTTACAGTGTGCTTATGTAGTGCAAATTAGATGCATCTTGGATGTGGTTTTCATATTCTATGGGGCCAAAACTTCCATGGAATCTCACCATAGTAGTACAGGAGCCTTTTCCAAATTCAAGCCATGCTGAGTTGCATTGATGTGAATGGACACCATTGAAAACAACCCGATTTCCATTGTCATGTGATTCTGTATGACTCAAGTCACATCTGAATGCACACTAGTGTGAATGGAGCCTTAATGTTTTATAAGTGTTTTACAAATGTCTTAAAAGCTTTGGTCAAGTGTGTTTCCATTTGTCTAAAGCAGTGGTTTCCAAACTGCAGCCTGGGGTCCAGATGTGGCCCTTTGTTTGCTTTTATCTGGCCCTTGGGGCACTATTTTCTTCCACTGCTACCAACAAAGTGGCATAATTACTTGTACTGACACCAATGAAGAGGCAGAATAACTCCCAATGACAACAACAATAGATCAAAGTTCCACCCAATGACACTGAAGATGAGTCACAATTCCTCTCAATGACACCAATAATAGGGACACTTCTTCCCAATCAGATCAACAATGGGGCACTATTCCTGTCACTGGCACCAATGATGGAGGACAATTACTCCCACTGACACCAAAGATGGAGCATTGCTTATTCCATGGTTGTCGGGACCTTTCCTATTTCCAGTGACCAAAGTTCTGGGCCCCCTTACGTCTGAAGCACAGCAAACTGGCCCTTCGAGTGTTTAGAGTAAAGCTTTAAGTGATTGCTTTCTGGGCTGGGCAAAGGGACAAAAAATCTATAGGAGGAGAGGAATTTTTCAGGTGATATGTGTGTGTCCTGCATTCACAAGCACATCCACTGAATTCCATGGAGGCAAAATACTTAAATATGCTAAAAAAAAGAGAAAAACTGATGTACATTTTTTTAGCCTAGGGCATAGAGCATAACGTGACGGAGTGTACAAAATGTGAATTTTGCATATTGAGCATATAGTCAGATGTAGTGAAAGAACCTAAAAGGCATTCAAGTGTGAATAGGGGCTCCAAGAGAGCCATAAAATGAACACAAATAAACACACTTTTTCTCTTCAACAGTTATTCTTTGACTGTGACAGTGATGGACTCAGGAGGACTGTATGTAAATGGCAGTCTGACAGTGTTTATAACGAACATCAATGATGAAACACCATACTTCATTACGTATGTACCTTGGAAAAAAATGATACAGAATAGATTTTTATAATGGAAAAATTGTATTGTTGGATAGATAATGAAACATCAGCAACAGTATCTGTTGGAACACATTTTGTGAGAAAGCCAGACATTTGTCAGAAATGGCGGACCAAATATTTCTTAGTACTTTGTAAATGTAGCATGCGTAGTGGCTTTTTACTGACTGTCCCTGGAATTCGTAAAGAGCATCCAAGACACTCTTTAGAACAGATGTCAGTGTAGGCGATACACCAGTGAGTGGGGTTTATTTAATAAAGCTGGAGAGTGCAAAATCAGGCTGACTTCTGCATAGAAAGCAAGCAGCTTGTTCAATTAAGCATTGGCAGAAAAAACTTGAAGCTGATTAGTTTCTATGCAAAAGTGAACCTACTTTTTCACTCTCCAGCTTTAGTAAATAATGTGAGTAGAGTGTGGAGGCACACTGGGGTTTATTTACTAAATCCGGAGAGTGCAAAATCAGGCTCACTTTTGCAAAGAAACTAATCAGCTTCCAGGTTTTATTGCCAAAGCTTAATTGAATGAGCTGGGGTTAGAAGCTGATTGGTTTCTATGCAGAAGTGAGCCTGATTTTGCACGCTCCAGCTTTAGTAAATAACCCCCACTGAGTGTTAGGTGTCTGTCCATATGGACACTCTGACCTTAAAAGGGACCCTCAGTACAGCGGTACCCCCTCCCACCTCTGCAGCTGTCACACAGACAGTGCAGCGGTTGAGCAGTTCTGTACTGGGGGGGGGGTGGAGACTGATGGGGATTTACAGATACTAGTTTCCCATCAGGGCCTCTATGATTGACAGCAGACAGTGGGCAGATCTTTAGCCAATAGACAGCCTGCTATGGCTAAAGAATCAGCTCACTGTCTGTCGATTTGTCGATTACAAGGTAGGTAGAACCTGATGGAGAACTGTAGGGTCATTGGCTGTTAGGAGCCTGTTGGTTGTGAGCCTGACAGCTTCCTTAATAACCAGTGACAGGGAGGGAGTAGCAGTGGTGAATATTCCACTCTGCTACTCTGTAGGCACTCTGCTACTCTGTAGGCACTCTGCTTGTCTCTTCATGGCAGTTAAGATTAGGTCTTAATTACCTCCTGTTTCTTTATCTACGAACTGGAGGTAATTATTTTTTAACATGGTGCATTAATAGCAACACTTTGTAAAAGTGGTGCTATTAAGAACTACCTAAATCTGCAGCATGTATTGGTAAAGTTACCAAAATGGGCAGTAGAGATTTTTTAATTTGGTGTGGGACATTTTCAACAGGTAAAGAAATGTTTGCCACAAGCCATTTTAAAGGGCCATAGCGCTGAAAACAGTTCTTATTTGTGGGATTCTATTCTTGGGAGTTGTTTCTTGGTGGGATTCCTTACTTCTTTATTTTATATATGGGAAAGGAAAATTGATTTATGCCTTTTTTATTTATTTCAGAACAACCACTTCATTTTCCATTCCTGAAGAACAAAGTCCAGGAACTATCCTTACCAATATTATAGCAGTGGACCCAGATGTTGGCTTTGTTAGTATACTGTACTACAGCATCACCACACCAAACCAGTATTTCTCCATCAATGAATGTAAGATCCCATCTACATTTTTTCTCTATATAATACTAACAATTATTTATTAAAAACATACATATCATTAGAAATCAGGAATTCACACTTATGAATAGCATTATAAGGAATCAGCCAACCACCATGACTACAATATTGCACATGCCCTTTTTATTTCTTCTTCAAGACTGCCACCTTATCTTATAAGGCCAGTTTGTCCAAGGTAGCTGAGAAAGGTAAGTTGGTAGCAGCTTATTCTCACAGTAGGGACACCCACACCAGACAAATCAAAGGGTAAGATCAACCCACCTAGGAGAGACAAGCCTAATGTAAAATTTGCTTTTAAGTTCTTATATAAAATAAATTATGAAAACTGAAAGGAAAAGCGTTACATGCAGTATTTACTGGTGAGGTGTGATGACAATGACTTATGGAACCTAGAAAGATGTGCTATGTCAAGCAAGAGGATCAGAAGAATAAACAGAACAGAATCAGGAACATCAAGTAGAACCTGCAAGTGGTTCAGTACATGACATAATTGAGATAGTTTGACTCTGGTGGTTTGGGCATATAAATAGGATAACAAAAGACAATCTGCCCACACAAGCATGTGAGGTACTTTGTGAGAGAACATGAGCAAGAGGAAAGTTGAATTTAAAAAAAGAAATAAATAGTTGAAGAGCCAAGAACTAACCAGGATACATAATTGCAATAAATCAAGGCTGAATTGCTAGGTTTTTTTGCCAACCATTCTTAATTTAAATCTGGGACATGTCAATTTTGAGTCCACTGTCTTCAATTTTCATACTTTATATTTTAGTGACTGGTACAATTCAGATTGCCAAGACGATAGACCGTGATGCTGACCCATTCAGGCTTAATCCAGTTATAACATTACAAATCAAAGTTATTGATAGTCCAGGTACAGTCCATGCAAACTATACAACTATAACCATCACCATTCAGGATATAAATGACAACCCACCAGTTTGCGATCCATATGCATTCAGGTAAGATATAAAATAATGTATCATGCATTCTTTTGAACTTTGCACATGTGTGACTTGTATATGCACATTTCTATAACAATGTATATTAGCTACACTTTTCTCCAGGATTATTACAGTTGTTTATTGCCAGACCTATTCATTATTAGTATGGCCTTTGAAAATAGTTATGTAAAAATAAAAAAGTTTATAATGATTTTCCACGGTGGATGGTATGATGATATTGAGGCAAAAGACCCCTTCAAATTGAGTGTCAAATGGGATGCTGTCTTGACAATTTGTAGCTCTGTGACATTCTATCTAGAGATGAGCGAATTTCTCAAAAATTCGATTCGGCTGATTCGGCGAATTCCAGTGTGAAATTCGATTCGATGCGAATTTCTTCGCTACGAAGATGACTTATAAAAAGGGTTTCTAGGCTTCAGAGAGCCTTTAAATTAGTGCAGAACACTGTACCTTTAATTTAAATGCCCTTGGAGATGAGGAAAGAGAAGGAGAAGGAGAAGGAGAAGGATGAGAAGAAGGAGAAGGAGAAGGATGAGAAGAAGGAGAAGGAGAAGGATGAGAAGAAGGAGAAGGAGAAGGATGAGAAGAAGGAGAAGGAGAAGGATGAGAAGAAGGAGAAGGAGAAGGATGAGAAGAAGGAGAAGGATGAGGAGAAGGAGAAGGATGAGAAGAAGGAGAAGGATGAGAAGAAGGAGAAGGAGAAGGATGAGAAGAAGGAGAAGGATGAGAAGAAGGAGAAGGAGAAGGATGAGAAGATGGAGAAGGAGAAGGATGAGAAGAAGGAGAAGGAGAAGGATGAGAAGAAGGAGAAGGAGAAGGATGAGAAGAAGGAGAAGGAGAAGGATGAGAAGAAGGAGAAGGATGAGAAGAAGGAGAAGGAGAAGGATGAGAAGAAGGAGAAGGAGAAGGATGAGAAGAAGGAGAAGGATGAGAAGAAGGAGAAGGAGAAGGATGAGAAGAAGGAGAAGGAGAAGGATGAGAAGAAGGAGAAGGATGAGAAGAAGGAGAAGGATGAGAAGAAGGATGAGAAGAAGGATGAGAAGAAGGATGAGAAGAAGGAGAAGGATGAGAAGAAGGACAGTTCTGTGACAGTTTCTGTCTATTTCTGACAGTTCTGGGACATTCACTCCATACAGCTGTTTCAACCGCTGTATGGAGGGAATGTCATGGAACTGTCAGAGTCCCAGAACTGTCATTAATAGTCTATTTCTGACAGTTCCATGACATTCCCTCCATACAGCGGTTGAAACAGCTGTATGGAGTGAATGTCCCAGAACTGTCAGAAATAGACTATTTATGACAGTTCTGGGACATTCACTCCATACAGCGGTTGAAACATTGTATCTATTTTTTTCCATAAATGACATTCTGCAGATACACTTAGAGGAGCGCTGCAGATACACTTTTTGCCGGCTTGGAATTATTCTTATTTTCATCCTACTTCTTCTTTTTCTTCTTATGAGGATGAGGATGAGGATGAAGAAGAAGAAGTAGGATGAAAATAAGATTAATTCCAAGCCGGCAAAAAGTGTATCTGCAGCGCTCCTCTAAGTGTATTTGCAGAATGTCATTTATGGAAAAAAATAGATACAATGTTTCAACCGCTGTATGGAAGGACAGTCCCAGAACTGTCAGAAATAGTCTATTTCTGACAGTTCTGGGACATTCACTCCATACAGCTGTTTCAGAAATAGACTATTAATGACAGTTCTGGGACTGTCCTTCCATACAGCGGTTGAAACATTGTATCTATTTGTTTCCATAAATGGATCCATTTATGGAAACAAATAGATACAATGTTTCAACCGCTGTATGGAAGGACAGTCCCAGAACTGTCATTAATAGTCTATTTCTGACAGTTCTATGACATTCCCTCCATACAGCGGTTGAAACAGCTGTATGGAGTGAATGTCCCAGAACTGTCAGAAATAGACTATTTCTGACAGTTCTGGGACTGTCCTTCCATACAGCGGTTGAAACATTGTATGTATTTGTTTCCATAAATGGATCCATTTATGGAAACAAATACATACAATGTTTCAACCGCTGTATGGAAGGACAGTCCCAGAACTGTCATTAATAGTCTATTTCTGACAGTTCCATGACATTCCCTCCATACAGCGGTTGAAACAGCTGTATGGAGTGATTGTCCCAGAACTGTCAGAAATAGTCTATTTCTGACAGTTCTGGGACATTCACTCCATACAGCTGTTTCAACCGCTGTATGGAGGGAATGTCATGGAACTGTCAGAAATAGACTATTAATGACAGTTCTGGGACTGTCCTTCCATACAGCGGTTGAAACATTGTATGTATTTGTTTCCATAAATGGATCCATTTATGGAAACAAATACATACAATGTTTCAACCACTGTATGGAAGGACAGTCCCAGAACTGTCATTAATAGTCTATTTCTGACAGTTCTATGACATTCCCTCCATACAGCGGTTGAAACAGCTGTATGGAGTGAATGTCCCAGAACTGTCAGAAATAGACTATTTATGACAGTTCTGGGACTGTCCTTCCATACAGCGGTTGAAACATTGTATCTATTTTTTTCCATAAATGACATTCTGCAAATACACTTAGAGGAGCGCTGCAGATACACTTTTTGCCGGCTTGGAATTAATCTTATTTTCATCCTACTTCTTCTTCTTCATCCTCATCCTCATAAGAAGAAAAAGAAGAAGTAGGATGAAAATAAGAATAATTCCAAGCCGGCAAAAAGTGTATCTGCAGCGCTCCTCTAAGTGTATCTGCAGAATGTCATTTATGGAAAAAAATAGATACAATGTTTCAACCGCTGTATGGAGTGAATGTCCCAGAACTGTCATAAATAGTCTATTTCTGACAGTTCTGGGACATTCACTCCATACAGCTGTTTCAACCGCTGTATGGAGGGAATGTCATAGAACTGTCAGAAATAGACTATTAATGACAGTTCTGGGACTGTCCTTCCATACAGCGGTTGAAACATTGTATCTATTTGTTTCCATAAATGGATCCATTTCTATGACAGTTCTATGACATTCCCTCCATACAGCGGTTGAAACAGCTGTATGGAGTGAATGTCCTAGAACTGTCAGAAATAGACTATTTCTGACAGTTCTGGGACTGTCCTTCCATACAGCGGTTGAAACATTGTATGTATTTGTTTCCATAAATGGATCCATTTATGGAAACAAATACATACAATGTTTCAACCGCTGTATGGAAGGACAGTCCCAGAACTGTCATTAATAGTCTATTTCTGACAGTTCCATGACATTCCCTCCATACAGCGGTTGAAACAGCTGTATGGAGTGATTGTCCCAGAACTGTCAGAAATAGTCTATTTCTGACAGTTCTGGGACATTCACTCCATACAGCTGTTTCAACCGCTGTATGACATTCCCTCCATACAGCGGTTGAAACAGCTGTATGGAGTGATTCTGCCCTTCCATACAGCGGTTGAAACATTGTATGTATTTGTTTCCATAAATGGATCCATTTATGGAAACAAATACATACAATGTTTCAACCGCTGTATGGAAGGACAGTCCCAGAACTGTCATTAATAGTCTATTTCTGACAGTTCCATGACATTCCCTCCATACAGCGGTTGAAACAGCTGTATGGAGTGATTGTCCCAGAACTGTCAGAAATAGTCTATTTCTGACAGTTCTGGGACATTCACTCCATACAGCTGTTTCAACCGCTGTATGGAGGGAATGTCATGGAACTGTCAGAAATAGACTATTAATGACAGTTCTGGGACTGTCCTTCCATACAGCGGTTGAAACATTGTATGTATTTGTTTCCATAAATGGATCCATTTATGGAAACAAATACATACAATGTTTCAACCGCTGTATGGAAGGACAGTCCCAGAACTGTCATTAATAGTCTATTTCTGACAGTTCTATGACATTCCCTCCATACAGCGGTTGAAACAGCTGTATGGAGTGAATGTCCCAGAACTGTCAGAAATAGACTATTTATGACAGTTCTGGGACTGTCCTTCCATACAGCGGTTGAAACATTGTATCTATTTTTTTCCATAAATGACATTCTGCAAATACACTTAGAGGAGCGCTGCAGATACACTTTTTGCCGGCTTGGAATTAATCTTATTTTCATCCTACTTCTTCTTCTTCATCCTCATCCTCATAAGAAGAAAAAGAAGAAGTAGGATGAAAATAAGAATAATTCCAAGCCGGTTGAAACAGCTGTATGGAGTGAATGTCCTAGAACTGTCAGAAATAGACTATTTCTGACAGTTCTGGGACATTCCCTCCATACAGCGGTTTCCGGCAAAAAGTGTATGTGCAGAGTTCCTCTATTCTGCAGATACACTTAGAGGAGCTCTGCAGATACACTTAGAGGAGCTCTGCACATACACTTTTTGCCGGCTTGGAATTATTCTTATTTTCATCCTACTTCTTCTTCTTCTTCTTCTTCTTCATCCTCATCCTCTTCTTCTTCTTCTGAGGATGAGGATGAGGATGAAGAAGAAGAAGAAGAAGAAGTAGGATGAAAATAAGATTAATTCCAAGCCGGCAAAAAGTGTATGTGCAGAGCTCCTCTAAGTGTATCTGCAGAATAGAGGAACTCTGCACATACACTTTTTGCCGGCTTGCAATTATTCTTATTTTCATCCTACTTCTTCTTCTTCTTCTTCTTCTTCTTCATCCTCTTCTTCTTCTTCTGAGGATGAGGATAAAGAAGAAGAAGAAGAAGAAGAAGAAGAAGAAGTAGGATGAAAATAAGATTAATTCCAAACAGGCAAAAAGTGTATGTGCAGAGCTCCTCTAAGTGTATCTGCAGAATAGAGGAACTCTGCACATACACTTTTTGCCGGCTTGGAATTATTCTTATTTTCATCCTACTGCTTCTTCTTCTTCTTCATCCTCATCCTCAGAAGAAGAGGATGAGGATGAGGATGAAGAAGAAGAAGAAGAAGAAGAAGTAGGATGAAAAGAAGAATAATTCCAAGCCGGCAAAAAGTGTATGTGCAGAGTTCCTCTATTTCTGACAGTTCTCTCACAGCTTCTTCACATGAACAGTGGTTGAAACATCTGTATCCTAAATGTAAACTAATAGATACAATGTTTCAACCGCTAAACATGTGTTCCTTCTGTCAGAGAACTGTCAGAAATAGCGGAGCTCACTGCAGGGACACTTTTGCCGGCTGATCGGGAAATGTTCGATTCGCGCACCCGAAGTAGGCAAAATTTCGGTTTCGCCGCGAATCGAATATTTCCTGAAATTCGACTCGAATTCCGGTTCGCCTGGTTCGATTCGCTCATCTCTAATTCTATCCAATTTAAATCATAAAAACAAAAAAGTCTTGCAAGAACTCATTCAACTCAGCAGGTCTCATGAATTCCATTATAGTAGACTATGCTAATGAAAGTTAAAAATTTATTAGAGGTTTTGTAAATGTCAAATGACCTCTGTGTCTCATAAAATTGGTCTTTAAGTGGAACTAGAAGAAAAAAAAGTTTCATTTTGTATTGTGTAAGGGAGGGTTATAACCCCTGTCAGATTTTTCTTGCCATTTGTGTCCCATTCACTTCCTGTTCCATAACTATAACAGAACGCGAGTGAATCCAAAGTGAGGGAATCCTTGGATGTCACCTGGGTCACCAAACTAGTGTCCCCATTGGATGACTTCCCCTCCATTACTGTTCTGGAGACAACAACAAATTTGGGGCTTTCTTTAACTTTCATTTTTTATGATAATGGTAAACAGGACAAATAGAGAGGGTAAATCTCCCCAGTGGAGGGCAGAGACACCAAGAATAAAAAACATACAGATGTGCTAATACCTCTCCACTCTTTCCAAAATTAAAAATAGTTTTTCTTTTAGTGATACTTTAACATTCAGATCTCAAGGGCTAAATCTTTAAATAGCTAGTTGAATTACGGTTGAAAGGATATCTGGCAACAGAACACTGAAACCTTTAATTGGCTAATTAGCTGTTGTAATGTCATTAAAGTGTTACTAAACCCAGGAGCCTGCATTCGCTATATCTGCTCTACCACAGTACACACTACATGGAAATGCAATTATTTTAGTAACTATAAACGACTAAATACCTTTTCTCATCAGCAGTATATAGCAGTCTTGTGACTTCTATCAGTGTACAGCTGAGTACTGGTTAAAGTACTCTTACTGTCCTATGAGGCTTCAAAACCCCTGGTCCTCTGCTTGGACAGCGCTGATTGGCCCTGTGCCAATCATATACACCCTCCCAAAGGAAAAAAAAACTCTCTAGCAATACACACTGAACTGATCATGTGCAGAGTGACTCCTAGAGCTCTGTACTATCAGCAGATGGATTGGGGACAGTAGAAGAAGGGGAGGATCAGAGAAGACCGGATCAAACAGCCTTTTTATACAATGTGGAGGATTAACCCACTTAGGTTCCACAAGGACTATAACAAGCAAGCTTTACTGCATATACAGTCTGTTTTTACTGATGTGGGTTTAGTAACACTTTAAGGCCAACATATGTTAAAAAAAACTAGATCCCTTTTTTAATATCATTGAAAAGGATGTGTGGAAAACAGGCTTAAGTCAATTAACATCAATTAGCATCTGTCAGCCCATTAGGCCAGGCTTATTGACATATCATAAACTAGTTTAGCCTGCAAAAATACAAATTCCTAGCTGAATAGCTCTACTGCAGAGTCCATATTTTTCATACGTCCTGGGATGCTCAAATTACACTAATAAGGGTAGTTGTGATGGGAGTCACTTTGGGTGGGGGGCCCATGGAACCCAACTCACTTTGGAGAGATAGGGAGACCCCTGTCTCAGCTCCCCATATCCCTATTATGTGTAAGTCACCATGTGCCTGTTAGGAGTACAGGGTGATCTGTCCTAATATTGTGTGGGGGTTGTTTATTGTCATGTAGTTGCATCCCATTGTTCTATTGTGTATCTTGCTTGGGAGCAAACTATTATGGGATGTATGTGTTTATGTGTATTAGCTTAGTAAGGGGGGGTGTCTCCAGCAGCCCCCCCTCCTGATGGGACTGTCTGCTGGTGTGAAGTTTGAATACCTGTGTGTCTCTTGTTACTAAATGTTGATTGCCTCGTCCTGTGTCATTATGCAGGGAGAGGGGATTTGTCCCCTGAGTGTATACATATTGTATCTGTGTTCAAGCAAACTAGTCTACCTCCTGGTTTACTTCAAGACTGGTGTCGACTAGTCGTGTATGGTCTGCTGTGGTGTCTGTTGTCAGTGTTCGAACGGGGAAGCAGTAGTCTAACCGAAGTACCCAAGCGCAGTCTGGGGTCGGGTATGTTACAGTAGTCCACTCTCTTATGTCAAGTACCATCATATTAACACTAAATATGTCTACAAAGTGCAGGGGCCAAGAGGACATATGATTCCACATTTTGGGAAGCCATAAATAAAGACATATCAAGTGTAGCCTTGTTCAAGCATGATTTGCATGATATGTGATAAAATACTTACTGTGAATAGTGAGCATTTCCACTAATACAAATGGTGTCAGCGATCTGTGTGTAACGGTTAGAGAGTTGATCGAACCCCAGTCAATTGTTCTCAGTCAGCTGGCACATAGATTGTTGTCCTGCAAGCTGAAGTACCATTGTCATATACAATACAGGTTGGCTTACTAAGATTTATCTCTGCTACTTAATTTTGTCATTTTACTGAGTCAGATATTGGAATCTACAATAGAAAACAGACTGAGAATTACATTTTGAATGGCTGCTGTAAGTAAAATTATTTTTAAATTTTGGAAAATTCTGATAAATAGATAAAATATATCCAGTGTGCTTCAAAATGCTTGGGTGTATATTTTACCGAATTTGGTATAATATACTAAATGAGAAAATGTTAAAGCAGAACTTCGGACAAAAACTTCTTTACATGTCTTTGTTACTGATTTCCTACCTTCACTGAATATGTCCATCCATCTTTTGGGTCACTCAGTAGTTGCTCTGAAATAGCCTGTTCATTTTCAAATCAAACTGTTAATTCTCTTCACCTCCTATTCCCCCAGCCACTGGTCTTGGCACATCCCTTCTGTAGTTCTTTCTCTAGGAAGCAGTCATGTAATTTAGCTCCACTTGCAGTGGTGGGTGGACCGGGACTCTCAGACACATTTAACATGTACAGGCCCAATATACCTGCCCATATTCACTACAATTCCCTGTTGTTGATGGGAACTGTAGTTTCCTTTTACTGCAGAGAGAGAGAAGAGGATATGATGTAATCCCTGCTGTTACACCTCCTCCTTGGCAGAGCAGATGCTGTTATCTTTTGAATTACAGGGATTAGGTCATGAAAATTCAATTAGACTTTTCTCTTCAATGGTAAGGATTTTAAAAATTTTAATAACTGTTTTGTGTAGGGGGTGTACTAATGGGTGATTTTTTTTACCTATCCTGGAGTTCTTCTTTAAAACTGATAAATAAACACATTCATGTTTTTTTAACAGTGAGGCAGTTCCAGAGACTGCAGCAAATGGGTCACTTATAATTGATCTTAGTAATAAGTGCACTGACATCGATGTGGACACACAAAACAAAATATTCAATTTTACTGGACTCTCGGGTCTTGGAAGCAATCAGCGATTTCAACTTATCCCATCAGGATCTGGCAAAATAGTGGTATGATTTGTTTTCATGTTATTGGTAGGTAGTGTTAGAGTGGCATTGGTAATTGAGCTTATGTTGTGGTGGATCCATTCCTGACTGATACACATATTTGTCACTAAATGTGTGAAAGAGGAGAATTTCTGTAGAAAAAATTTAATTAGCCAGTAGACATGTGCACAACAGAAAAATTTGTTTCGTTTTGTATCCGTTCGTTAAGTTATTCATTTTGTTTAGTCAATTTCATTATGTTAGAATGATTTGTTTTTGGAATTTGTTTTTTATATTCAAATATATTTATGTTTTATTCTATTCCATTCAAATCTATTCTATTCTGTTTTATTCCATTCTATTTCTTTTATTCTATTTTATTCTTTTGTTTTATTCTCTTCTCTTCTATTGTATTCTTTTTTTATTCTATCCTGTTGTATTCTATTTTATTCTGTTCTTTTCTATTCCATCCTATTCTGCTGTGTACATGTACCGTATGAGAGGACAGGGAACTATTGCAAGCTTTGCATTTCAGCTGCAGTGTGTTGCATTTCTGATGCATCTGCATTATGATTTTCCCCTGGACATGTGACTAGACAAAGCACTTCCCACAGGTGCATTGCATTTTTTTTTAAAGTTTTTTGATGAATTTTACATTCATTTCAATGGAGAGGTGCATTTATGGTGTGTTTTTTTTTACCTCATCAAAAATGCACAAAAAATGCAGCAAGCAGGACTTTTAAAAATGCAACTGAAATGCAATGCAAGTACTATAAGATTTATAGGCATACATTTTTTCATTCATTTTTTCCCACTTTTTTTAACTGAAAAAAATGATCTGTGTGAAAGGGCCTTAAAAGTCCTGCTTGCTGCTTTTTTGGTGTGGAAAAATAAATCTCCAAAAATGCACCTCTCTATTGAAATGAATAGAAAGGGCGGAAAAAGGACATAAAAAACGCAGTATACCTGTGGAAAGTTCTATGTCCAGTCACATATCCAGGGGAAAAACGCAAAGCAAATGTGACAAACATGCAGAAGAAAAACAATGCTCCGCAGCAAAAATGTGGCAAAAACAAAGCAAAAATGCATATGCATTATTGCAACAGACCTGTGTGAAAGTGGGAATCATAATCTTATTTTACTTTTATACCTTACTGTATTTATTGCAATAGGTTTGCTTTTCTAATTCAAATGTATTTTTTAAATTCAAATTCATGTTCAGTTTTAGATAAATTAATATTTCATTACATTATTTCATATTGTTATAATTTATTTCAAATTTGTTGCAATTTGTTACTATTGTGACTCGAAAATTCAGATACATCTGAATTTCTGAATAATGAAATTTTGTCCGAATTTCAATTCATAACAAAACGAATGACACATGTCTATTAGAAAGCAGTTTTCAAATTTGTTGATCCAGGATATGTAATGTAAAGTCAAATGTGGTCTACTTTTACCTTTTCTGTAGAGTGCTTTCTGTTCAGAACCCCTTACCAAAGCAATGCTGATTTTACGTCTCAGTGTCTGCAACCAGTAGGCAGATGGTGTAAACACATCTCTCAAATGTCAAACCACCAGAACTGACCCAATATGTACCTGCCACTTTGTAAAGTGAACATAGATAGATAGTACTCAGACAGACAATCTATATACCATACTGATGCAGGAAGTCTATGGCTTCAGTCAAACCTCTATATGGAACAAAGATACTAGATTTATGGCATCCTACCTTTTAGATTTCAAGGGTTTATTTTTATTAAGATTAGTAGATGACTGGGAAATCCTTGGTAGATTGCAAAATAGCCTGAAGAACAATGGAAATGTCTGCACTTACTGGGCTTTCAAATTGGATACTTTGGGTCTTCTCATAGGTCAAATATTTTAGGGACATTTGTGTCAGATCTCACTAAGAAAATTGTGCGCAATGAAAGTTTCAGCTGCATGCCCAGGCCAGATTAAGCTAAAACACTTTATGAATGTTGGTATGATAATACTGATGATATTACTGTTGGTACTAGTAATATTAATTGTTGGTTGTGTCAAATTATGCATCAGATCATAAGTAAATCCCATTTAAAACTGAATTTCAGCTATGAATTTTATTGCATAGTTACATTAGTACAGTTTGGACCAATGCAAGTATGCATATTCCATACCTGTGGGAAATGACTGTAGTAGTCACCTATGCTACAATGATCGCCATTGTCTTTCAGGTCCTATGCAGATCAGCTGCCCTACTGTATAGTAACCACAGGGAGTTGCTTGTTGGCACTGGTACAATTCACAAAACACTTTGCATTTTTTACTTTAAATGCAAGGTTTTCTCTGATTGGACAAGGTGAAGACATGGGTCGAAGATGTTACAATTTCCACTTTGTCAGATAAGAGGAAAGTTTGTATTTATAGAGAAAAATGCAAGACATTCTGTGAATGGCACCATTGCTGAGTGAGTGACCCCCTGTGCTCACTATGCAACAGAGCAGTTGCTAGACACAGAGCTCAGAAGACAGCGATGATCACTATAGTAGTGTTAAAGCGGAGCTCCACCCAAAAGGGGACGTTAAACTTTAATGCTTTGTCCCCCGCTCCCCATTAAGGATTGGCACCTTTGGGGAGCGTACCTCGAATTTGACAGGTACCCGCTCCCACTTCCGGAAGCGGAACTTGTCCTCCCCCCTCGTAGTCTTCTGGGACACGTGACAGGTCCCAGAAGACTACGGGAACATTCACAAAGCGCAGCTCTTCTCGCACATGTGGAGTGGGCACCCGGCTGTGAAGCCGCAAGCTGTCACAGCTGGGTGCCCACATTGAAGATGTCGATGCCAGGGAGAGAAGACTGCCGGTGAAACCAGTGATGGCGAGGACACTCGCTAGACTTAGGGACAGGTAAGTGTCTACTTCAGTGATTTCCAGCTTTTACAGTGGTTCAAAAAGTATGGAATATACATACTTCTATTAGTCCAAGCTGGGTCAATGTAACTCTGCAATAACATCCACACCTGGAATTCAGGTTTAACCGACTTCATCATTTCTGTCTAGGTGACTGTTATCATACATGAATGCCAGCTTTTAAATGTTCACATTACATGTTTATTTTCTTAGTTGATAGGTAACTTGGACTTCGAAGACCCAAATAATATTGCTGTTGGCAATGAATATAGTCTAACGGTTTCAGTACAGGACATCGCTTACCCATATTACAACCGTATGTAGCATTATTTATAATGAAGATCTGGGTCACATTTGAACTGAAACGTTGTAAATGACATATCTTTCTGGTTTTTTTTTATTAGAAAATATCTATGTTTATGTGAAAACAATACCAGTGGATGAATATGCCCCAGTATTCAACAGGTCTTCATATGTGTTTAACATTTCTGAACTCTCACCACGTAAGTGATTTGATTAAACCAGTTTTAGCACAGTACAATAATTGAATGTAATATAATGAGAAAATAAGTCATTGTGGAAGAAAATCACACGTACTATGTTAAATGGAATGTATAGCATTTTGTACATATTATCTTTATTTAGGACTTAAAAAATCAAAAACAACATTTTATTTTTATAGTCAGGTGAATAGTATTATAAATATGTTTTGGTTAGCTGAGAGGTAAAGCTCATAGCTCCTTTTCACATGCTGAAATGTTATTTCTCTACAGTGCAACTAATGTTCTAAAACTTAAACAAGCATTTGGCACAGTTAAAATAAGCATATTGTACAAATAAATGAGCACTGTTTTTAGTACATAGGGGTCAATTCACTAAAGGTTACCACATATAATATGAAGGTCATGTGACAAATGTTTCAGAAATATTGCATGAGATAATATAAGGGTCAATTCATCAAAGTAAAATATTGAATGTGAGGTAAATACTGCACATTTGCTAAAATACTGCAAAAAAACATAGGATAAATCAGTGATGGCGAAACTTTTAGAGACCAAGTACCCAAACAGAAACCCAAAACCCAACACTGCAATTAAACCTGAATACTGACGTTTTAGTTTAGAAAAAACTACTTATACATTAACATCTTTTTTCTTAAAAGAACACAATAACAGAGTTTCCACTGACCACCAGCACAAGGGGGCAAAGTTCCACTGACCACCAGCACAAGTGGGCAAAGTTCCACTGACCACCAGCACAAGGGGGCAAAGTTCCACTGACCACCAGCACAAGGGGGCAAAGTTCAATTGACCACCAGCACAAGGGGACAAAGTTCCATTGACTACCAGCACAAGTGGGCAAAGTTTCACTGACCACCAGCACAAAGGGTCAAATTTCCACTGACCATCAGCACAAGGGGACAAAGTTCCACTGACCACCAACACAAGGGGGCAAATTTCCACTGACCACCAGCACACGGGGCAAAGTTCCACTGAACACCAGCAAAAGGGGGAAAAGTTCCACTGACTGCCAGCACAAGGGGCAAAGTTTTATTTTAGAAAAAACTACTCATATATTAAAATCTTTTGTCTTAAAATAAAAAACACAATAACAGAGCTTCCACTAACCACCAGCACAAGGGGGCAAAGTTCTACTGACCACCAGCACAAGGGGGCAAAGTTCCACTGACCACCAGCACAAGGGGGCAAAGTTCAATTGACCACCAGCACAAGGGGACAAAGTTCCATTGACTACCAGCACAAGTGGCCAAAGTTTCACTGACCACCAGCACAAAGGGTCAAAGTCCACTGACCACCAGCACAAGGGGACAAAGTTTCACTGACCACCAGCACAAGGGGGCAAATTTCCACTGACCATCAGCACAAAGGGACAAAGTTCCACTGACCACCAGCACAAGGGGGCAAATTTCCACTGACCACCAGCACACGGGGCAAAGTTCCACTGAACACCGGCAAAAGGGGGAAAAGTTCCACTGACTGTCAGCACAAGGGGGCAAAGTTTTATTTTAGAAAAAACTACTCATATATTAAAATCTTTTGTCTTAAAATAAAAAACACAATAACAGAGCTTCCACTAACCACCAGCACAAGGGGGCAAAGTTCCACTGACCACCAGCACAAGGGGGCAAAGTTCTACTGACCACCAGCACAAGGGGGCAAAGTTCCACTGACAACCAGCACAAAGGGGCAAAATTCCACTAACCACCAGCACAAGGGGGCAAAGTTCTACTGACCACCAGCACAAGGGGGCAAAGTTCCACTGACAACCAGCACAAAGGGGCAAAACTCCACTGACCACCAGCACAAAAACAACACCAAACAACACCAAAAATAACGTGCTAAAAGAATAAAAAAAAAATAAAAAAAAAATAAAGTGCTAAATATTGCAAAACAAATATTGAATGCATTTGGTAAATAGTGCATGTTTTTTAGTGAATAGCACTTTTGAAATAAATACTGAATGAGTTATTTTAATTCAAAAATTCATGCGGTATTTATCTCTTAGTTAATTGACCCCATATTCACAAGTTTACAAGGAAAAATTGTCATCAAGAACTGTATATATGCCAATTCTATCTTTTAGAATCTATGAAAACCTAATCACATAAATTTTCAGTGTTTAGAAGAGAGAAAAACAAACCTTGATAAAGAAGCTGTAAATGCATTGTAAGGCCCATGTCAGATGGGCAATTCCAGCATTAGTGTCAGTTCATTAACAACAGAATGGTTAAACTTCTTCTTGTAGCACCTTATGGATTGGTCCCCTTACTCTCCAAACGATGTGTCGCTTGGCCTTTGCCAGCTATTAATCTGCAGTAGCATTTCAAGTCTGATTAGCCCCATGTGTATAATTAAATGTTTAATATCCTAGTAAACATATCCTGTTACCTTAACAGCTTCTACAATGGTCGGTCAAGTCTATGCTACAGACGCAGACTACCCCTACATCGGCATCACATACACACTTGTAGCTGGTGGCAGCACAAACGGCGCTTCAAACATATTCTGGTTGAATCCAACAACAGGGCAACTGCTGCTTGCTAATAAAGCAGACTATGAGACTACTCCAAAATATCAACTTACAATACAAGCTACAGATTCTGCATCAAATAAGTCTACAACCTCAGTAAGAATTTATACATTGTATGACATAAATTGGATTGGTAGATGTTTATTGATCATGGCAATGAGTGCTTGTTTTAGTTGTAGTTCCATTGTTTTATTAAGGTTTCATAATAGTTGTTCAGTATATTCCAGGCCCCCTTCTGCCACCTGTATAAGCAATCCAGAGGCTGATTAGCATAATCAGCAAGCATCATCCTGGTATGACTCTTTCAACCTGGCGGCATACATGTACATTGCAAAGGTTGAAGTGGTTAAAGTTTTGGGTTTTTTTTATTTAGTTTAATGGTTAACACAGAACAGTGGATATATTCCGCAGTTAGAGATAGCTATGCATTTCATTAGTGTTCTTATTGGCTAGAGGATATGGTTGTGAAGGTACTTTTGTCAAAGTTTGCAGTTTTATCACCCCTAGTTGGTGATGAATCCCTGGGTTCTGATCCTACAAATGGATGATACCTGTCCAGTGTTGACCACAACATGTTCCTTCATTTAGAAACAGTGGGGTTTTTTTTTTACTAAAGCTGGAGAGTGCAGAATCAGTCTTACTTCTGCACAGAAACCAATCAGTTTCTAACCTGAGCTTGTTCAATAAGGCTTTGACAATAAAACCTGGAAGGTGATTGGTTTCTATGCAGAAGTAAGCCTTAGTTTGCACTCTCCAGCTTTAGTAAATAAACCTCAGTGGATATAGGGGGATAGTCTTTCATGGTCAAAGGAGGGGTGGGTGATTAAAGAGTGGAGGGAGGTTATGTAATAAATTGTAATTGTATTGGAAATGCGGGGGGCAGTGGGCTTTTAATCACAAAAAATTACTAAATGCAACCTTTCAGCAACAGCATCTTGAAACTTTTGGGAGAGCTTTGGGAGTACATTGCCCTGATTCATTCAAATGCTTTCATGAGTTAAAGTGTTACTAAACTCAGGACCCTGCATTCACTATATCTGGTCTCCCACAGTACGCAGAACATGGAAATGCAGATATTTTAGTAACTATAAACTGATAAATACCTTTTCTCATCAGCAGTATATAGCAATTTTGTGACTTCTATCAGTGTCCAGCAGAGCACTGGTTACAGCTTGTAGGAGGAGTTTTCATTCTCCTGTAGGAGGATGCAGGACCCCTGATCTCTGTCTGGACAGTACTGATTGGCCCTGTGCTGATCACATGCACTCTCCCAAGAAAAAAAACCCTCTAGCAACACACACCAAACTGAGCATGTGTAGAGTGACTCCGAGCCTCTGTTCTATCAGGAGATATTTAGGAGGCACTGGAAGAAAAATGAGCATCAGAGAACACAGGATCAAACATCCTTTTTACACATGGTGGAGGATTAACCCCTTAGGTTCCACGGTGAGTATAATAAGCATGCTTTACTGCATATACAGACTGATTTTACTGTTGTGAGTTTAGCAACACTTTAAATCTGATGTAAATCAGTTAATAGTGTCTAAAGATTGTATGCCCCTTGAGGGTTAGGGACCAATGTGAATGTACTATATATTAATATATATATATATATATATATATATATATATATATATATATATATATAAAATTTTATATCTATATATGTGTGTGTGTGTAAAGCGCTGCGTAAATTGATGGGGTTATATCAGTACCTGAAATAAATAGATCAGTAAAAAATTGTCATGCTTGTGTCCAGCATTAGGGACAGCTTAAATGAACTGTGTAGTGGTATTGTGCATATTTTCATTATTTATTGTAGTCAAAATTTAAATATACAATTCTTTTCTTTTTTGTTTGAGCCAGGTACATTTGAAATATGACATATTAATATTATACGTTCTTATTATCTATCAACTAGTGGCGCTATTTTCAGTTCCTTACTTCATGCAAAAAAAAAGTCAGTTTTGGCTACTTTGGACTTCTGTGTCTTCTCTGTGAAAGCAATAGCCAGTATATGCCAAGATGTATAGCTGATAACTAATAATAATGGTGTAAAGAGTGTAGACCTCTGTTCACCATTGTAGAATGATATATCCTGCTGTCTGTATTTCATACTGTAAAAAATATTGTTTAAATAAATCTATAATGACTCTTCAAGACATAACTGATTGCCTTTACTGTTTAGGTAACAGTAAATATATTAGAAGCGAATGATGAAAAACCCATATGTAAACCAAATTCATACACATTGTCTGTACCAGTAAATCAAGCAGTAGGAACAAATATTCAGAATTTTAAGCTGACTTGTGAAGATCGAGATTCTGCACCCACGTCATTCCAGTATTCCATCAATTCAGGTATGTATTCTGCCCATCAGTGTAAAATGACCCCACACTGTGAACATACCATATTGTTGTTTTCTACAAATATGAATAAAATAGGTCACATTTTATTAGTTGCTGCTTTTATCAGAGCAAGACAGAACATTCCAGGTTCTTCACTTAATGTATTGCTGCCTGGAATATGTTTATATATTCTGTTACTTTAACCTCTTCATTGCCTTTTCACATGATTGCTCGTTTTTTTTTTTCAAATGGGGTGTCTTTTTGTCTTCTTATGTTATTAAAAATAAAGTATATAGTTTATGTAGCCATAAAAATGCATTTTTTTTAAATGTTTTACATATACAGTGGGGCAAAAAAGTATTTAGTCAGCCACCAATTGTGCAAATTCTCCCACTTAAAAAGATGAGAGAGGCCTGTAATTGGCATCATAGGTAGACCTCAACTATGAGAGACAAAATGAGAAAAAAAATCCAGACAATCACATTGGCTGATTTGGAAAGAATTTATTTGCAAATTATGGTGGAAAATAAGTATTTGGTCACCTACAAACAAGCAAGATTTCTGGCTCTCACAGGCCAGTACCTTCTTCTTTAAGAGGCTCCTCTGTCCTGCAGTCATTACCTGTATCAATGGCACCTGTTTGAACTTGTTATCAGTATAAAAGACACCTGTCCACAACCTCAAACAGTCACACTCCAAACTCCACTATGGTAAAGACCAAAGAGCTGTCGAAGGACACCAGAAACAAAATTGTAGACCTGCACTAGGCTTGGAAGACTGAATCTGCAATAGGCAAGCAGCTTGGTGTGAACAAAACAACTGTGGGAGCAATAATTAGAAAATGGAAGACATACAAGACCATTGATAATCTCCCTCGATCTGGGGCTCCACGCAAGATCTCACCCCGTGAGGTCAAAATGATCACAAGAACGGTGAGCAAAAATCCCAGGAGCACACGGGGGGACCTAGTGAATGACCTGCAGAGAGCTGGGACCAACGTAACAAAGGCTACCATCAGTAACACACTACGCCGCCAGGGACTCAGATCCTGCAGTGCCAGACGTGTCCCCCTGCTTAAGCCAGTACATATCCGGGCCTGTCTGTAGTTTGCTAGAGAGCATTTGGATGATCCAGAAGAGGATTGGGAGAATGTCATATGGTCAGATGAAACCAAAATAGAACTGTTTGGTAGAAACACAACTCGTCATGTTTGGAGGAGAGAGAATGCTGAGTTGCATCCAAAGAACACCATACCTACTGTGAAGCATGGGGGTGGCAACATCATGCTTTGGAGCTGTTTCTCCGCAAAGGGACCAGGACGACTGATCCATGTACAGGACAGAATGAATGGGGCCATGTATCGTGAGATTTTGAGTGCAAACCTCCTTCCATCAGCACGGGCATTGAAGATGAAACTTGGCTGGGTCTTCCAACATGACAATGATCCCAAACATACCGCCCAGGCAACAAAAGAGTGGCTTCGTAAGAAGCATTTCAATGTCCTGGAGTGGCCTAGCCAGTCTCCAGATCTCAACCCCATAGAAAACCTTTGGAGGGAGCTGAAAGTCCGTGTTGCCCAGCGACAGCCCCAAAACATCACTGCTCTAGAGGAGATCTGCATGGAGGAATGGGCCAACATACCAGCAACAGTGTGTGCCAACCTTGTGAAGACTTACAGGAAACGTTTGACCTCTGTCATTGTCAACAAAGGGTATATAACAAAGTATTGAGATGAACTTTTGATATTGACCAAATACTTATTTTCTACCATAATTTACAAATAAATTCTTTCCAAATCAGCCAACGTGATTGTCTGGATTTTTTTTTCTCATTTTGTCTCTCATAGTTGAGGTCTACTTATGATGCCAATTACAGGCCTTTCTCATCTTTTTAAGTGGGAGAACTTGCACAATTGGTGGCTGACTAAATACTTTCTTGCCCCACTGTACATTCAAAATCAATTAACTTCAAGAAACATATATTGTCACCTTGCCAATTCAGATAATTTAATGGTCCCTTTTTATAAAACAAACCCTGTCAATTTTAGACCGGCCTGTCAGTTTTTCAGGTTGACCCGATCGGACCAACCATAGACTGGTGGGTGTCATCTGACATCCGCCGGCATCTGATTTGATCCTGTATGCCAAAAACAGATGGATGAAGATCCATTCCCCATGCGTCCAGCAGATCAGATTGGATGACAGATGGGTGGAAACAGACAGGCAGGCCGTTTCCATCCAACCACCCCATTTAAAAAGCAGGCTGTGTCTGTGTTTGCTTTGCAACAGCGGAGCGTTTACAGACCTGTTATTCACTTGCTCAGCAGGGATCAGCGGACAGATCTCCCACTGACCACATGGATCCCCTGGCAGTTCTGCCCCATCTGAAAAGTCAGCAAAATACCTGGTTTTCACCCTCCTTGTCAATTGACAGCACTACTGTCTATGAGCACTAGTACATCATGGGAGGAAGTTACATCCTTCCCCGTACCTAGAAGCACTGGTATATTGCAGTGGTAGTGTCAAATGAAGTGTCAGCAAGAAATTGCTGGTGAGATGAGTATAAAGTGGTCTGGGATGGACATTACGCAGACACTGTTTTGTTAGAGTCAGTACTGCAAAACAGGTTCAGAATGGCAAAGTACATGGAAATACTACAGAGTATTACAAAACAGATTATGAAACCTGCACAAACATGGTTTCTTCACAACAATGTCTCTGTGGTTCATCAGGGTAACGCGGCTGCAAAATATAGTCTCAATAAGACTCTATGACAACGGAGTGTCAAGCTGACAATCACTACCTTACTGAAACAGTGCAGAACACACCTACTTGTGACTTTCCTCATAAACAATGCCTCTCACAGTGAAGTCCAGGGTAGCTCTGGTAACACAGGTAAAAAGCTGGAGGGATCCAAGGTCTAAGGATACAGGTCCACATCACTAATACTCTGGTAGCAATGAGGGAGCTACTCCCCACAGTAGTTGCTTCTTCTAGAGATGCTGTGCTATTAGGCTCCTGCCCTGCTGCTTGCCTGCCGATTCTGACAGTGAAGGGTCTCTCACCTGACTGAAAGCAGAGTTCCAGCTGTTTCTGTGTTTATTAAAATTCAGCAGCTACAAAAACTTCGCTGTGGCGAAGTGATTCAGATGTGGGAGCAGGTACCTGTCAAAACCAGGTACCCACTCCCCCCAAAAAAGTGCCAAATATGACAGTGGAGGGGGGAGGGTGGAGGAAAATAAGTGGAGCTTCCATTTTTGGTGGAACTCCACTTGAAGGTTACTTGCCCAGCTAGCTCTGCCTCATCAGGTGTGGCCTCTCTGAACTGCTGAGGAAGGGAAGCTGAGAAACATCTCTTCCCGGGGTATGTCTAGTAACCCAGAGAGTTGTGGGAAATTGAATTAAAAGTTCAAGTGTCAGGAGACTTTCTCTGTATTTAGGACTGATCCCTGATAAGCCACCGTGGAAGGCTCCTTTCGCAATTAAATGTCGACTTCTGTGTGTTCATTGCTGTATGTCACAATGGCTGTACACTGAGATTGCTTACTGATCACCTTGCAGTCACTGGCTGGAATTAATGTGAAATCTACGATTTACTATATCTGTTGCATTTCATGTGCCTACATCTGAGCATGATGAGTAAATGGACACTCTGCTACAGGTATACAGGCTTGATTCAGAGATGTATTTAGCAGTAGTTGTAGTCTTAAATCGTTCTATTTATATTATGGTATATTTGTATTGCTGCTTTTTGTGCTATATAGTAAAATAAGTTATTTACTCTTTGTTTTGCTGGTAAATTATTGGACATTCACTTGATTAACATATCTAACTTTATATAGACTTTGCAGTCTTGTATGTCTAGTAATATTAATATGCTAATATACACCTGTGTTTATGTTAATTGCAGGTAATATAAACAACCATTTTGCTTTCTCACCTACGACTGGGTCCAATGTCTCCGGTCTATTGCTTGCCAACCCATTTGATTACACCAATGGCAGAGACCAAACTTGGAATTACAAGTTGTTGGTTTACATTACTGATGGCAATTTAATATCTAGTTCACCGCAACCAGTAGGCCTTATTCAGACTGGCACTGTGACTATATACGTTAATGTTTATATTCCTGGCCTGACTACCACTACAACCACTATTACAGTAAGTATTCAATCAATAACAATTATCAATATCAGTATTATTAAAGTCAGAGTTGAGATATCTGTGACTGCAATAAAATGTACACCTGTAAAAGCATACTGCAAACTGAAAAGTCCATACGTTGAAATGAGGAAAAAAACTAAGTCTGAAAGACACATTGATGAACATAAAGTATATACTAAGAAAACTGTACAGGGAAAAGGTGTCTTTTTGCTACTACCACATGTACGCATAGGCTGAATGCACCTATTGGCAAACTTTGCCCTGATTAAAAAAATATACATGGGACATAGTCTATATCAGGGGTCTCCAAACTTTCTAAAGAAGGGGCCAGTTTACTGTCATTCAGACCTTAGGGGGGCCAGCTGGGCCCAGTGGGAGTAGGTCAGCTCTGTACATTGTGTCTGTGATCTGAGCTGTCTGAAGATGGTCTAGTTCACAGCTATTCATAGGTGCTGTGTGTGTTTTCTTGAGTGCCGTTTATAAACAATATTCTAGACATACACTTCCACTACTCTGTCAATGCTAAACCTTTGGCAGTAGTGAATGTAATTCCCCCCTCTCCGAGTAAGCCCTCCTAGTCTACCACTTACCACTTCATGATCCATAGAGATTTTCATTTTGGGTCTGTTGGGTGATGCACAACTGCTTCACAGGAAACCCCCCAACTTCACCTTGGCTGAGTAGCACATGTGCAGTAAATTCCCCATCCCCCCTTCCTCCTATGGGAAGGCCACAGCAACAACTTTCCTATGGGAATGGATTGGGAATGTGCTCTACATGCATGGCCTTGCCATGAAGTCATTGTGCAGTACCACAGTCCCCACAACCAAAAAGATTTCAAGGAGAGGTAAATGGCAGATTTGGAGGGAAGGGAACCATACAGTATGTTGTAGAAACTACACTAAAAGTACATTTATCCTTTAAAGTATTTTTTCAGGTGACTTTCAGATAGTAACAAGCATTCCCTGTCCATATTTGTGAAGGTAGCCACTTAGGTAGGCTTAATAAACATACTCTCTCTTACATAGAGAATACATTGTTTTTAATACATTGGCCTACTCATAGACTTGCATTTTGGTAAGAAGCAGTAAGCCCAAATATTGTGTAGTACTGCAAAGCAAGAAGCAGATTGATACAAATACCTTTTAAAGCGGAGTTCCAGTGCAAATGTAAAAAAATAAAAGTCAGAAGCTACAAAAAACTGTAGCTGCTGACTCTTAAAAAACAGCCACTCACCTGTCCCTCGATCGGTGTCCACTCCGCAGCCCGTTTCATCGGCCACTCTCTGTTCCCACGCTGGCATCTTCAATGTGGGCACCCAGCTGTGACAGCTTGCGGCTTCACAGCCGGATGCCCACTGCACATGCGCGAGTAGCGCTGTGCTTTCTGAATGGTCCCTTAGTGTTCTGTGACCTGTCACTTGTTCCAGAAGACTACAGGGAGGGATGGGTAAGGACAACTTCCGCTTCCAATTGCCTAGGCAATCGCAGCGGAAGTGGGAGCGGGTACCTGTCAATTTCGGGTACTCACTCCCCAAAGATGCCAATCCCCAATGGGGAGTGGGGACCAGTCTTTAAAACGGAACTTCCCCTTTTGGGCGGAGTTCCTCTTTATTGGGGACAGTGGTTGATGCCAGGCAAATCATTATTTTATGACACTGTGGCCAACTGAACATCAAGAAAACCTCTTGTGTACAGATGCAACCTAAAATATAAAGCACTCCCTCCCACTTACATGGTTGTTTAAGGTCTATTTTCTTCTGCCAGCAGACACCGTTTTTGTGGAATAGGGCTTGGCTGGCAACATGGTAGATATTAACTTTAGGTCCCCATTCACACCTGAATATTTTGTAGCTTGAAGCTCCAAAACCATTCACATCCAAAATCCAATGGTTTTCAGTTGTGCCTGAACATACCTGAGCGTAGTTTTGCTTGAAGCTTGTAGCTCGAAAATGTACATGAGCTTCTTCAGAGCTACAAGCATCAAGCGTTTTTGGTCTCAAAACATTCAAATGGGAGTGCCTCAAAAAATGTTCAAACATGCATGAAAATGCGCATACTACACATTTCTCCCCCTAGTAACTAGATTTCCATTGGCTAAACGTACATTGTAATAATAAGGAAAAAGCTGAAGTCTCAGATGCCCACAAAAATGCCTGCAACCAAAACACACTCAGCGTAGTGTGAAGGCAGCCTAAAGTTACAGGGTCAGATCCAGTATTTACAAGGTTAGTGTAAATAACTAGCTTAAAAATTCTATAGGCACTTTTCTACTTTGTCACCTCTGATGTTTTTAATGGCAGTCTTTACATTGCTTACATTTCCTTCCTCCATTAGAACAAAGACTGTTTCTTTATCACCATTCACAACATCACACATTGTCTATGACTGGATTAGGGCTTTATGATGTGTATCTGCTGACAAACATGGAAACCTGATACAGTGCATTTGTTACTGAGCTCTCTAGGTGACAAGGTGATTATACTCTTAGCAGAGATCTTACACACTAGACATAACCAAAGGGAGTGCAGATGTTAAGGCTACCAAGCCCGTTACCGACTCTGAACATTATCGATGATCCAGTTGTGTTCTTCTGATATTGTTCAGAATAAATCAGCATTTCTCTTTACTTCATGTGTGTTTTGCCTTTCTGATGCTAAATCACAGGTAAATAAATTGGGAATAAAAAAGTGTGCTAAGATTTATTCTACATTACCTGTAAGGCAGGCAATACATTTCATTTTTTTTGTTCACCAGCGGTTTTAACAAAAAAAAAAAAACTCAATTCCCCCATCCACACAATCGATGTGGATTGGGGAATACGTACAGTTGAGTATTGTATTCTGACACTGGGGAGACTTTCCTTTTGTCAGAATACACTGATCAGTGCTGCTGGCTATATGGTGATGCTGATCGATCAGGAGAAACCCGACAGGCGGTTGTACAGAAGACAATTGGTAGATCGACTTCTGTCAACCAGCCTACCCATACAGTCACTGAAATTTGGCATGTTCCTGCTGAATAGGACGTATTTCGATCTATGTATGGCCAGCTTATAGGGCTGATTAGTACTTGGTGGTTTATGTTCCATACAGAACAGAACCCCTCCTAAAGTGTTACTAAACCTACAACAGTAAAATCAGTCTGTATGTGCAATAAAGCATGCTTGTTTTACTCACTGTGGAACCTAAGGGGCTAATCCTCTGCATTGTGTAAAAAAGCTCCTGTCTTCCCTGATCTTCCCCTTGTTCCAGTGTCCCCCTGACATCTCCTGATAAGACATATTGTGTGGAGTCACTCTGCACATGCTCAGTTTGGTGTGTGTTGCTAGAGAGGTTTTTTTCTCTTGGGAGAGTGTATGTGATCAGCACAGGGCCAATCAGCACTGTGCAGACAGAGGTCAGGGGTCCTGCATCCTCCTGGAGCAGAATGAAAATTCCTTCTACAAGCTTTAACCAGTGCTCAGCTGGGCACTGATAGACGCCACAAGACTGCTCTGTTGATGAGAAAAGGTATTTAGCAGTTTATAGTTACTAAAATAATTGCACTTCCATGTTCTGTGTACTGTGGGAGACCAGATATAGTGGATGCAGGGTCCTGAGTTTAGTAACACTTTAAGGTCCTTAACCTATTGACATTTATTTATATTACTACATATCAGGTATCTATTTAAAGCTGTTGTGAAACTGCAATATATGGAATTCAATATTTAAGTTAACAAGTATTACTAGGAAAACGGGTGAATAATGACTATATGAGAGCTGTGAAAGTAGGATTTGATAAAGTGGAACTAAACTCATCAATTTATTGGTTTCCAAAAAGAGCTACATTCAAGGCATGCAGTGAATGATAACTGTCACAGTTGCTTGTGCTCACAGCTGAACTGTCCAACCATCACTGGCTAGTGTCATGACAGATCACATGTGCAGCACCTTGGCAACTGCAGATCAAACAGAGGCTAAGATGGCACCTTCCTTGGTTGTAAAGGAGAGGAGGGGTTAGTTCCACTTTAAGCTGATTTTCTAAGTAGCATATTCACGTTTGCTGAACCAAAAGTAGTAAAATCTGTAATAGCAGGTTCCATATAACCTTGCCCTAGAGCAGCTCACGGCTGCCCTCTGTGTCACAAACTTTCCCCCTTATCTGATCAAATTACATATCGCAGAAGGAGGTTCCTGTTCTGCTGCAGCCCCTTCCCCCATGCTCCCCATTGTAGTCTGCCATGCCATGCAGAGAGGAGAAAGAAATCACTCTTGGCAATCAAGGGCTAGTGTACTATGCATAAGTTTAAGGCACATTTTTCCAAATATATATATTTGCTGGTTATATTTTGCAAAATTATTCAGTCTAAAGTTTATTATTAATAATAATAATAGTGTCAGGCATGATTTTAATCATTTCTGTTTGTATGTTTCCAGCCTAGTGTTATCTATGTAGTGAATACTGAAAATGTGTATTCGGTGACTGCATGGTATGTGCCTTTTGTGACCACAATTGGTTGTTTGCTTCTTCTTGGCTTGCTTGGGCTCTTGGGTTACCTCATTGCAAAATATTGCCCATGCAGAAGCAGTCCCAAGCCAGATACTGAAATGCTGTGAGTATTCAGATCGAAACGTATTCAAATTTAAATGTAGTTTTTATATGTCTACAACAAGACTGGTCTATCATTTAGCATAGGCAAAATGTGTATCCATTCAGATATTTTTTTAATGACCTTCACAATGAAAGAAAGGTTTGAAGACAAGTGACATATGGATGTGGGGTTGACTTACTGAAGGCAAGTAGACTTAACTTTGCAAAGGAAGTTGCATTCTGCAAGGGAATTAACCCCAGAATGAGGTGAGGCTCTGTTGACTTCCATCATCCAATCATGTGCCAGCAAAAAATGCTGTTTTTTTTATTTTCCCATGATTGGGTACATTTTACAAAGTGAAATTTCACCGCATTCACTAAGCTCTGGGGATAATTTTCATTGCACAGTACAAATTCCCTTTCAAAGTTAACAGCCTATTTGCCTTTAGTAAATCAACCCCATGATGATTGGGGCTTGTGATTTCTAATAAAACCCATTAGATATATTGAAAGCTTTCAGGCTCAAAATGTAAAAGTCATTGGGCTCCATTCACAAATCAGTATCTACCACTTTAACCACTTCCAGACCGGACACTTTTACCCCCTTCCTGACCAGCTTTCAGCGCTATCACACTTTGAATGACAATTGCGCGGTCATGCAACACTGTACCCAAATGAATTTTTTACCATTTTTTTGAGACAGATAAAGCTTTATTTTGGTGGTATTTATTCACCGCTGGGATTTTTATTTTTTTGCTATGTAAATGAAAATGTCCAAAAATTTTTAAAAAAAGTTTTTTTAGAACATTTTGCAAATAAATATTATTTCATCATAAATCTTTGCCAAAATTTATTCCATTATCTTTTTAGTTAAAAAAAAAAAAAATCCAAATTAGTTTATAACCAAAAATTATAATTTTTAAACATTTTTTTTTCCATTTTTATTTTATTTTTTTTATATTATTATTATTTTTTTTTTTACATACTGTCACCCTAGCAGTACAGTGTTACCATGGTGACACTGTACTACTTGTGGGGGGTGATAAAGATTTATTTTTTTTTTTTTTTTACACTGATTGCTTTTACACCCATATAGGATGTAAAAGCAATCATTTCTCTTTCTCTCTGTGTGCATTCTTGCACTCATTGAAAAGTACTGAGTGAGCTGTGATTGGTCACAGCTTGTCACATGGTACAAGGCTGTTGTGAATAGCCTTGTACCATGTGACCTCTGTGATCATTCACAGATTTCACACGTAGTAAGCAATGATGTCACAAGTGACATCTTGCTTACTACTTTGCATGTGATCACTGATTGGCCAATCAGTGATCACATGATCGGGACCTTGTACAGAAGTCCCGTCCGACGATCAGTGTTTCACTGTGTCCGGAGGACACAGCGGGCATGGGATCGCGGTGCTGCGTGCTCCGAGGGAGTGCGCACAAGCAGGGTGCGGGGAGGCCGTTTATAAATGGCCACCCGACCCTGCACTGCACCATCCGGCCGTTTATATGCAACGGCCGGTTGGGAAGTGGTTAAGAAATGCAGTAAAATACACTAAAAATGTTTTTAAAATACCATATGCAGTATTTTTCAGAAATATGCAATATTTATCTCATGCGGTATTTTATCTAATGTGATATCCAATGGGATGGATACAATGGAGAAGAATTAGAAGCCTTGTCAGTTTTTATTGTCAATAAAGATTATTATTATTATACAGGATTTATATAGCGCCAACAGTTTGCTCAGCGCTTTACAATATAACTGGAGACAATACAGCAACAACACAGTTCAATACAAGAGGGAATGGAGGGCCCTGCTCCTTGGAGCTTACAATCTAGGAGATGTAAAATGGTTTAAACCAGGGGTGGGCAAACGTTTTGACTTGAGGGCCGCAATGGGTTCATATATTGGACCTGGGGGCCGGACCAAGAGTAGATGAATGATGTGTATGTGTCATCCATAGTAAGTATAGTAATATTCCCCCATAGTAAGCATAGTAATGAATCCCCCATATAGTAATTCATCCCCCATATAGTAATTCATCCCCCATATAGTAATTCATCCCCCATAGTAATTCATCCCCCATAGCAATTCATCCCCCATATAGTAATTCATCCCCCATATAGTAATTCATCCCCCACATAGTAATTCATCCCCCCTATAGTAATTCATCCCCCCTATAGTAATTCATCCCCCCTATAGTAATTCATCCCCCATATAGTAATTCATCCCCCATATAGTAATTCATTCCCCATATTAATTCATCCCCCATATTAAGTCCCCAAGTCCCCCCTGTGTCAATTCACTTACCTTTGCTCCGCGCGTTCCTCTCGCCGTGTTCCCGCGCTGTTCCGGTGTAGCATGAAAATCTGTCTCCTATGAGGATCTGTCCCCCTCGACGTATCTGCGCATGTGCCAGTTTCAGGCATTAGCAGCCGATCGGCGATCTCCGGCACATGCGCAGATACGTCGAGGGGGACAGATCCTCATAGGAGACAGATTTTCATGCTACACCGGTCTTCAGGGTGGACTGTGAGAGGAGCCTAGCTCCGCGGGCCGGATTAAAAGGTCCGCCGGGCCGTATACGGCCCGCGGGCCGTAGTTTGCCCATTGCTGGTTTAAACTGTAGAAATAAGCCAGCTCACGAAGTCAGTGCAGTCCCTGCAGCATACAGTATGTATTAATACAAAAGGAAAAAGGTGACTAGAATACCAGTTAGTTAAATTAAGTAAAAAAACAGTATAAAAAAAAATCACACACATATATAAGTAATACTATGTTTTTTTTTATTGGTGTGTGATCTTTTAAAATACTATTTTCATTCAATATTTGACATTTTGAAAGATATTTTGTATTTATTTACAGCATAACTAAAGTAGAAACTTTTTTTTTTAGTTTTAGTTAGTGTGGAGAGGCATTAGAACACCTATTAGGTTTTTACTGCTGTCTGTCCCCATTAGGGAGATTCACCTTCTATTTGTTCTGTTTACCTTTTGTCGTTGAAAGTGAAAAATAATATAGAGGACATCTGCCAATAGGGACACAGATGGCAAAAAAAAAAAACCTGACAGGGATTATAACCCTCCATTACTCTACAATGAAAAATAAAGTTTTGCCTTTAGTTACACTTTCAAGCAGCCTTTCTCAGCCTTTTCAACACAGAGGAACTCTTAAAGTAACTTTCCAGTCTCAGGAAACCCCTGTTAAAAATGACTGTATCTACAACTCATGGTACATTAGTGTGATGGTCAGTGGGAAGAATGCTCATTACACTTTAATTACCCCTTTATAGATAGGTAAAATGATCAATGTCAGTGGGAAGATAAAGTAGAACCAGGGCTTTTATTCAATGGGAACGTGGAGGAACGCAGTTCCGACACCTCCAGCACTGAATGTATTTATTTGCAAGGAGTGCTAGAGGGTCTATTGATAGCTACTGCTGGGGGATCTATTGTTGCTGGAAATTATCCATTTTTTGCCAGTGGGTCTATTGCTGTTGGGGAGGTCTGTTGCTGCTGGTGGATCTATTGTTGCTGGGGTGAGTCTTATGCTGCTGGGGGGTCAGCTATTGCTGGAAGGAATCTACTGTTGAGGGATGGGTCTATTGTTGCTAGCTGCTGGAGAATCTAATGATGCTGGCTGTTGGGAGTCTATTGTTCCTGGGGTGGATCTATTGTTGCTAGCTGCAGGGAATCTATTTTACTGCCTTTCATGTTATCTGTAGTAAATTCTATAAAAATTACTCAGCACCACAAAATTATACTTTGTTTTGTATTCTCTAAAATGAGCTGTACTGGGAGGGGGATAGGGGGTGGAACCAAGGAACAGTGCTCAGAGGTGGGTAGGGGGTGGACACATGGAGTGACCCTGAGGGGGGGGGGGTTCCTACACCTATTCTCTGAGAAAAAAAACACTGAGTAGAACTACTGTATAGGCAGCACTTTTTTTTTTCCTTTGTGGATAGAGTAGGAGCAGATTGTAACTTCTGTCAGTTTTTTTTATTTTTTGTCAGCTGTGTCCCCATTGGAAGATGTCCCCTGTATTACATTTCTAGGGACAATCCCACATTTGGTATTTTCTTTTAATTTCACTTTCAATGATAATGGTAAACAGGACAAATAGAGAGGGTGAATCTCCCTGATGGGGATACAGACAGCAATAAATACCTGAGAGGTGTTCTAATCCACCTCCTGTAGTAAAGTAAAAAAAATTCCTTTAGTTATTCTTTAGGTAAGTCAACCCCAATGATTTCCATATTTCCATATTTAGATTACTGTTGAGAGAACTTATCTAAAAAAGGCAGAAACTACTCAAAATTGCCTATTATATTTTTTAATTTCTTAAATACTATATGCCTGGAACACTACTTAATTACCATATGTATTTAATTATTAATTTTTTTTTATTGAGTTTAATGCTTTTTCATGCGGTATTTACTGAGCACTTCGGGCGTTTTGCGGTAAATACTGCAAAACGATGTAGTGAATTGACAGTTTCAGGAAAGCATGCAATATTTAGACAAACTGGGGTTGATTTACTAAAACTGGTGCACTCAGAATCTGGTGCAGCTGTGCATGGTAACCAATCAGCTTCTAACTTCAGCTTGTTCAACTAAACTTTGCCAATATAACCTGGAAGCTGATTGGTTTCTGTGCAGAGCTGCTCCAGATTTTACACTCTACTCTTTTAGTAAATCAACCTCACTGTGTCCATACACCTAAATACAGCATGTGATCTGCTTCTGTGAATGGAGCCCACTGCCACTGAGTCTGTGAGATAAAAGAAGAGAATTAATCAACCAAGTTCCTTAAAAAAAAAAATGAATAAAAAAATTGCATTGTTAGAATGTATAAAACGTTTTCCACTCTATTAACCCCTCCATATAGTATTATGAAGGTATCTCTCTTTCCAGACACTGTCTTTTCCCTAGTTTTCAACCTTGTGGATGAAATCAGTGTTACCTATAACGCTGCCTCCTCCTCTTCACTCCCTCTTTCTGTAGGGGTCCCTCAAGGTTCTGTCCTTGGACCCCTTCTCTTCTCCATCTACACCTCCTCCCTTGGTCACTTGATAAACTCCCATGGCTTTAAGTACCATCTCTATGCTGATGACACGAAGCTATCTGTCTACCCCTCACCTCACCCCTTCAGTTTCCTCTCGCATCACTAACCTACTAAGTGACATATCGGCATGGGTGTTACTCCACTTCCTCAAACTCAATCTTTCCAAAACTGAGTTCTTAGTATTCCCTCCAGCCCGTGCCCCCTCCCCTGACTTCTCCATCAAGATCAATAACACAATCATCCTTCCCTCCCCTCATGCCAGGGTACTAGGTGTAATCCTAGACTCCCATCTGTCCTTTCAGCCCCAAATCCAAACACTGTCCAAATCTTGTAGACTTCACCTCCGCAACATCTCCAAGATAGGCTCGTTCCTAACCTCGGAAACCACTAAGCAACATAACCACTCCCTTGTTATATCTCGCCTTGACTATTTTAACTCCCTCCTCATTGGCCTACCTCATCGCAGGCTATCCCCTCTTCAGTCTGTCATGAATGCTGCTGCCAGAATCATCCACCTTACTAACCGTTCTGTATCTGCCACCCCTCTCTGCCAATCCCTCCACTGGCTTCCCATTGCCCAACGGATAAAATTCAAAACACTAACAATAACGTATAAAGCCATTTATAACTCTGCCCCAAATTACATCACCGATCTTGTCTCTAAATATCACCCAAACCGTACTCTCCGCTCCTCGCAAGACCTCCTACTCTCTAGCTCCCTTGTCTCCTCCTCCCATGTTGGTCTCCAGGACTTCTCCAGAGCTTTCTCCATCCTCTGGAACTCTCTACCCCAATTTATCAGACTATCGCCTACTCTGCTCACTTTTAGGCTATCTCTGAAAACCTCTCTTCAGGGAAGCCTATCCTGCCCTCAGCTAATACTGGAATCTTCTATTCTTCCAACCAGTCCATCCACCACAGTTACTACCGTTTGTACCACTAGCCCCTCCCTCCTAGATTTTAAGGGCCAAGGAGCAGGGCCCTCCAATCCCTCTTGTATTGAACTGTATTGTTGCTGAATTGTCTCCCGTTATATTGTAAAGCGCTGAGAAAACTATTGGCGCTATATAAATCCTGTATAATAATATTAGTTTTCCTCACTGTTATGTTCTAGTTGTGTCAGTTGACTTTGCAGCAAAAGAGCCTTTTTATATTTAAAAGAAAAATCATTTCCACATTCAAAAGGCATGCTATGTGAGCTAGTCATTCACATTTTAGGATTCCAAATGAAGGAAGTGTAGGAAGGGTATTCAGAGCTGTTAGCTGGAATGGTCTGAAACAGGGATAACCTTTGGTTTAAAGTAATACTGGTCATAGACAGATCAAAATTCAGCCAGTTAGGTAGGGATCATATGAATTTTTGATCAGTGTGCGGCCTTCTCTTTTTGACAGACTTCAGTTGTCAGAGAAACGTCTGTTGAATAGATAAGTTGGCAACTTTTCTCGATCTGTGACAGCTGCTGATCGGTGTATTCTGACAGCACTGGGTCCCACTCAGAATATAATGTCCCGGAGGGGCAATTCAGCTATCCATCTAATTTGCGTGGCTAGAAGAATCTGTTTAAGATAAAGGAAATGTTTGCAGCCTGAGAGCACAGTGTTACTGTTTCTGTTGTTTCTTTAGCAATACTGTTGAAGCCCTGGTGTTCCACCATCGGGCTCGGAGAGAAGAGCCCCAGCTAGGGGTCAGGGGGGCCCTTCATGGTTTCTTTCACTGGGGCCCTTAAGGTTCTAGTTAAGCCTCTAATTAGGTCCACTAACCACTTTGCATTTTTTAACATATAAATCTTTTTCTTTTTTTTTTTCCAGAATAAAGCCAATTGGTAAGTACAGAGATGATTGTGTATGTTGTTGCATAACAAGTGCCTTAATTACTGTATCTTATCTTCCTATTCTCTGTGATCTAGAAAATTGGTCCCATAACCTTTTAATAAATATGTTCAAAATAAAATGCATTCAGTAGAAAAAGATTTTCCATGAACGCCATTTGAAATTTCCATTCTGAAATGTGTAGTTTTTAAAAATGCTCTGATAATCTGATGTACATAATTATGTGTATAACAGAATAAAGTACAAAAATCCTAGGGATCTGCACTCAACGATCACCTTAAGCTGGCCATAGATGGTTAGAATGTCAGTCAGTTCAGCAGGGACTGGCCAAGATTTGATCCATGTATGGGCAGGCTGATTGTGCCCAAGTCAATCCATCGATCAACTTGGGTACAACCAGCTTGTTGGATTTTTTTAGCCACTTGAGATTGCTAGCGGCTTTAGCCGCCAGCAATAATGACTTTGTTCTCCTAGCAGTAATTCATATGTTAAAGATATTAACACTTTCATTTTAGCTGAATATCAAGAATTTTGGTTAGAAGTCTCATACACAAGCATCCATAAGCAACTAACCACGTTCTTAAAAAAATAAACTATAGCTTACTACTCAAGACTTTGTATAAATGTAAAAAGCTGCTAATTTGGATACACTAGAAAAAAATAAAATGCTATAGCAAGTTTAAAACAGGCAATTACATAACATTTAAATATACAAAATTAAGGATAAACGAAGATAATGAAGAAACATTCAAATGGGAATAATGGCTTAAGGGTATATGCATATAATAGAATAGAAAAACAAAGTGATCTTATTATTTTATTCTAACAACGCATAAACCCCTAATGTTACCAAATTAACACATCAAAAAAGTATATTGTGCATAAGTAAACATGTTTTATATTTTCTTTCACAGAAAAGAAAAAGGTTAAGCAAGATGTTGTGTGGGTAAGTTGTCATCTCCATAGACTACTTGGGAAAACTAAACCATAGGGTTATCAGAACCAAGCTTTTTTGATCAGGATGCTGCACAGAAATAAGTAGGATATCTGAGAGATTACATGAGTCATGGGTTATCAAGGCAGCCATCAGAAATTTTGGGGCCCCTTACACAGCTTTAGGCCTGCCCCCCCCAGCCTAACCACCAATATGCCCCAGGGCCTGCCCACTGCCCATCCCACCAAATACACCAACTGGCCATCCCACCGAGACCTTCAGTACACCCTCTTTTATTTTAACACTCAAAAAACAACAAATATATTCGGCAAAGAGACATCCCCATATATCCAGCAAAGATACATCCCCATATAGCAAAGAATCATCCCCATCCAGCAAAGACATCCCCATATATCCAGGAAAGAGACATCTCAATCCAGCAAAGAGACATCCCCATATATCAAAGAGACAGCCCAATACAGTATAGAGACATCTCAATCCAGCAAAGGAACATCCCAGTCTAGCAGAGGCATCAAAGAGACATTACCATATAGCAAAGAGACATGCCCATTCCAGCAAAGAGACATGCCCATTCCAGCAAAGAGGCAAAGAGGCATCCCAATCCACCAAAGAGGCATCCCAATCCAGCAAAGAGGCATCCCAATCCAGCAAAGAGGCATCCCAATCCACCAAAGAGGCATCCCAATCCACCAAAGAGGCATCCCAATCCAGCAAAGAGGCATCCCAATCCAGCAAAGAGGCATCCCAATCCAGCAAAGGAACATCCCAATCTAGCAGAGTCATCCCCATATACGTATGCAAAGAGACACCCCATATAACAAAGAGACAACCCATTCCAGCAAAGAGGCATCCCAATCCAGCAAAGAGGCATCCCAATCCAACAAAGAGGCATCCCAATCCAACAAAGAGGCGGCCCAGTCCAGCAAAGAGGCGGCCCAGTCCAGCAAAGAGATGGCCCAGTCCAGCAAAGGAATCCCCATATATTCATCAAAGAGACATCCCAATCCAAAAAAGAGACATCCCTATATAACAAAGCATCCCAATCCAGAAAATAGATAGCCCTATCCAACAAAGAGACAGCGACAACACAGACCCACATCCAGCAACATTATCAATCAATTTACCATTGTGATGTCTAACAACTTGTCTCCAGACCAGTCCACAGTGAGCAATGAGCAGTCCTGCAGACAGCCCCCTCACACCTGTATGCTCTCAGACCCCCCACACCTGTATGCATTCAGTCCCCCTCGCACCTCTATGTGCTCAGCTCCCCTCATACCTGTACACACTCAGTCCCCTCACCTGTATGTACTCAGCCCCCCTCATAACTGTATGAACTCAGCCACCATCACATCTGTATGCACTCAGCCCCCCTAAACCTCTACACACTCACTCGCCTCATACCTGTACACATTCAGTCCCCCTCACACCTGCACACACTCAGTCCCCCTCACACCTGCACAAACTCAGTCCCCCTCACACCTGTACACACTCAGTCCCCCTCACACCTATGCACACTCAATCCCCCTCACACCTATGCACACTCAGTCCCTCTCACACCTATGCACACTCAGTCCACCTAACACCTATGCACACTCAGTCCACCTAACACCTATGCACACTCAGCCCCCCTCATACCTGTATATATATGCCAGAACCCCCAACACACACACACATATGTAAACACACACACAGCTCTGGTTTTTACAAAGATGACACAAATCGCTGAGAGGAGTTGGAAACAAACACAGTCCAGCATACAGTACAGGCAGCACGCACTAGGAGTGTGCATGCAAGATGTAGCCAGAGGTGGCAGTAATGAGTCTGATGTGAGCTCAGTGACACAGAGTAGCAGCAGCTGCTGACTCTTTTGTAGTGAATGTATAGAGAGACAGAGCAGCCACACTCCCCCTGCTGTCTCCCAGATCTGCCAGCCATCCAGTTCCCTCAGGACGCCTGGGCCCCCTACGTGTATATGGGCTGTCCCCCCTGATGGTGGCCCTGTGGGTCATTTTGCATTGTAAGGCAACCTAATTGTGTGGAAGAAAGGGAAAAAAATGTATGTAATGTTGGCAATGAACATTATAGCAGAAAAAAAATTAGCTGCAAACCTTGTGATAATAAAAAGGGTGGAACATCAACAGATACATCATGATGTAATACCCCACAGACAAAAAACGTGCCAAACCAACTAAAGAGTAGTTTCAGCATTTTTTCAAAGTTGTGCACTTAAAGCGAACCTTTCCCTAAAATTCACATCAGCATGAATCTCTGCATTCTGATGTGAAATTGCCTGACACCGATTCTTTAAAAAAATGTTTTACATTTCCTGGTTTCCCTGAAGGAAGTGGTGACGTAGCTCAGGCCACACAGATTCCTCCTGGGAAGGCAATGTCATCATTGACTTCACAGAAATCATATTACATATGTGTGAGATTAAGCACATGACATCATGAGCCCCATTTCGCTCATGTGCCATACAAAATTACACTCATTTGCTGGTAAAAAAAAAAAATCTCCCTAATAACTTGTGATATTATTTTATCTTCAGGGGAACGGTTTTTGATTTATTTCAACAGATGCATGTAGTGTTGTACGGCACATGCGTAAGATAAGGTGCATGGTATCACAAGCTTTATCTCATGCATGCGCAGTATAATGTACAACAACAATCATGTTCTGCTTTTTTCCACAGGAAATGACTAAAATAAACACAGTCTTTGATGGAGAAGCTATTGATCCAAGTAAGTTTTGCTCTATATTAGTCAGCTAACATTAATTAAATAGACAAAACAGGCAACATATATATGAACTATTTATACTTTTTAGAAATGTAGTGAATGTAAAGACTGTACATAGATTTGGCAAAAGAATGTTTAAAGCCCAAGTGCAGCCAAAGAAACCCCACATAAATCAGCACAAGGGGCTTAACTTTGGTAAGATGTGTCCCTTGTGCTGATGCCTCTTCTGTTAGGTGAAACCTTTCTTCATCCATGCCCCTCCATAGAACTAAGGGGCTGTCACAGGCTGTCCTGACTAAATCAGCCTTTTCCACCCATCTCTGCCATTCATGGAAGCCATACTACGGCTTCTATGAATGGAGGACAGGCTGGCGATTAGGAGGTGATCTAATGTCAATAGGTAGCAAAGGATAAATCTGGATAAGGTTTGTCTGGATGGATGGAGGGGGGGGGGAGCATCCGTTGGCTCATCTGTTAGTCCCAAATAGTGGTACAGTTTAAGAGTATGAGGAAATAAATGTAATTGTGAAAAGTACACACGTATATGTTTGATAAGGTACAATAGAAAAGACATTCAATAATGGAAAAAGTTATTTTTGTTGTTGTGCAATCAACACCATTGCTTTGTGCATGTATCAGCTAGGTAGATTATTTTCAAAGATTCTTAAGGTTACCACTCCCTTCTGTAAACAAGCAAGGGAACCATAGTTGAGTTAATACATTAGTAAATAGAGAACAAAGAAGAGTGTAGTTCTTCCACCTCCATTAACAGATAACTGGCATTCTTCAGTATCATTGCAAACAACTTTACCAACAAACAAACCACAGCTTAGTCACGCAATTATCTAAGAGTTGTTCATGTAGCAAAAGTGAATGGGACTTTTCCTAGGGGTGTCTTAGTGTCAGGGTGCTATCTTGGCACACTATTTTGTTGGCACAGCACTCACAGAAGAGGCTTGCTTTGCTGCAGTGAACATTCATTGTGTATTGAGATATGTATTGTATGGTATTGGCCTGTCAATGTGTAATCATCCAGCCAGAGGGTACAGAGTGCTATGCCCCAGATTAGCGCTCGGGTGACCGTGGCTTGAAACAGTGATAAGTATTAATATAAAGCCCACATCAATTCCATAAGGGGTGTACTTTATTTTGTGCAAATTTGGTTAAAATGTATCCAGAGATAATCCAGAATCAGTATGGCCCAGGCATGACAGAAGGAATGTCCGCTCACCTGTGTCCCCAGGTCAGGAAGTGGTATTTAGTACATTCTGAGCATTTGGGAAGGTCTCCTGAGGTTATCTTTTAAAAATGCTTCGAAAAACAAACGCGGTAGGTAAACGCGGCTAAATTGACATTTTAACCTACGTTCTCTAGCCGTCAGTTCCCGGCGTTCAGAAAAGTTTTTCAAACGCCCTGTGTACATGAGCCCTAAGTCTGAGAAAGGGAACACAAAGCTGATGAATTGTAGAGTTTAGGAATAACGTTTTTAGTGTGGTATGCTCTTTTATTGTCCAATCAGTAATCTTGAGGTTGAGAAGTGACCAAATTCTGTAGCAGAGACAACTGAGGTCACCCTCTCAGTTTTAGCGTGTAGCAGAGGAGTTAAATATGTATTTCAACTGTGTATTTCACTGACTGGCTGGAAATCAGCTTTAAATACTAAGGAAAATAGAGGCCTAGAACTTATTTCACGTTTCACTTTTTTTCTCACACGTGTTACCATTCACTCACATTTTAACAGATCATAATTCTTCTGCTGGTACAATCAACATGTTAATTTTATCTTCAAACTGTTCATATGTTTAATGACATTTTTAATTTATAAGGCACTAAATACATGCTGTACAGGCTTATACTACAGGAGGCAGTAACCCAAAGAACTATCCAAAACAGTAGTTTAATGTTTTGGATACTAGTGAGTGTCTGCCTTTTGGTAGTTTAATGTTTTGGATACTTTTAATAGCAAGCAACTGAAATTCAGCTGCATACTGTTGGTTAGCACACATAACTGTTCTTTAAAGAGTGTGCATAAATAAATTAGATATGTGCGATTTGTTTTGTGTCCAAATCTCTGAATCACAATAGTAACGAATTTCATCGAATCCAAAATAAATGATAATGAAAACAATGAATTCATTTGGATTCATTTGTTTCGTTCGTTTGCGGCTTCAGAGGGTTTTGTAAGTTCAATAATATGTGTCACACTCTGTACTGTTATGATCGGCCAAAGTCTCAAAACATCAAAGTCACAAGCAAGTTTGCCAAAATAACATAACATAAGGAATCCAAATCTTCAGAAATAACTTCAGAAAATACAAATCGATTTGGAACAACGGATATAAGAAACAAATCTGAAAATCTGAAACAAATTCTGAAAACAAATCATTCTAACTTAACGAATATGTCAAAACAAAATGATCGACTTAACAAATGAATCTGAACGGAAACAAATCTTTTCGTTGTACACATCTTTGTATGTCACATATACTTATACGAATATAGTACATGGGCTATAAAACTAGGTTTGATATCAGGATGCAGTCCTATAATGATCACTGTGATCTTCAGCAACCATTTTAGACACTAAATCAGTATTGAAATGCTAGATAATTAGAGGTTTCTTATACCAGCTACTGTATATACAAAGACCTTGGTAATGAAATAACAAAAAAGCCATAGTTGTATCAGCATAACATGTCCTATAGTATTAAATGTGTTAGACTCAATCTCTAGAATAGGCAAGATACAAGCATGACATGTAGTCTGTGTTGATCAATATTGAATTGAGCATTAAATGGATTAGCACCAAAAGGCAGACACTCACTAGCTATAAATACAAATATTAGATACAGGGGTATTACAAAAAATCCCTCATACAAAAGGCGTATGCTCAACAGAGAGAGAACACTTTCTACCCTGCTGTGTCAAGCCTCCCTTCCATTTTTATTTTCATATGTGCTAAAACTTAAGAGCTCTCTCTTGGTCTTCTAGTTACAGGAAATGTTTATGAATATAATACCAAGTCTGGTGCCAGAAGATGGAAAGACACAAAGCAGCCTATAAACACACCGCAAGCTCCACAGCAAACAGCAGCCATTCTCACTGAACCTGAAGCCCCACCAAAATTACGTGGTACCCCCAACAAGACGCAAAAACCACCCAACAGTCTTACCAAGGAAGATGAAGGAAAGAATGCTATGAAACCTGCAACACCTAAAAAACTTCACACTCCTAACCAAACATCACCAATGTAGTCTGGAAGTAAAAGTCCTGCCAACAGGGCTCCAGTGTCACCAAGGGTGTCTCCAAAAGTGTCTCCTAAAATACCCCAAACTCCTATACAGTAAAGTGATCAAATGTATTTGTTAAAAATACAGAAAAAAAAGGAAAAAATGCCCTAATAGTGCTCTGTAAGTGAATTGCTTGCCAGGAACAAACACAAACAATAATAAACTTAATCCCAAGGTTATGCCCAACAGCTAAATATAAATGAGCTGTCACTACAGTAAAAACGTCCATGCTGTCAACTCTAACCATGGATGGGAATTCTAAGTGGATCCAACGCAACATAAAAAGAGAGGAGTGCAGAAGAGTTCTGATAGTTTATTGGACGCACAAAACAATATAAACACTCAATAGGAATTAGGCTCACAAGTGAGGTAGAGAGGCATAAAACTATGTATGTGGTTTGAGGAAAGGACAGTGGGAACATACGTCATGAAGAAAGTCTGTGTCAACCTCTTGCCTGTGCGTGAAGCTGCCCTGAGCCTCATAGCCTGCCAGTCTCTGTAATCAGGGAAAAAGCCATCCATTCTCCTCCTGACTGCAGTGGCAGATGGGACACTTTTTAGGAAAGATCCCCTTCCTCAGCCTGACCACTACAGTAGTGACTAAGGATCATCCTTGAAATGCAGCCCATCTGCCATTGCAGTGATGAGGAGAGGAGCAGAGCGGATGGCTTTTCCCTGATTACATAGACTGGAAGGCTGTGAGGCTCAGGGCAGCTTTACACACAGCAAGCTGCTGACACAGACCATCTGATTCTACATGCAAATTCTACATTTGAAACATCCCTTGTAGTGAGAGTGAACAAATTCAGCTTTATGCAGGTCATACATGGTTCAAATTCCGAAAGATTTCCCCGCGGAAAATCGAAAACGTTGTTCGCTCGGTAATCCGATGGTGCCATCAGTGACCATTTGTTCCTTCTAGGTCCAGGTCAAATGGCATATTCGTTTCGGAAAAACAATCGTACAATTTGACCATCATTGAGTCAAAAATCGGTTGTTTTTCACAAATTTTCCAACATGCCCGATCACCAAAAAGGGGAGGAACCACGAAAATTGGCTGGTGCCATTGACCCACTAACAGAGCGAAAATCGGCCGATTTTTTAGGTCCGATTTTCAGGAGAAAAATCGGTCGAATTTCAACCCATGTATGGCCGGCCTTACTTCCCTAGAATGCTGCTTTGTGATATATCTCCAATAAAGACTTGTGTGGGAATGCTTTCAGCGTTTTGAGCACTTGATGTGCAGGTACTTTTCCATTTTTCAAGTTTCTGAATATGCTATAAATAATTTACATGGAATCAGTGAGAAATAAGAATACATGTTTTCTAATTTTTATGTATGTAATAAATTATAAGTGTTAACTAAGCTATACTCTGTGTGTTCGTGTGTAAATGATTAAAAATGGATCAAGTTAGGACATCACAATCAGAAAGAATATTGACATACAAATTTTAAAATGATTAATTTTGCTAAATCCACTTCATGAAGCTCAGTCTTGCAAATTAAAAGCTCAATATAAAATCTAATTTTTGTTTTTAAAGCCAAAAGTCATTTTCTAAATTGATTTTGACTTTAGAGCTTGAAAACAAATGTAGATTTCATCTTACTTCCTGTCCTGCTGTCACTTGAACATAAAATGTTCAATGAGGCACAAAAACAACAATAAAAAACATTTTATAGTACAGTGGAGAAGGGATAGAATCTCAAGTTTTTGAAATTATTATGTGTATTCCTATCTGGGTGTTCCCATGACACCCCATATAAAAGGTATGACAGAGTTTCACAGAAACACAATCTCCCTGATGGAGCAATGGGCAGCAGTAAGGCTCCAATCACACCAATGCATTTTTTAGTGCTTTTTGCAGTCCATTTAATATGGTTTCCTGTGGAACATGTTCACATCATTCTTTTTTTGAGCTGCTTTTTAGAAAGGTTTAGGGACTTTTTTAAAAGCAAAAAGCAGTGTATTTGCTACAATAGAGTTCAATGAAAAATCTGCTGAAATGCATGGTAGTGTGTTTTGTTATGTTTTGCGTTTTGCATTTTTACTTTGCCCAGCAAAAAAAGAAAAAAAAATGCTGAACAAAATGCAAAACGTGGTAAAAACGCATCAAAAATGCATCAAAAACGTGTGTAGAAAAACGCAAAACTAACTGCAAAACAGACAAAAAGCAAACTGCATAGGTGTGAACGGAGCCCAAAAGCTTACAAAGGTCCCATCCCTTCCCCATTCTATCCAAAACATTTTTTAAAATGTCTGGCGTGCTTTAATTGAAATGATCAATTGTTACCATAAATTTACTTTTTTAAAAACCCATATATTGTGAATTTTATTTATGCTTGTGGTATTCTTAAAACAAAGAAAATAAAACTGCTATAGTATTTTTCTGCTGTGGATGAATACAACTACCATTAGGTTTTTAGCAGTATGTCTACAGTACGACAGCCACTTTTTAGCATCTGGTCAGTACTTAAGAATATGGCATGCAGGTTTACCTTTAACCATTGATCAATTGATGCACTTCATGCTAATCTACATTTATTCACTTCAAATCTCTTCTTTGTTATCATATGAATAGAAGCACAAAGCTGTGGGTGGCGTTTCTCCCATATTGTATATTTGCTTATATACTTTAAAATCATGTCTCCATGATGATCAAATAATTGGAATATACTTGACCTTTTAAAATTACTTGTGCATCACCTGTAAATAATAGTATTAGCTTACTGTCTTTTGATTTATCTTATTCTAGTCTTAAGTAGTTATTTGCCAATACTGAACAAAGCATTGCAATCACTGCTAGAGTGAAGGCATTTTGTTTAGAAGAGGCAATTAGTAATAATGAGATCAGGTTACCAAACACACTGATCTATACAGCTAAGAACAGGCACATTCAAATTTTGTTTGACAACCTTTTTTTAACACCTTCCAACATACATTTAGGATTTAGCTCTAAGGCTGGCCATAGACGGGCCAGTTATCAGCGGAATTGTCGGGCGATAAACGAAAAATCGGTCGATGCCATTGCCGATGCTGCCACCAATGTCCACGAAAAACGTCCGTTTTTCGTGGATTTTCCAGCATGACCAATAAAAATAAACGAGAAGATCCACAAAAAAACGGCCGATGGGCTGGCCCCACTAAAGGCGTGAATATCGGCCGATTTTTCGTGCGGATGAAAATTCGGCTGATAAACGACCAGTCTATGGCCTGCATAAAGCTGTCCATAAACAGGAAATGGTGGTTGGTAGATTTCTCAAATTAATGACCGTCCTGGCATAAACTTACCCCAATAATCAGTCTAGGGGTTGTAGTTTTTGTTGTTTTTTTAATTTTGTTTTAGAACTGAGATATGGAAAGGATATAATGAATACTCTGAACTGAACTATGCACACTTCAGGGCAGCTTTCTCTAAGTAGATCTGTGTAGCAGACTGTACAATGAATGGAGCAAAGTCCCTCTGTAGAAATGCAGAACTTGGTGGACAGTTGCGCTTCTGGACACCAGCCGATGTCCCCTCTAGCTTACACCCAACCACTGACTATTTAGGTCCCGAATGGGTTAAACAGCATAAGTCTCAACATCCATGTAGAACAGTCTGTACTCACAAGGCCCTTGCTGCAGGCCAACTTCCTCCGTGATACCAGACAGGATCTGTAGACATCCCTCTTTGTCAACTCTTAAAAGCACCCTGGGTTTTAGCATTTTGGCCCTTGAGTCACCCACCCAAGGCCTCGGGAAGCATAAGCCGAGGAGGCAGCTGCCTCCTCTGGCTGGAACTCCCTTCTCAGAAGAAGAGGAAGAAGAATCCAGATCACATGTGCTCACTGAATATAAATATTAGTACCCAGCATGCTCAGGGTCACAACTCCTTGTAATTGGCTGGAACTGCATCCATATTCATGCAGCTGATTTGCATAGGTCACTCCTGTTCACCCAGAACCATCCAAGGTCATCTGGATACAGAGGAGCCAATCACAGCAGCAGCACATTGAACCACACAGGGAATCCTCACTAAACAACTGTAGCTTTCTGTTAAACAGAAAGCTGCTATATTTTGCCTATCAGTCTTTTGTTAAGCAGAGACCACAATATACTAAACTAGGCTATATACATCCTAGCAACCTACCTAGGAGGGCGCTACACAAATATAATCTGAAACTTTGTAAGCTAAAGCTTTATGTAAGTAATTTTATCAGCATACGCCAGCGCCGTCGATAAGGGGGTAGAGCTGGCCCTCCTGTATGGGTCCTGGGCCCATGAGTTTAGCAGGGGGCCTTGAGCAGCGAGGGGATTCTTTAAATACCTTTCAGATACTTATATTGCGCTTTCAATTTACGCAGCGCTTTACATATATATATTGTACATTCACATCAGTCCCTAACCCTCAAGGAGCGTACAAACTAAGGTTCCTAACTTACAGTCATACATACTGTGGGGTTAGCTCAGGTGGGGGATCACCTTCCCTGGGAAAAAGGTAGTCCAGACGGCAGGTCTTTCTTAAAAATCTGACTTGTAGCCAGTTTTATTTAAAAGTTTGCATGCATTATAAACAAAACAGAACAGAAAATAAACCCTCGCCATCCAGGCACTAACTAAACAGAGGAGTTTCCTATCTCACAGGTGAAGGGCTTCTCCCTGTCACCAACAAAACAAAACGGTGTGCAAACCTTTTCCTTTCTTGTACAAAGCAAACTCTTTCATCCACAGCTCTGTCAGGTATGGCTCCCTGAGTCCCAGGCAACTTCTTGCTCAAGTCCTGCTTGATTTATACCACCTGCTGGTCGTCATCAGTAGACCACAAAATCCAGTCCGAAACAAACTCTGCCATAGCGGCTTGGAAAACCCGAACTAGACTCCACCTTAGTCTCCCAGATATGAACGCATGCAAGGTGACACATAGCATCCATCAATCATCTCACCTTTCATAATGTGACAATACACATAGTAGGGCCAATTCCAATTTTGACAGGAGCCAATTAACCTGCCAGCATGTCTTTGGAGCGTGGGAGGAAACTGGAGTACCCGGAGGAAACCCATGCAAGCACAGGGACAACAATGCAAACATTTACTTCCTGGAATCCATCTGCTTTTAGCTTTGGGCAGCTAGAAAGCCCCTCACATATTGTGGAAATTGGGGGGGAGGTGGAGTCGGGGCTGCAGTGCATTTCCCTGAAGTCAGTGTGCTCCAGCATCTCTAGTCCCATCTGTTGGCAAGGGGGAGAAGGGATGACACTATCCTCCTAATGGTCCCCACCATGCAGGTACAGTCAGACCTCCACCACCAGATCGGGTGGTGGCATCACTCCACCCACCTTGGTGTCAGCACGTAGTGGCCATTTTGGAATGCAAGCTTGCATTTCATATAGTGGCTGCAGACTGACAGGCAGTCCCAGGCAGCCACAGAGCATGGGGAAAGAATTGAAAACCCAACACATCTCAAAATAAGTGTCAGCCTGCCCTGACATGGCCAGTTAACCCAAAAAAGCCTGCCACTTATAATGTATTCACAGGGGAGGGCCATACGTGCTGAGCAGTGTGACATACCCCCACATGTCCCCCAGAAACAGGAAAGGTCACAGGAAAAACAAATACAAAAACATTGCAGGAATATAAATATACATAATAAAATACACCAACCTAAACTCAAAATACAAATTAACAAAAATCCAAAATTTCTAAATATTATCACAAGCACTATCATAAGAACAAAGGCCAAAAAACAGCTGCCATAAAGGTAACTAAATGTAGTACTTCCCCTATCATAATTCTGCACAATGTGGGTAACTGGGGGAGGGCCTACCTAACAAATTACTCCTTCTTTCCGTCACCTTGCTTGGAGGAACAGCATTTCAAAAAAAGGCCTTTCAAAAAAAGATGGAAATTCATAGCGCCATTAAAACCAGGGGCAGTAGTTGCTTTTAATTTGAAGAGCCACCATAATTCACATTGTAGGAGGGCCTTATCCCAATCCCCACCCCAATAGTCCTGGTGTATCCTGTCCAGTGTAGTGAATAGTACTTTGGGGAATCTATAATTATAGACCCTTGCAACCTGTCTCTCAAGAGGGAGATAGAGGTTCCCCACCTTCATGACATTTGCGTGATTATAAATCCTTCTCCAAAACTCTTTCCTAGTCTTGTCTACATAAAAGCAACCACATTCCCTTTTCATCAAGTAAATGATACCCATGGTGTTTCAGTTTGTGAAATTGTGTGGTTTAAAGCATTCTCCATTAGGCAACATGAATTGTTTTTGGGTTAATAAACTGATAATATTTGCAATTCCAACCCCGGTAAGTACCCACTAGTGTACAGGGAACTTTTACCTCAATATCTGCTATGTATTAGATTATCTCTAATGGAGGCAGCTCTCCTAAAAGTGTTTTGGGGTGCATCCTGGACAAGTCTCCTGACTATTTTGTCTGAAGTTAACTAATGCCATTGATTATTGACTGATCTGTCTGTGTTGCTTAGAGTAAGTAGTAATAATTCTAGTGGTATCCTCAATGTTCACTCTTTTTGACTTATAGATTAACTTGTCCCTGGGTTAGTAGAGGGCTCTCCGGAAGGCCCTCTTAAGGCAGGACTGACTATAGCCTCCTGTTGTTAAACGTTCACAAATTACATTTACCTCCTTAAGGATCATGCTCATCTGAGCAATTATTCCTCAGCCTCAGAAACTGGCTATAGGGAAACAAGGCTACCAAAAGGGCAAGGTGGGAGATTTTGGAAAGTATAATATTAGTGCCATACCATAAAAATGTCATCAATATAATGATACCACAATAAAACATGGCAAGTGTAAGTAAACAAATTGTCATGAAAGGACGGCACTCCCACTCCCCCAGGTACAGGTTCACATAAGATAGGGCACAACATCGATCCATCACCATGACCTGCACTTGCAGGTAGTGGGAATCACCAACACAAAACATATTGTGTATCAAAATAAACTCCAATGCCCTCAAGATGAACAACCGTAATCTCTAATCTAATGTGTGTGCTGGTTTGTGGGGTATGCTACTATATAGAGCAATTACATGCTCTATATAGGGTGTCACTAGGGTTGTCTTTGGGGTATACAGAAATCATCAATGATTTAAAAAAATGAATGGTGTTATGTATGTAAGAGGGCATACTAGTTACATGAGGTCGCATGTGAGAATTCACAAGACTACTTACGTTTTCGGTAAGGGAGCCACAGCCAGATACTATAGGCCTGCCAGGTAGATCACTAGTATTTTTTTGAATCTTAAACAAGGGTGTAAAACACCAGAATGTTAGGTCATTTCATTCTAATGAAATCTCAGGTAGGTTTTGGATTATGCCATTCTCATTTACTATCCACAAACCCATAAAATCCTGACTGAATTCTTGATCAACAAATGAGAAATTTGGCAGTACCAATCTTTGTTTTGGAGAAATTTCATACACATACTGTATGTTCATATTGAATGTTGTCCATAATAAGTGTTCCCGCCCTTATCCGGTGGCTTACCTTAATTTCATATTTTTTACTCAGTTTGTTAAAGGCTGTAGATTGAGATTTCAGAGGGTTATTAGATTCCTTATTTGGTATAGATAGGGATTCAGTTTCTTTCACCATATGCTGGAGGGACATAAATACATTTGGATTAGTATTCAATGTAGGTTATTTGTGTGACTTTGTCTTCAGGGTATTTGTGGTCAGTATGCTGCTATGGTCCTCCATATTGGATTACAAATAATCTAGATCAATGGTATCAATCAGATTTGTAGTTTCACTCTTCTCCAAAATAGGGAAAGATCTTGTAAAGCTTTTAAATCCCTGATGCAATACTGGGAAAGTTCATTGAAGTCTATCTTGTTAGTGGAAACATTGCTATTTTTGGAATGTAACATTTTCAATGTTTACGAGCGAACATATATAGATTTTTTGCAATCTCAAATCTGTACACATTTTCCTTGGGGCAAAAACCATGGCCTAGTGACACCTGTCAGTGGACAAGGCATATAAAGATGGATTGATAATGCTTAACTCGTCTTGTCTGTATTCAGCCTTCTCAGGAATGGCTCTCCTTCTCCGTTTCTCCCTAAAAAAGAACTATTTTTGGGATAGTGGCAACCACTGTAAACATGCTGCGTGTGTGAAGTGATGTCACCAATGTCACCAGGGGCATCAAAATGTGCGGTCACCACTTTATTTTCTTCTGTATTATTAGACACACAGTGCTTATAAAAGTGAGATTGTTGATTTACTGAGCGCATTGATGTTAGGGTGATGCATTGAGGCTCCTCCTCCCTCACTAATTTTCCAAAATACACTGTATAAGGGGCTATAAATTGACTCCAGCCACTGTTGCTGTTTCCAGTGGGACTGGTGCTGTCAGCTGGTTCTCTCGGATACTCCCATCAGTCACACATTGCTGGTATGTTGATTTTTTTGAATGGTAACATTAATAACTATTTTCTTTTTTAAACATAATATATATATTCTTTGAAAATTTTAGTTCAATATTCATGGTGGTATTTCATCTCTTTGGAGATATACAATTTCCCATTCTAATTCTATGTGCGAACACTCACCTTGATATACATATATTTGAACCTTTTGGGAACTGAGGTCTTTACACATTATACTCTGTATATGTGAGATGCTGGCAGTGCATAAACAATTTTTTGTTGGCTTGATATAAGGGAAGGGTGACATGCATATGCAATACATTATATGCCTGACAATATGCAAACTTGTGATTTATTATGCCACCATATTTATTATGTTGTAGCACTCTCTTATGCATGCGTATGTTTCTGGGTCCCTGCATGTGTTTCCATCCTCATGTGTTTCTCCAAGTGCCATCTGTGACGGGCGCGGCATCAGACCACAGCCCTTCTTACCAAACTCGTGACCGAAGGACTAGCCAATCTAAAACCGCGATGTCACGTGCATAACAATAAATAATAAACAAATAGTGCAGCGCTAATAAACTAAATCACTATAAATAATGCTACATGGGCTAAAAAAGCCAAACACACCTACATGTGAAATACTGATATTGAAAACATGAAAAAAATAAAAATGAAGATATATGAAATGTGAAAAATATGACACATCTTAAAGTGACCAAATCATCTTAGTGCCCCACACACGTGCCAACAAATAATATTGGAATAAAGATAACAAACATAAATCACGTGATAGTGCCACTTCAAATCTCATAAATGAACAAATGCATAAATATATAAGTCCAATATGAATAATTCAGTGATGCAACATACACATGCAATGTGCAATTGGTGCTCAATCGTGTAAGTGCCAACACACTTATCCACTCCAGCTGCAGTGCCTCCTCACCTCCTATGAGCCCTAGGGGCCAAAAAGCTTTCAGGATCACCCTGGATCCTCAACAATCCCGTCTGGTAAACCTCCTTAGTTCTCCTATTAAGCCTCCTCCACCTTTTCTCCTCTGCGACCTTTGGGGTCCTTTAAGCAGAATTTCTGTGAAATCTCACTCACATATTAGTGAGCAAAAAAGAGATGCTCCATAGTGTAGTAAATCAAGCTTGCAGTTCGTTTATTTGTATACAGAAGTTACTCACATTGAAATACAGCTTCTGCCTCTCCCCTGCATGGGTAAACTGCATTCATGTGGTACTTCCTGGGAGTTTCAAGATGGCGTCCCGTACCGGAAGTGCGTCACTTCAAAACCGGAAGATGCGTATTGGCGTACCTACGCGTTACGTCCACGGGGATACATGAAGACTTCTTGACACAGTGAGAGCCGCGCCTGGCTCTGGTGTCCAGGCTGCTACACCCCGCCCTCTCAGGTGACTGCATATTAGTTTAAGAAAAATACCAAAATGCAGAAGTTTAAAGCAAAATGGAGAACCGCACCTCTCCCTGTGGGCATGATTGTGACACCTCCCTCCTCAGGTGATTGCATGGGAGGGAACTACAATTTCCCTCCTGATGCAACCAACCTCTGCCCAAAGGTTCACTTTGGGTTGACAGGGTGTCATTGCACTGCAGGAGAACCAGGTTCCTTCTGTTGTGCCGACCAAGTGAGTGGTCTAGGGGGAGCACCAGTTGGCTGTGACTATCTGGATATCGTGGCGACTGCCGGGGTGCCAACCTGTTCACAAAACACTTTGGCTCAGGGGTGTCATCTGCTAACATATTGAGATGTAGCTTTTTGTCGAGGTAGAGAATGAGCTTTCCCTCTCCCATCTCCTTCCTCTGAACCAGGACTACATCTGACCCGAAGGTAGTGGCGCCTGTGTGCACCGGAACCGGACAGGCGAGTTCTGGAAATCGCTGCCCGGATGGGTCCACAGGTACCTTCGTCCAAGATGAACAGTCCTCTTTACCTGCTAGCATCCAAGACACCAGTTCTGTCAGTTTCCTGTCTGCTAGGTCAGTCACGTGTCAAGCTGAGCCATGATAGTTGCACCCAGGCGTCTTACCGTAGCCAGCTGCATCCAAAACTGACGAAACCTGCTTCTTGACCTGGGGAGTTGGCCAGGCCATAACTGCCTCAGTCTCTCCATTCCTAGACCTCTGGGGGTTTCTTCCTACCGGTGGTTCCCAAAGCTGAATCACTGACATGCCCCTCTGACAGTTACCATTCTCAACTGTCAGACTAGGCACAGGCAGTTCGCTCCTGACTAGTGACAGGGGCCCGAGTTGCTCTTCCCAGACAGGGCCGAACACCGCAAGGCCCCTAAAGTGGGCAACTGCACCCAGTTCCATTCCACATTGTAGGCCATTCCTGACCCCTGGGGAGGTGGTTGGTGCAATCTCAACCCCAGTTTGCTTTCCCGGGAATTTAGGCAAGCCACATGGGGTGGTGAAGGCTGACTCGTCCGGAGCCTCCTGGGTTAGAGATGGTGGCCCAGACCCTCATCATGCTCAGGTACATGATGGTTGACAGCGGGCCCCTTCCGGATGCTTCATTACCTCATGGCTCCTGGGCATGGGGTAGGCCACAACCACAGGGCTGGCGCTCAGTTTTCCAAGGTCCTCACAAAGTCTGGTCATCTGATCCTGTTTGGGAACCGAGACTACCGGGGATGCCCAGACTCCAGCTGACCCCTGGATTCCTGACTGCGCCATTCCCTCTGTCTCTTTGGCCTGTTCAGTCTGCACCTCCTGTGAGATGAGGTTGGCTAAAGGCATGGGGGAAAGATACGACCTGCCGTCCAACTCATGAACAGCACAGTGAGCTCTCCCCGGGTGTTCCTGAACTCTGACACCATCTCTCATAGGCCTTGCCAGCAGCTCCTGTACCTGAATGGAAAGGAGAGGTGATTGGAGCTGGAGCATTTCTAATGTCCATGACACATGAGTTTGATACCTCCCCAGACAAGGGGATTTCTTTTCCTTCTCCAGCTAATGGAGAATCCTGTAGCCCCACTCCATTCCCAGCCCCCTTCCTCTGTCCATCCACAGGTTGCCCTGATATTACCCTAACACCTTGGCATGTCCAGAGAGTTCCAGGGGGGCCTTCCAGGTATTCTCGGCAGGGGCGTAACAGGACACAAGAGTACCCAAATCGGCACCCAACAAAACAGGTGTGGGAATTTCATCCGAGACCCCCACCTCCCTCATCCCCCTTCCCGCACCCCAGTCAATGAATACCTTTGCATAGGGTATGCGTGAACTGGTTCCCCCAACTCCTGTGAGGGTAAGGAACTTTCCTGGGATGAGGTTACTTTGCTTAATCACCTCTGGCCGGATCAAGGTGACTTCTGTGACAGCCGAGTGCCCACTGCGCATGCGCGAGAAGCGCTGCGCTTTGTGAATGGCCCGAAGCCTTCTGGGACCTGTCATGTGTCCCAGAAGACACTGGACCATTCACAAAGCGTAGCGCTTCTCGCGCATGTGCAGTGGGCACCCGGCTGTCACAGAAGCCGCCGCGGGAAGACTGCAGCGCTGGAGCGAGGAACAGGTAAGGTCCTGCAGGAGAGAAAAGCTGAGCGGCCGGCCCGATATTCTGACATGGTGGCGGTAGAAATACCGGACCGGCCGCTTTACATTCGCTCCATAAGACGCACTGACATTTTCCCCCCTTTTTTTGGGGGAAAAAAGTGCATCTTATGGAGCGAAAAATACGCTATGTTTTTATTCTTTATTGTTAACCATTTCCCTCCCGGCCTATGGCCGAATGGTAGCCGGCAAAAACCCTCACCGTTCCGGGTGGACGCCATATGGCATCCTTTCGGGCATGCGCAATTTGCGCACCTGCAGAGCCACGCAGTGGACACGGCCGATGACAAATCTGAGTACCGGCCCCGTTGCTGGTATCATGTGACCTGCTGTGACCAATCACAGCAGGTCACATGACAGTTGTATACAATGGATGGCTTCATTCATGCCATCCATTGTATACTAATGTGTCTAGCTGTGAATGGTCACAGCGATCATATGCACAAGCTGGGCCAATCACAGCCCAGCTGTGTCATGTGATTAGCTGTGGCCAAATCACAGCTAAGCACAAAAAAAAACCCTGAATGAATCGATGTCATACAGGTAAATGCTTGCTTATAGCAAAGTAATTCTTTGCTATAAGCAAATTGTGTAAAAAAAAATACTGATCACTTCCCCAAAGTGGTACAATGTTACTATGGTAACATTGTACTACTTTGGTCATAGTGAAATATGAAAAAAAATCTTTAAAAAAAATGTAATAAAAAATTTAAAATAATAAAAATAAAAAAAAAATAAAAATTTTATATATTTTTTTCGTACTGTCACCAGTCAGTGTCCCTGATCATCGCCATGCCAGTTATGTGATGACGCTGTACTGCACTGGTGACAGTATGTAAAAAAAAAAATGTGAAAATAATTTTATTCATTTTCTGAAAAATTATGACAAAAAAATACAACTTCAAAAAACTTGCCATGCCTCTTATGAAGTACGTCAGACTGTCTACTTTGCAAAAAGGGGTCATTTGGGGGATATCTGTACTGTTCTGACATTCTTGGACCTCAAGAAATTAGATTGGCTGTCAGTACTTCAGGATTGATCAATATTCAGATATATCCCATAGTTTGTGAAGTCTATACCTTTCCTACAGACTAAATAATAAATACTAATTTGGGATATTTTCACCAAAGACATGTAGCGGAATACATCTTGGCCTAAATTTATGAAGAACAATTATTTGTTTGCAAACTTTTATAACAGAAACAAAGAAAAACAAGTTTTTTTTTCAAAATGTTCGGTCTTTTTTTGTTAATTTAGCAAAAAATAAAAACCCCAGTGGTGATTAAATGCCACTAAAAGAAAGCTCTAGTTGTGTGAAGAAAATGATAAAATTTTAGTTTGGGTACAATGTTGTATGACCGCGCAATTGTCACTGAAATCTGGCCTGGGCAGGAAGGGGGTAAAAGTGCCCTGTATTGAAGAAGTTAACATTGGTGCCTATACGCAGTATACGCTTTATGTCATGACCTCTCCCCAGACTGACAGTGCTGCTGCCCAAAGGTGTCTATGTTGCTCCTTCTCCATCCAGAGTTGAGACACCCTAAGGCAGGCAGTGTGTTACTGGCTGGATCACCAGGTGAAAAAAAAAGGAAAAAAGTCTAAAAATAGAAAAAGTAATGCAGCCACCACATTTAAAGAACAACTGAAGGCATTTAACAAAAGACTGTGAGCAGGCAAGCTATTATCACAGAAGAGACATGCAATGTCACTTCTCCAATAAAATACACCTGTCTGTTTGAAGTCTTCTGTGGCATCTAAACTGAGCTGCTCATACGCAGCTTAGCTCACATCGCCAGCACAGTCCCTGTGTGTCAGGATGACTGATGCCTGTGCATGCACTGGAGTTACATCTTCCTGTGTCAGCCAGTGGAGATGTCCTGAAGACCAGCATCCAGGGAGAAGATGTAAGGGACCTAGACCATTATAGAGGAAAACTGGCATAGCTACAGGGGTAGCAGAGGTCGCAATTGTGACCTGGCCCCATGCAGCTCCCCAGTCACCTTTGGTTTTACTGCATTGGAGGGGTGGCATTGAGAGAAACTGATGCCGTTCATTTTCCTCCTGCAGCCCTCCAAAAGCCTGCTTCTCCTCCTCTCCTTCCCAATTGCATTCAGCGGATGTGGGAGAAAAATGGAAGGCATGGGTTCCTCTATATGCCACCCCCACCGCCCCTCCTATCCAGGTTGCTTGTTTCCTGCGGTCCCTGTGTGCTCCCCTGGCCCCCCCTCATCCCCCCAGAGCTCTTCCCCCTACCTTCTCCTGCTGCAGGGGAAGCTTCAGGATGGACAGAAGGGGAAGGTGTCGGTAAGCATGTCATTTACTGGCCTCTTCATTTTCTGAAGTGAGTGATTGATACTGATCGCTCCTGTGTCTATTAATATCTGAGGGCTGTATCTTCAATCTCCATGCTCTGTCTCAAAGGTGAAACATCAGAAGTCTGTTTAGACCCCTGATATTTCACCAAAGCCCCCAAATGGGCTCCTTAAAAAATTGTAGAAAATAATAAAAAATAAATAAATAAATAAAAAAAATGAAAATGGTAAAAAATTATAAAAAAAAATTAAAAACGTGCTGCTCTACTGACCCTATTCACTGTTCTACTGATCCCATCCTCTGCCCTACTGACCCTGTCCTCTGCCCTACTGACCCCGTCCTCTGCCCTACTGACCCCGTCCACTGCTCTACTGACAAAGTTCACTGCCATACTGTCAAGGTCCACTACTCTACTGACTGACACCATTCACTGTCCTACTGACACCAACCTCTTCCCTACTGACACCCTCCACTGCTCTACTGACTGACACTGGCCACTGCTTTACTGACACTGCCCTGTCTACTGCTCTACTGTCCTACTGAATTACACTGTCCACTTTTAAGGTAAGCTAAGTATATATTGCTACAGAGACGTTTGTTTTATTATATTTTTCTAAGTTCACCTGTTTATTTAGGCCTTAATTCTTTACAAAATAAATAAAGGGTGTCACCCCCCCCCCCCCCCCAGTGACCTTTGATTTTTTTTCATGTTGTTCAGGTAGAACTCCACCTCTCAAGGGTTACCTACCCCTACTCCAAGGTATTCAAAAGAATTGGAGAGGTATGTCAAAATGTGGACAGTTTCTCCAGAATCTTTTGAATTACCCCTCAATATGTAAGTAAAAATCTGATATAACTCTTCAGGCTCTTGGAGTATCTTGATGTGTGGTGGGGGTATATTGGTGGTCAGTGAAGTTGTGGGTAGTAGTTTAGGGCCCCATGTCAAGTTTTGCATCAGCGCCCACACGCTTCAAGCTATGACTCTGGAAAGGAACTAGGTTTAATGTCTTTAGTTCCACTGAAGAGATCGGTAAGCTGCAATATATAACATTTTTATCTTTTCTTATTTATTACCACTTTATCGTTCCATTTTGACTTTATCTTTAGCTCAAGGTGGAACTAAACCCACCATCTTTTTGCATCCAGAGATGGTGCATTTTAGTCTCTATTTAGACCTGTAGATGCTATAGTGATGCACACTTGACTACCTATAAGACTAGCCATTTGAGGGCTTGAAATATTGGTTGACAACTGACACAAGCAAACACTGGCAACGATGAAAGTTTTCCAGAAGCATAACATAAATATAGCGTACACTGTGCATGTGCCTATAGGCAGAATGTAAATGAAGACACTGCAGAAAACAACACTGGTATGTTGGATTTAAGATTTAGGGCCTGATTACACATAAATGGACAGCTGCTGCACAGTAACCCAAAGCAACTTATTGTGCGACAGCTGTCCATTCTGGCTGCAGTTAGCTGGCGGTAGGGGGAAGTGGTGTAATTCAGGGCATCACATAGATCCCTTTTGTTTTTTCTTTTTTTTCCAAGGAACTTTTTTTGAAGTGCACAATGGTGATACTTCATTCATGTCACTGTACTGCACAGATCACTGCAACACAGCTCCAGGCTGCATTTCAGTGTGACCAGGACACACATAAAACAATTGTTTTTTGAACTCCAGTGCTGAACAACGGTGGTCACTGCACTGTGTGAACTGGCCTTAAAGCGGACTTCCAGTCAGTTTTATGTTTATTAAAAATCAGCAGCTACAAAAACTGTAGCTGCTGACTTTTAGTAAATACACACTCACCCGTTCCAGGGTCCAGTGATGTACTCACCCTCGCGGTCCCTTCTCTCCTCTCTCCCTGGCACTGGCATCACAACTGTGGGCACCAGGCTCTGACAGCTTGCAGCTTCACAGCCAGGTGCCTGCTGTGCATGCACGAGTCGCACTGCGCATTCTGATTGGTCCGGCAGTCTTCTGGGACCTGTGAAGGTTCCCACAAGACGGTAGCAGGAAGGAGGGGGTCGAACTTCCGGCACACTTTGCCATAGCGAACTGAGCCAGAAGTGGGAGCGGGTACCTGTCAAAAACAGGTATCCGCTCTCCCCGCCCCCCCCCCAAAAGGTGCCAAATATGGCAGTGGAGGGCGGTAGAAGGCAAGCAAGTGGAACTTCCACTTTAAATAACATATGTTGAACATTTTTAACTTGAGCTTTCTTTTGATAACAGTTTAATGGATGGTATCCACTATTCTTTCTTGGAGTCTGGCCTTTGGATGTTTTTCTTTCCAGAAATACTTAAAAACAGTATTCAAGATAACGGTTTTCCAACATGGCAATCTCATATTACACTGTTCAACAGGTAAAAAGTTTTGGGCATAAAATTAGCTAATCTTACATAATTTTGGGGTGCTGAAAACGAAAATGACCCTAAAAAATGTTGATTGGCTCTAGTTTCCATGATATATTCACCCATCTAATGACGTAAGCCATTCAAAATTATGATGCAACTTCAGCTGCATATTGCGCAATTGATACTGGTGACCAATAGAAAATTGCATGTATACTGAGATGATGCAATATTAGCCTTTAATTGCATCACTTCACTGCATAAAAGCTGCAGTATCTGTAGCTGACTGTAGTTCGACAGCGTCTTTACATTTCGTTTTATGCTTATATAGGCTACTCAGTAATGCCTCGAACTTGTGTGAAAAAAGCAGATAATTTCTGCTATATCTGCGGTGAAATAACTTTTATCTCACAAAAAAGGAGGATAACAGGAATGATTAAGAAAGCCTACAACTTGTATTTTGGCTGCAAGATAGGAGACCAGGACAAGAGCTGGGCACCACATATATGCTGCAATTCTTGTGGGACGGCACTGGAGCAATGGTTGAATGGAAAAAAGGCATCTATGCCTTTCGCTGTGCCAATGATTTGGAGAGAGCCAACAGATCATGTTAGTAATTATTACTTTTGTATGGTGCCTCCAATTGTAAAAGGGCTAAATAAGAAGAAAAAGTTATCTGTGTACTATCCAAATATTCCATCGGCAATACATCCAGTTCCTCATGGAGAGGGGCTACCAATTCCTAAAGCACCAGAATCCTTCGTGGTTGAGTCAAGTGAGGAAGAACCTGAAGCGTGTAGTCACGTGCAGTTGTAAGAGATAGCCCTTTCCTCGAATACAAGAGAAAAGCCAAGAGAAGCAAAACCGACACAAACTGAAGACAAAACTAGTGAGAATCCTAAGTATTAAAATGATTCAACTTAGCTTATGGCTATAATTTTTCTTGGTAATCCTATGCAATATATTATGCCATTTAGGCTTTGTTATGTAGTCAATATCACTTGCTTTATATTTGTGGAAAGACATCTATCTATATAATTATTGTGCATTATGTAGTCATTACGCCTATAGTAGAAAACTTTCAGTTTACAGAAAAACTAGAGCCAATTGACAAATTTCATTGTTATATTTGAACTCAGAATGTGAAATTCATTAAGAAATGGATCCTTTTGTTTCCAAAACTGGCAAAAAATAAAAATTTGTTGAACAGTGTTACAGCCTCTTCCCATCCAGACAGTCCACAATTGGACAGTTTCTCTCTAACGTACTGCATTCTCTCTCCACCAGAAGAGTCTTGCAACCAGGGGTGGACTGACAACTCATGGGGCCCCCGGGCAATAGGGGATAATGGGGCCCCTGTGTCCTTGACCACACTCAAAAAAGCCTATAAAAAAGGTACTATGGGCATTTCATGGGGCCCCCTACTGACCCCAGGCCCTCGGGCAGTGCCCGAGTGCTCGAATGGTCAGTTCGCCCCTGCTTGCAACAGAACAGTTTCCCTCTAACATTGCAGTCTATCATACCACGGTCTCTCTTCATCAGGACAGCCTCACAATGACAGTTTCCCCTAATAAGACAGTCTGTTATACTGCAGTGTATACTGCTTTAGTTATCACTCAGTCCTTTCAGCTACAATGTTTCAAGAACATCTCAAACTTGTTGCAATTCATTATTTATATAATTTCAAATGACCAATTGAATGGTTCTTCAAGTGAGGACTGTTCTGTGTTTGGTATGAAACATAAAAAAATCAGGAGTCAATTGCAGGGTGCAGCTTGCTTTGATATCCCCCATTAATAATCTATTAAATGAGTTGCTCAGTCTAACATATTTTTTAACTCAATAGGCACGTTGGCCCTCCATTTAACTGGGAAATATTTAGACTGGAGCTAGCCTCACTTTAATTGGTTAATACACCAACAAAAACACATATCATTGGCTGATTAATTACTGCAGTCCAAACCTATTGTTGTTGGGTTGACAATGTTGTCACTACCAAGGTGGGAGGCTTTGGTGTTAAAATTCTAAATGTTAACATTGGTGGATTTTTAAAATTTTTTTATGAATTATTGTTCACAATAAAGTTTTGTATATTTTACGTAAGTTATGCTGCGTGAATAAAACTCAATACCTACTTTCCTAGTTTGTCTTTATCACTGGTTCTATTATTATTAGTATCTTTCAGATATTTATATACATGCCATGGAGTTTATTTACTAAAGCTGGAGAGTGTAAAATTAGGTTCACTTCTGAAAATAAATCAGTTTCCAGGTTTTATTAACTGAACAAGGTGAAGTTAGAAGCTGATTGGTTACCATGCAAAGCTGCACCAGGTTCTGAGTTCACTAATTTTAGTAAATCTACTTTCATATTAGCCACTTGCCCTACGGACGATTTACCCCCCTTGTTACTTTAACTGACAATTGCGTGGTCATTCAACACTGTACCCATATAAAATTTATGTTATTTTTTCGCACAAATAGAGCTTTATTTGGTGGTACTTGATCACAACAGCGGTTTTTATTTATTGCGCTATAAATAAAAAATACAGACAATTAAAAAAAAAAAAAAAAATATATATATATATATATATATATACACACACACATACACATATACCGTATTTTTCGCCGTATAAGACGCACTTTTTCTTCCCCAAAACTGGGGGGGAAATGTCAGTGTGTCTTATGGGGCGAATATGGAGCGGCCGGTCCGGTATTTTCACCGCGGCCGTGTCAGAATACCGGGCCGGCCGCTCAGCTCTGCAGCGGGACCTTACCTGTTCCTCTATCCAGCGGCACGCATTCCTCAATGCGCACTGGGCACCTGGCTGTCATGCCGAGCGCCATTACAGAAGCCGGGAAGACAGCACGCGGCTGGATCGAGGAACAGGTAAGATCAAACAAAAACTCTGCGGAAGTAAGAGCGGGTACCTGTCAAATTCAGGTACCCGCTCCCCACCTCCCCAAAGGTCAGCAGTCATCTGTACTGTCCGCAGTCTCTGGTCATCCCTGTGCTGTCCGCAGTCTCTGGTCATCCCTGTGCTGTCCGCAGTCTCTGGTCATCCCTGTGCTGTCCACAGTCTCTGGTCATCCCTGTGCTGTCCGCAGTCTCTGGTCATCCCTGTGCTGTCCGCAGTCTCTGGTCATCCCTGTGCTGTCCGCAGTCTCTGGTCATCCCTGTGCTGTCCGCAGTCTCTGGTCATCCCTGTGCTGTCCACAGTCTCTGGTCATCTCCTGTACTGTGTCCGCAGTCTCTGGTCATCTCCTGTACTGTGTCCGCAGTCTCTGGTCATCTCCTGTACTGTCCGCAGTCTCTGGTCATCTCCTGTACTGTCCGCAGTCTCTGGTCATCTCCTGTACTGTCCGCAGTCTCTGGTCATCTCCTGTACTGTCCGCAGTCTCTGGTCATCTCCTGTACTGTGTCCGCAGTCTCTGGTCATCTCCTGTACTGTGTCCGCAGTCTCTGGTCATCCCTGTGATGCCCGCAGTCTCTGGTCATCCCTGTGCTGTCCGCAGTCTCTGGTCATCCCTGCGCTGTCCGCAGTCTCTGGTCATCCCTGCGCTGTCCGCAGTCTCTGGTCATCCCTGTGCTGTCCGCAGTCTCTGGTCATCCCTGTGCTGTCCGCAGTCTCTGGTCATCCCTGCGCTGTCCGCAGTCTCTGGTCATCCCTGTGCTGTCCGCACTCTCTGGTCATCCCTGTGCTGTCCGCAGTCTCTGGTCATCTCCTGTACTGTGTCCGCAGTCTCTGGTCATCTCCTGTACTGTCCGCAGTCTCTGGTCATCTCCTGTACTGTCCGCAGTCTCTGGTCATCTCCTGTACTGTGTCCGCAGTCTCTGGTCATCCCTGTGCTGTCCGCAGTCTCTGGTCATCTCCTGTACTGTGTCTGCAGTCTCTGGTCATTTCATGTACTATGTCCGCAGTCTCTGGTCATCTCCTGTACTGTGTCCGCAGTCTCTGGTCATCTCCTGTACTATGTCTGCAGTCCATTAGTTCAGAATTTTTTTTTTCCTGTTTTCTGCCTTTAAAACCTAGGTTTTTTTTTTAAATGCATTAATGCACCTGCATACATTTTTTGCCTTTTTAAACCTTTACCTTAGAGGAATTAGGCACGCTTTATTAAAGTCTGAATAGCTGCAAAGTGAAACAACACTGTACTGTCTAATTACTAAAATATGTGGGCAAAGTGTACACTAGCCTATCACTAGTGTACTTAAATCTGTTGGTTACCATGGCTGGTATGATGCTTTGATAGTAACTATGTTACAGCTATTTACAGCATGACGTCTTTGACCAACCTTTATTTACTAGTCTAAAACCTTCACACTCCCACACCACATGGGAAAGAGACAAACACCTTTTTGATTTATGACTATATCTTGGACTATTGTGTTGCACAAAATCACTTCTTATCCATAGAACAGATGCAATTTAAATATACACATGAAAGAACATGCTTGGTTGTTGGTGACATTCCTTGTTCAGTTTAGTGTCTCCAAATGGTCTGAAATTTTAATTCGCTCCAACTCCATAACATTAAAGTGAAATTCTGGGGTCTATCTAACTAATCTTTTCTATCTACTTTTGTGGAGTTGGGTGATGCCAACAAGGCACCCGCAGCAAAAATCAGATTAAATTTATTTAGATTAACAAAGTTCTGTAATAAAAAGATGGGTTTCAATGCTCACAGAAAAACTTTGTGTGTTGTATGTGAGTGCAGGGGAAGATATATAAACAGATGCCTCTTAACTTTATAAATATATATATATTTATATGCCATATATAGCCGGTAAACACCACTAAAATGCAGTACAGGTGCATTCCAGATGCATTCCTGCATGCAAGTTTTTGATACGTTCCAGTGCGTTTTTTTCCCCCTCTTGTTTTTTTTTCAAAGTATCCTGTTTTGCATTCTGTTGCATTTTTTATGTTTTTTTTAATTCTATTATTAGTTTGTTTTCTGTTTTTATTTTTTTTTAAGATTACTATATTGGTTTGCACACATTTTCTTCTTTAGGTATATTGTCCCATATTGGGCTGTCTTTCACATCTCAATCCTAATTTTTATCAGAACAAAATGTTATTGATCCGTTTGATTGGACCAATTTTTGATTGCAGCTGATTGGAGCTTTTTCACGCCACCCTAGCTGTATTTAATCTGGGCTAATGAGCTCATTTCTTTGCTCACAGCCATCAAGCATGCTTCCTTGGACAGACCTGGTGGGTTTATCATACATGCCGCTTAATTTTTGCAAGCACTTTTTCTTTTTTTATTTATATTTATGCATTCATTTATTTATTTACCTAAAAATATAAATATATTTTTTTTTTTGTTTCTTGCAACACATGGGTAGTAAGGGTTTTTACCTCACATGGAATCATGTAAGTGTATAACTATATTGTAAAGTATCAAATTGTTTACAATAATCTGATTGCGTCATGTATGTATGTTTGTTATAGACGTCATGCCTTCTTGAGCACTTCTGAAGAAAAGATTTTTATTGATCTTGAAATGTGTCAAGTGCGAACCATGCATGATCCATGATTAGATTTGCAATACCCTCTCTGATGACACCGCTGCAATATGTATTGTAGCTTTATATTTTTGAAGATTGTAAAAATAAATAAAATTTCATACTATTTATAAAAAAGTTCTTTTGAATTGTTTGAAATTTATCATAGAAGTAAATTGTGCCGTTAAAGTCCCACCAATAAAGAGGACTCATTGACAATTGCGCAGTCATGCAACACTGTACCTAAAATGAAATTTGTTTTGTGTGTGTTTTTTTTTTTTTTGTTTTTTTTTTTTACCACAAATAGAGCTTTCTTTTGGTGGTATTTGATTGCCTATGTGTTTATTTTTTGCGCTATAAATAAAAAAACCCGACAATTTTGAGAAAAAAACAATATTTTTGACTTTTTGCTATTAAACATATCCAGTAAAATCTAATTTCGTCATACATTTAGGCTAAAATGTATTCTGCGACATCTCTTTTTTTAGAAAATATCCCAATACGTGTAAATTAATTGGTTTGCATGAAAGTTTTATAGCGTTTACAAATGGTGGTATATATACTAGAATTTTCTTTTTAATTGTTTTACTAGTAATATCGGCGATCAGCAACTTATAGCGGGACTGTAGTGGGCATTCTGAAACTGGGGGGATCTGACTTGGTGTCACTGACATCCCCAGTGACACCAATACAGTGATCAGTACTAATAAAAAGCACTGACACTGTACTAATGGCACTGGGCATGAAGGGGTTAACATCTGGGACGATTAAAGGGTTAACTGTGTGCTGTTTTACTAAGGGGGCTGTGTGTGTGCTTCACTGTAAGCACACTGCTTTGTATGGCTCTGCTATGCAGGAGCTGACAGGGGAGAGATCTGTATTGTTTACATACAGGTCTCTCCCCCATTGGAGATGCTCGGCGATCCCCAGGTGCCGGAGAGTAATTATCTGGCCGGGACCCGGTGATTGACAGCTGAGGCTGCCCCCTACCCAGTATTTCTGCTATAAGGTGGTGCGGAACTGGTTAAGTAAAGCATATGCCGATTTACACTATTGGTAGAGGTCTCTTTACCTTTTTTATGTATAATGTCCTTACCCTGACTGAGATGATGGGAAAATTGGTCCTGAGAGTTGCCAAATCCTGTAGTGGTTGTGTTAATGGAAACAAAGTGCTTTTAGGCTTGTTGCACACAGGAGTAAAAAAATGCTGAGTTTTTTTTAATGATCTGAAATGAGATGCATTGTTGCCTATGGGACATTGCACACAGCTGAGTAAAAATCAATAATACAGTGTTGAGTACAGAGCAGTAAAATAAAAATAGAACATTTTCCATTTGAGTACAGTAACTTGCTTGCGTGTTTACTCGTTTAGGCCCCTTGCACACAAGCATCATAATTTATTGATGTTTACTCAAACTTGTGACGACTGTGCAAAGGGCCACAATACTGGAAATGAAGTATTTTACTCGTCTATACTCATCTAAATGCTTAAACATCTATACTCAACATTACTCAGGTCTTAAAACAGTTTTTGGCCCCTTGCACACAGGCATCACAATATTGAGTAAACATCAGTAAATTATGACGCCGTATGCAAGGGGCCTTTGACTGCTCATATGAGGGTCACAATCTCCCTGGTAAGCCTCAGAGGGGTTGGTGGAGCACACGTGGTGTTTACTTATACTTCTTTGAACCTGAAAAGATTTCATTTTTTTTTTTTTTTGGCATTTTCAATTGCTCAGAATGAACTCGCTGTTGGAAGTTGCTCACTGATGACTTTGTGGATGTTTGTGTTACTATTTTAATTAATTTAACCTATTTTAGCTCTGCACTTTATATTTAAAGTGGAAGGAAAGGCTTCCTGTTAAGTCACTGCTAAGTAATCAATACCCACAATAGCATAAAATCAGCATAGTTCAAATTGTCTAAACTTGTCTCTTATGCAGGCCATAGATGGGTCGAAAATCGGCCGATTTTTCGGCCGAAAATAAAATCGGCCGATTTTCGGATCGTTAGTGGGCGATTTGGTCGGCCGTTTTTCGGTATTTTGGCCGTTTTTTTTTTTTGGTAAAGTTGGAAAAAAATCGGCCGATTTTGCCGATCGGCCGATTTTCGCGGCAATTAGTGGGCAAATCGGCCGATTTTTTTACCGATTAAAAAATCTGCGCATGAGCAGTGACCTGCAAGAGGAAGACAAAAAGAAGAAGAGGAAGACGATGAAGAAGAAGAGGATGAGGATGATGAAGAAGAAGAGGATGATGAAGAAGAAGAGGATGATGAAGAAGAAGAGGATGATGAAGAAGAAGAGGATGAGGATGATGAAGAAGAAGAGGATGATGAAGAAGAGGATGATGAAGAAGAAGAGGATGATGAAGAAGAGGAGGAAGAAGAAGAGGATGAGGAGGATGATGAAGAAGAAGAAGAGGATGAGGATGAAGAAGAGGATGATGATGAAGAAGAGGATGAGGATGAAGAAGAGGATGATGATGAAGAAGAAGAGGATGAGGATGAAGAAGAGGATGAAGAAGAAGAAGAGGAGGATGAGGATGATGATGAAGAAGAGGATGATGAAGAAGAAGAGGATGATGAAGAAGAAGAGGATGAGGATGATGAAGAAGAAGAAGAAGAGGATGATGAAGAAGAAGAGGATGATGAAGAAGAAGAGGATGATGAAGAAGAGGATGAGGAAGAAGAGGATGAAGAAGAGGAGGAAGAAGAGGATGAGGATGATGATGAAGAAGAAGAGGATGAGGATGAAGAAGAGGATGATGAAGAAGAAGAGGATGAGGATGATGAAGAAGAAGAGGATGATGAAGAAGAAGAGGATGATGAAGAAGAGGATGATGAAGAAGAGGAGGAAGAAGAAGAGGATGAGGAGGATGATGAAGAAGAAGAGGATGAGGATGAAGAAGAGGATGATGATGAAGAAGAAGAGGATGAGGATGAAGAAGAGGATGATGATGAAGAAGAAGAGGATGAGGATGAAGAAGAGGATGAAGAAGAAGAAGAGGAGGATGAGGATGATGATGAAGAAGAGGATGATGAAGAAGAAGAGGATGATGAAGAAGAAGAGGATGAGGATGATGAAGAAGAAGAAGAAGAGGATGATGAAGAAGAAGAGGATGATGAAGAAGAGGATGAGGAAGAAGAGGATGAAGAAGAGGAGGAAGAAGAGGATGAGGATGATGATGAAGAAGAAGAGGATGAGGATGAAGAAGAGGATGATGATGAGGATGAAGAAGAGGATGAAGAAGAAGAAGAGGAGGATGAGGATGATGATGAAGAAGAGGATGATGAAGAAGAAGAGGATGATGAAGAAGAAGAGGATGAGGATGATGAAGAAGAAGAAGAAGAGGATGATGAAGAAGAAGAGGATGATGAAGAAGAGGATGAGGAAGAAGAGGATGAAGAAGAGGAGGAAGAAGAGGATGAGGATGATGATGAAGAAGAAGAGGATGAGGATGAAGAAGAGGATGATGATGAGGATGAAGAAGAGGATGAAGAAGAAGAAGAGGAGGATGAGGATGATGATGAAGAAGAAGAGGATGAGGAGGATGATGAAGAAGAAGAGGATGAGGATGCAGAAGAAGAAGAGGATGAGGATGAAGAAGAAGAGGATGAGGATGAAGAAGAAGAAGAAGAAGAAGAGGATGAGGAAGAAGAAGAGGATGAGGATGAAGAAGAAGAAGAAGAAGAAGTAGGATGAAAATAAGAAGAATTCCAGTCCAGCATAAAGTGTATCTGCAGAGAGCTCCGCTATTTCTGACAGTTCTCTGACAGTTCCTTGACATTTACAGCGGTTGAAACATTGTATCTATTTGTTTCCGAATAAAAACATCTGTATCCTAAATGGAAACAAATAGATACATTGTTGCAACTTCTATAAATGTCAAGGAACTGTCAGAGAACTGTCAAAGAAATAGCAGAGCTCTCTGCAGGGACACTTTTTGCCGGCTCTAGACGGGTAGAAAATCGGCCGTTTTTTTTTTTTTTTTTTTTACCATTGATGGTAACGTCGGCCACTTGAACAACCGATTTTTCGTTTTTTAAAAGAAAAATCTGCAGTTTTTCTCCCCATCTATGGCCTGCATTAGTATCCCCTTAGGATCATCATAATCGGAAGTGAAGTAGCTAGCTGGCAAGCATTAACATTGAAGGCTAGCACTGTCACTTCCAGAAATGATGTATCCCCTGGCTGGTTTTTTGGTGTTTCATAGTAATAGGATGCCAGACAGACATCTGTTACTGCAGTGCCTCCTTGGCTGGAGGAAGTTAGTTTCAGCAGATTCACACACATGCATCTGTGTCTGTTCAGATGACCCAGAGAGATGGGGGCGGTGCTGGGCAGGACAGGGGTAGGTGCGAGCAATATCATTCTATCTATCGTAATTTGTAGATGCTATAACTTTCACATAAACAAATTAATATACAGGTATTAAGATTTTTTTTTTTTTTTTACCAAAGACATGCAGTAGAATATATTTTGGCATACATTTATGACTAACTTTTGAGTTTATTGGACATTTTTTTTTTTCTAACTGAAAGTAGAAAACATCATTTTCTCAATGTTCGGTCTTTTTTGGTTTATATTTTTTAAAAAAAAAAACCCAGTGGTGATCAAATACCACCAAAAGAAAGCACTATTAATGTGAAAAAATGACATAAACTTCGTTAAGTACAGCATTGCATAACCATGCATATACCAGTTGAAATAGGGCAGTGCTGAATAGCAAAAAATTGCCTGGTCATGAAGGGGTAAGTCTTCCAGAGCTGAAGTGGTTAACTATTTAGGTGTATAGTGCATCCTATGTGTTGTGCAGGCAGTTTATGTTGATTGTTACCTTTAGCACAGTGTTTGTTTCTATTTTGTTACAGAGGCATTATAAACCTTCCTTCCTGCACCTTGTGCTTTTCATGTGCATTGATCATGTTGTTTCATTTGTTGCCCTGTATGCACAGCCTATAGAAGAGTAAATCATCACATTCCAGTTTGCTGTTTTAATCATTCATTGATATAGATCTTCATTGTCACTAATAAATTACATGAGGTGCAGCAGATACATATTTGTGGAAATGTTTTTTTTTTTTTTGAGCTATAACATACTGGCACTATTCTGCCTCCAGTGCTGGCCCTGCTCACTACTATCACTTGTAACACAAGTGTGGGTGGCTCCCACAATACTATTCTTGCCCTGGGATTTAATGCCAGGACAAGGGTGGGGAAGCTGCCTGGTGGGCGCTGTGTTAGTAGGCAGGAGAGGGGCGTTACCTCTAAATCTCTTGCCTAGTGAGGAAGAGGCAAAGCCAAATGAGTGTGCTGCTGACAGGTGCTCTTTACAAGGCAAACCTGTGTAAGATTGTGGAACTTTGAAGGAAGGGAGGTCAATGGAGGGTGTGTGTGTGCAGAGGTGAGGGCTTGGAGAAGGAGGGCTGTAGAGGTTAGAGATGAGGGTTAAATCCTACACTCTGTATGTAAGGCACTCCTGAACCCTGCATTCTGCGCGCAGCACAGTCCTGAATCCTGCACTCTGTTTGTAGCATACTCCTGAACCCTGCACTTTGTACATAGCACAATCCTGAACCTTGCATGTGAGGAAGCAAATACCGGTACCTGGAGACAAACTTGTTAAGTTTATTGTTGAACAGTGACGCCAGTTGATCCACACCAGCATCCACCAATGACAGCAAAAATTCTGAAAACATCTGGATCAGGGACCATTCTCTTGAGCCCAGTTGCTAGCAGAGAAAATCCACCAGACAATTCTCCACGCTGGGGGATGTACATAGCAGAGAGGGCTGCAACATCTGCCCAGGCCAGGATAAATACATTATCTAAAGGTTCAGAGTTTTGTTTAAAAATAACAAACCTGTCATACTTACCTGCTCTGTACAATGGTTTTGAACAGAGCAGCTCTGATCCTCCCCTTCTTGGGTCCCCCGCCATCACTCTTGGCTCCTCTGCACTGCTAAGTGCCCCCAGAACAAGCTGCTTGCTGTGGGGGCTCTTGTGCATGCTCATTCCTGAGCCACATCTGTGTCTATAAAACGCACAGAGCATGGCTCAGCCCTCCCCCCAACTTCCTCATCACTGACTGTGATTGACAGCAGCGGGAGCCAATGGCTGTGTCTGAACCAATGAGGAGGGAGAGACCTGGGAGAGCTGCTGCTCTCATGCATATTGCTGTAATGAGACTAGGCTCAGGTAAGCATTAGGGGGTGCTGAGGGGGAGCTGCACATTGAAGTTTTTTTACCTTCATATATAGAATGCATGAAGGCAAAAAACCCTTCAGCCTTTAGAACCACATTAATATCATACAGGATTTATATAGCATCTACAGTTTATTTACAAAATAAAGGGAGACAGTACAGTTAATATAATTCAACACAAGAGGGTTAGGAGGTCCCTGCTCTTGAGAGCTTACAAGCTAAACAGAGATGCAACTGATACAAAAGTTAAGAGCAGTAGGGAATGAGTTGATTGAGAAAGTAAAACTAAAATTCCAGTTGTTAGGTACGGGCTTCCCTAAAGTGATGAGTTTTCAAGGATTATCTGAAGGTGTACAGGCTAATAAATAGGTGGTTTGAGGTAGGGAGTTTCAGAGGAAGAGAGGTTCTGCAGAAGTCCTGTAGATGACCACAGGAGGAGGTGATGAGGTCACTCAAGAGAAGGAGGTCTTGTGAAGGGGGCAGTTTGGGTGATATTTTGAGATGAGGTGGTGATGTAGCTTGAGGCAGAATCGTGGATGGATCATATGTTGTAGTTAGTATTTTATGCGTTCGGAGAGCTGAAGGGATTTGGGCTCCCCACCCACGACTGCTGTGTCTGGCGGACTCTTCCTAGTGAGCTGTGATTGGCGCAGAGCTATCACATGATACATGGCACCAATCACAGTACCTTGTACCATGTGACCAGCTCCAGCCAATCACAGATCACTATCTTGAGTTGTCAAAAACCTAACTCATGCATGACAGTTTATGAATGAGTTGGGTTCATGACAGCAAGCTTTGCATTGCAGGAGAAATGATCTGTATTTCTCCTGCAAAGCAAAGTGTAAAAAAAAAAAAAAAATCCCTGATTCCCCCCCCCCCCCCCCCCCACAGTAGTATAATGTTACTATGGTAACATTGTACTATTTTGATAAAAGTGTAAAAAAAATAAATTATAATAAAACAAAAAATACCATATTGAGAATAAAAAAAAAATTGTCTGGGTTTTTTTTTTTTTTTTGTTAGTTGCGCCGACTGCTTACCAGCATTTTATAGGCGAGCAGCGGCAATGGGCAAAGCGACGTAATCTTATGTTGCTTCCTATTTCAGGGTGTAAACTCGCCTTCCCCCCGCCCCCCGGTCGGTCCTGGGAGAGAAGAGAGAACACCGCACCAAGTAAAAGCACTACATTTTACATGCACACGTTAGATTATCACATTTAACCCTTTGATCACCCCGTCAGTCAACCAGTGCTATTAGTACAGTGTCAGTATATAGAATTTTTCACTGATCACTGTATTCCTGCCACTAGCGACATCAGATAGTGTCAAGGTCAGCTAGCATTAGATTGCCCACACACTCACGCTATAGGTCGCTGATCACTGCCATTATTATACAGTATTTATACAGTGTAGTGTTTGTACGGGTCAATATAATGGTCATGAACAGAACTATACTAGTGCCTGCTTTGTATAGTGTCCCCAAAAACGCAGTGTGATAGCAGGATCAGCCCTGTTCGCTGCCAGCACTAGCATTTAGCCCCTTCACTGTTTTTCATGGAAGATTTATACTAATTGATTGTGGGCCAAGATAATTTATATGCACAACAACACATCACCACCCTCCTAAATTCAGCTCTTGCCAGACAATCCGCATGCAAACCTATCAGTTTCTGAATTTAAAACTTTTTTGGGCCTAACCCTCAACATGGGCTTTACAAAAAAGAATGAATTGCGGTCATATTGGTCCACAGACTCAATTCATCATATGCCTGTGTTCTCTGCTGTTACATATATGCCCAACATGGACCAGTAATGTAGAGGTATGTTGCTGGACTTTGAGTGGTTATACCAGGATGATGCCTGCAGCTACAGGCTTTCATGTAAAAGCAATCCTAGTGGCCAGTTAGCTGCTGAATCATTTTCTACAAGCAGCTGAAAGGGACATCCCCCCCTCCTCCTGTTGCCTTCCACAGTTTTCTTGGGCTCTCCTGTCCCACAGGGGAATCCGAGAATGTAGCCAGCAGTTACGCTGTCTGACCATAGAATGGCTCCAATTATCTCTATAGTCGAAGAAATCATAAGCTACAAGCATTCATCATTTCATTTTCGCAGGATATAAATAGCACCATTTGGAAAGCATCTGATCCCACCGATTTTTGGTGAGGTCAGATGATGTAAGGGCAGAGGAAATATCTAGTCTAGACCCCAGATTTCTCCAAAAAGAATACTTGACAATGCCTATTGCAGTCACAGGGGATATTTACATTCCCTGTGATAGCAAAAAAAGTGATAAAAAAAATGAGAAGGGATAGTGTAAAAATAATTTAAAAAATCAAAATAACTAAAAAAAAAATAAGCACCCTCGCCCCCCTGCGCACGCAAGCGTTGACCCTGTTTGTAAACAGCGGTTGCACCATGCATGTGAGGTATCACCGCAAATGTCAGATCGAGGGCAGTAATTCTAGCACTAGAGCTGTCTAACTATAAATTGGTGACCTGTAAAGGCTTTTAAAGCATTGCCTATCGATAATAAAAATGTATGTACTTTATCGCCATTGCACGGACATGCGCAATTTTAAAGCATGTCATGTTTGGTATCTATTTACTTAGGGCAGTGGTGGGCAACCTTTTTTTTTTTTTTCAACTGAGCCAAATCTCGCCAAAACCACGATTGAAATTTATTTTGAGAGCCACATTTTTAAAACTGAAAATACATAGGATGGTACACTGTTTTAGTTTCAATAAGTTTTTATAGTAATTCATCCCCCCCTATAGTAATTCATCCCCCATATTAATTCATCCCCCCCTATAGTAATTCATCCCCCATATTAATTCATCCCTCATATAGTAGTAGTAAGTAAGTAAGTAGCAAGTAGTAAGCCAAGTCCCCCCTGTGTCAATTCACTTACCTTTGCTCCGCGCGTTCCTCTCGCCGTGTTCCCGCGCCGTTCCGGTCTTTAGGGCGGACTGTGAGAGGAGCCTAGCTCCTCGTTCGTCACGCTGCCCCGCCTACACACATCCTGACAGCCAATCACTGGCTATCAGGATGTGAGTGGCAGCGAGACTGGCCAATCATTGCATTTGAGCGCGCTGCCCTGGCTGTTATTTTTTTGGATCACGCTGCAGAGTCCCTGCCGCCCGAGAGGAGGGAGGGGAGCGGGCGCCCGGCACACAAGAGCCGCATTAAAGCGTGTAAAGAGCCGCATGTGGCTCGCGAGCCGCGGCTTGCCGACCACTGACTTAGGGTAACACCATCTTTTATATTTCATCAAATTGGGCAATATATTGTTTTTGTGCATTAAAAATCTAAAGTGTATTTTTCCCAAAAGATTTGCATTTGAAAAATCGCTGCGCAAATACTGTGTGATGTGAAAAAAATTTCAACACCCACTGTCTTATTCTCTAGGGCCTCTGCTTTAAAAAAAATATATAATGTTTGGGGGTGCAAAGTAATTTTCTAGCAAAAAAAACTTTTTTTCATGCGAACAAAAAGTGTCAGAAAAGAGTGGGTGATGTGTGACATAAGCTTCTAATGTTAGCATGGTGAGTATTTTGCAGATCTCATTTTGTTTTGTGTGTTTTTGTTTTTTTTCCAAAACCCTGTGACAAATTACATCTGTAAAATACCCATCATGCCTCTTATCAAATTTTCTTGGCGTCTACTTTCCAAAAAGTAATTTGGGGGGCTGTTTGTACTATCCTGGCATTTTAGAGCCTCTGAAACTGTAATAGGTAGTGGGGAAGTGATATGAGGAAATATGCCCTTTGAAAGCCTGGAGGTGGTCATTGGATTTTGGGGGCCTTTTATGTAGGCTGCCGAAAAGTCTCTTCCATGTGGTATCCCCACTTGGGGGAAGTAGAAGAAGGTGTTTTGGGGTGTTATTTCACATATACACATGGCATGCATGAGCAATATATCATTAAAGTGACAACTTTGTATAAAAAAAACAAAAAAAAACAAAACAATTTGTCATTTTTGAAAAATTTGTGGCAAAAAAATAAAATGTTCCATGGACTCAACATGCCTCTCTGCAATATCCTTGGAGTGTCTACTTTCCAGAAAGGGGCAATTTGGGGGGGATTATACTGCCCTAGCATTTTAGCAGCTCAAGAAATGTGATAGGCAGTCAGAAAGTAAAAAGTTGTGGACATTCCAATATATTCCATAGTTTGTAGACCCTATAACTTTCACACAAACCAATTAATATACATGTATTGAGATTTTTTTTTTACTAAAGACATGTAGCAGAATACATTTTGGCCTAAATGTATGACTAACTTTGAGTATATTAGATATTTTTTTTTATAACCAAAAGTTAAAAATATTGTTCAAACTTTTCTTTTTTTTTTTTTTTGTTTATAGTGCAAAAAGTAAACTTCTGAGGTGATCAAATACCACCAAAAGATAGCTCTATTTGTGTAAAAAAAAAAAAGACATACATTTTGTTTGGGTACAGCATTGCACGACTGCGCAATTACCAGTTGAAATAGTACAGTGCCGAACAGCAAAAAATGGCCTGGTCATGAAGGGGGGTAAATGTTCTGGAGGGGAAGTGGTTAAAATAGAACTAAAGGTAAAACCTTTTTCTATGTTGGATAGTAAGGGAAGGTTATAACCATTGTCAATTTTTTTTTTTTTTTTTTTTTGGCATCTGTATCCCGTTGCAGAGATTTCTCTTCATTCCTGTCCCATAGCCAAATTCCCTGCAAAGTCCCCTCTATTCCTACTCTGGGGACAAATAAAAATTTTGGATTTTGTTTCACTTTCGGTGATAAAGGTAAATAAGACAAAAAGGTGAATCTCACCAACAGGGGCACAGACGGCAAAAAAAGCAACTACAGGTTTTCTAATCCCACTCATTCTATCCACAACAAAGTTGGCCTTTAGTTATACTTTAGGAAGGGCAGATGTTGCAAATTTTGCAAGCATGTAGGCCAGGGGCCTCCAAACTTTAGAAACAAAGAGCCAGTTTACCATCCTTCAAATTTTAGGGGGGGCCAGACTGTGGCCAGCGGGAGTAGAAAATGACCTGGCATTTCTGGAAGTAAACTATGCTATAGGCTTGGTGGTCAGTGGGTGTTTAAAAATCAACCTCATTGGTGTCAGTGGGAGGAATGGTGCCCCATCATTGGTGTCAGTGGGAGGAATGGTGCCCCATCATTGGTGTCAGTGGGAGGAATGGTGCCCCATCATTGGTGTCAGTGGGAGGAATAGTGCCCCATCATTGGTGTTCGTGAGGGGAATACTGCCCCATCCTTGTTATCAGTGGAAGGAAAAGTGCCACAAGGGCCGAATAAAGGCAAGCAAAGGTCCACATCCAGCCCATGGGCTGCAGTTTGGAGACCCCTGATGTAGGCGATAAGATTTGGGGAGTGAGTCCAAGAATATACCTGACATCTTGGCGTGAGGAGTGTGCTTGATTGCTGCGTTTGTTGATCTTGATGGAGAAATTGGGAGATGAGGGTATTTATGAGCTCAGTTTGGAAAGTGTGAGTTTGAGTAAGTAGTGCAACATCCATGCAGATATGTCAATTAGTAAGTTAGTGATGCGTGGGAACACAAAAGGTATGAGATGAGGAGTCAAGAGATAGATTTGGGTCTGTTTTCACTACTGTCAGCACCCTCATAGTGTTACATACATCAGCTGTGTACTAGAGACTGCGCAGCCTCGAGCTGCACCACCAATAACACACTTCCAAGAGGAAGGAGCATGGGAATGGCTTTGTCCTAGGAACCCAGACACTAGAAGGAGGAGATGTATGCAGTGCCAGCAGGAGCACAAAACCAAAGGTGTCTCCTGGTGGCACCCGTAAGGTGAGAATACAGACACCTGGTAACCCAAACCCGGAAGAGAGCATATTCAAAGGGGGAAAAGACGACCACAATGTAGGAAAGAATGGCGCACCGCAATGATAGTAGGAGCTGACATCTACAACAATATAAGCATTGTGAGGGATTCAAGTGACTGTCATTTTTTTTAATTATAATAATAAACATGTATATTCTTACCTGCTCTGTGCAATGGTATTGCACAGAGTGGCCCCGAAGCTTTGAAAGCTCCGGGCCCGTGTCTGCCTTCAGTGCAAGCTGCTTGCTATGGGGTCTGACATGCGGACTCACTCCCGGTACAGCACAACTCAGCCCCACCCCCCAATGGCTGCTTTTAGCAAAGCTTGTGAGACCAGGAAGAGGGGAGAGAAGACTTGCAGCCAGGCACAGCTCTGGATCGATAAAGGACTCAGGTAAGTGTGGGGGAGGGGGAAACAAACATTGTAAGCTTTTTTATCTTAAAAGCCCATTCACACTTGTGCGACTTTGGGGTCCAAAGTCACATGACAAGTCACACCCCAGGTTTCCCAATGAGCACCATTCATATATGTGTGACTTCAATTCGCAGACACTTGAAAGTAGTTTCTGCACTACTTTAGTCCGACTTTCATTGGACTTGAGGGCCACAGGCTTCAATATAAACCCTCCAAAGTTGCAGGAAAGTCGCTCCTGAATGATATACATTCAACTTGTGTGCGACTTTGTACAGCACAATCATCTTTGGTCAAAGCCACCCATCCAAAGTTGCATCAAAGTCACATCAAGTCACACTGTAAATCACACGATTTTGAAGTCCCACAAATTTGAATGCAGCGTTATGCACAGAATCCATTAAAGTGTTACTAAACCCACAACAGTAAAATCAGTCTGTATATGCAGTAAAGCATGCTTGTTATACTCACTGTGGAACCTAAGGGGTTAATCCTACGCATTGTGTAAAAAGGCTGTTTGATCCTGACTTCTCTGATCCTCCCCTTCTTCCAATGTCCCCCTCTTATCTCCTGATAAGACATATATCTTGTAGAGTCACTCTGCACATGCTCAGTTTGTTGTGTATTGCTAGAGTTTTTCCTTTTTTCTTGGGAGAGTGCATGTGATCAGCACAGTGCCAATCAGCACTGTCCAGAGAGGTCAGGGGTTCTGCATCCTCATAGAGCAAAATGAAAACTCCTCTTACAAGCTTTAACCAGTGCTCTGCTGGACACTGATCGAAGTCACAAGACTGCTCTAACTGCTGATGAGAAAAGGTATTTAGCAGTTTATATTTACTAAAAGAATTGATTTTCCAAGTTGTGTGTACTGTGGGAGACCAGAGAGAGTGAACACAGGGTCCTGGGTTTACTAACACTTTAAGCTAAAAAATCTTTAGCCTGGGTTCACACTTCTGCATTCCTGTGCAAATTCTGTGTGGTGCAATTTGAGCCATACATTTTATATGGCTCAAATTGCACAGCATTGGCACCAAAAAAGGTGCAGGACCCTTTTTTTTTTTTTTTTTTTTTTTTTTGTCTGCATTAGAATGGGATTTCATGGGTATTGACATACATGGGTATTGACATCCATGTAATCCAATTCCCATACCATAAACATATCATTGTGCGTAGTGAACAGATATACTCAAATACCAAATATACATACAAAAACATGGAAATCCTTGTGTCATAAGTGACAAACACATATGCCCAAACGTGCATTGAAATTATCCAAAAATAATCATATGTCTATCAAAGAAAATTAAACATATTAAGTGCAAAATTCATCATAAATCACTTCCAGTATCATACATCCATGTAAGGAACTTAATGTATGAGCTGTTGGAAATTCACTATACGCTATTAAACAGTTTTTTGTAGTGAATTGTGTATATTTGGTATTTGAGTATATCTGTTCACTACGCACAATGATATGTTTATGGTATACATCTACCTATAACACTAATATATTTGAGCATTATTTGTGCGCTGCATATGCACTTTATTTTACTGTATGTGGGAACACATTTTATGCGGGCAGTACATCGCTGTGTAATCATATTAACACCATATTGAGCTGAGGTTTTTTTCTATATAAGTCCCTTGAACATGATTTCCTATGGGACAGGTTCACATCTCCGTGTTTTCCCACAGTGTGTTTTTTAGAAAGGGTCAAGGACTTTTTTTAAATACAAAACATTGCATTTTTGGTTCAATAGACTTCAATGGAGACACTGGAGTAATGCATGTAGTGCGTTTTTGATGTGTTTTAATCTGCCCAGCAACAAGTTGTAAAAAAAAAAAACCTCAAACGCATGTGCAAAAACGCACTGCAATAACAGATCGAAGGCAAACTGCATAGGTGTGAACCTAGCCTTGGTGTTTCCAAACACTTTAATATCCCTTCAAATTGCATAGTAAAATATTACTGTTGAACACTGCCATCTAGTGTTCCCTTGGATAAAAGACTACTTACACTGAAACCTTTAGCCCTCATGCACACATCTGACCTAGATGCCTTTCCTACTGGCAGCAGCATTTTGGCAGCTTGATGCTTGAAAACTCATTTAAACACATCTAAGAGCGTTTAGGTGCGTCAAGTGCTTGGGAGTTAATTCATTTCAATGGCCAGAATAACAATTTCTTCTGGCCATTGAAATGAATTAACGGTCAAACGCTTGACACGCCAAGAGTTAACGTGCGCTTAGATGCGTTTATACTTGTTGAGCATTTTCTCTGCCAAAACTCTGCTGCTCCTGGGTACACTGGCAGTGTTTTTTTTTTTTCTGCGTCTAAATGCCCGTGCTTGTAAACTCCTATGTGTGTATGCTCACACAGGCTAACATGCAGGGGCTTTACAAGCAGAGGTAAAAATGCCAGGCCCCAAAATGTGCAGTGTGCATGGGGCCTTAGGGTTCAAGTCAGTGCCAGCGGCGAACTGACCATTCAGGCACTGCCTGAGGGCCCAGGGTCAGTAGGGGGCACCATGAGATGCCCCTGGTACCTTTTTATAGGCTTTTTTGAGTGTGGGCGAGGACACAGGGGCCCCATGAGTTGTCAGTCCGCCCTCCTTGTCAGTGCATTAAAGGAATCCTGTACTAAAAGGAAATCTAAAGCTGTTGCTGACCCCCTTCTGAAAGCACCAGTTAACATGTCTGACTCACTCTCCATGCGTGGCATCAAGTGTGCAGCCAGTAAAGTCAGAACATCTGATCTGTGTGTTCTGTTAGGTCAGTAACTGAAAGTAATCATAGCTTTCAGATTTATATAGCAGCCATCTAAATAGCATTTTCAAAAAGAGTTAAGTAATGGTAACCTACAATTCTTCTTGTAATTCAGAACTAAACCCACGTATTTAATGATTTCCCAAAACCGTTATATTCAAGGCATGCAGTGCAGGATAAAACTGTCATGGCTGCTTCTGCTCTCCATCAAACTATCAAGCCATCCAATGGCTGATGTCAAAGCTGATCACATGTGCAGGACCATGGCAACTGCAGGTCAAACGGAGGCTAAGATGGCAGCTTCCTTGGCTGTAAAGGATAAGAAGGTTTTGTTCAACTTACCCACATGTTCACATAGATGCAATGCTTTTGCACTTTCACTGCACTTCTCAAAAAGCAGAACTGTGAGCAAAGCTTTTTTTTTTTTTTCCAATTTGGAGTAGGGTTAGATTGTAACCTCTGTCAGGTTTTTTTTTTTTTGCCATTTCCATTGACTTCCTGTTCCATAGCCACAACAGGAAGTGAGAAATTCCCTCTATATGGATGAAAATCTGAGTCACTGGAACTAGTGTTCCAAATGGAAGATTTCCCGTGCAACTTTCAGTAATAAAAGCATACCTCCCAACCATTCCAGATTTGTCAGGACCACCCCAAAATTTCAACTAAATTCCAGCATCCCACAAATCTGGACTGAACAAGTTACGCCACTAGACATCAAAAATAGACCTGGTAGGGGTGCAATGGCACGATGGGCCCCCCCTATGGCAGCTGGCATCTCTCCCAGACCACTGCCTGTAACAACTTAGTGCAGCCTCCTCACAGTACAGTGTGGGGGAAGAATAATTGGGGAAGGAGGATTCTGTGCTGGGATGGCATGTTGTGCTAGAAGGGGGAATTCGGGGGAGAGTATTTGAGTTTGGAGGGGGGACTTGAGGGAAATTTTTGTTGGGAGGGTAGATTGTGGGGAGAGAAGGGTTAGTGTTGGGGTGCATAGAGGCTGTGCTGGGAGGAGGGATTCAGGGGGGGGGGTGTAAGAGAATTTGTGCTGGAGATGATTAGAGGAGGCTTTGTGCCAGGATTTGAAGGGGGGGGGGGGGGGTTATGCTGAGAGGAAGGATTTGGCAGAGAGAATTTGTGTTAGAAGCGGGAGGGAATTTTTGTTGGGGGAAGAAGGATTAGTGCTGGGGTGGAGAGGGGGTTGTACTGGGAGGGCGAATGAGAAGAAAAAGGCCTTTGGAAAAGGATGGCTAGGGCCAAAATTTGCCCTTTCAGGGTGCTAAGAGCTAGATTCTGGTCAAGACCTGCTGGTATGAGGGCCAGAATGTGAGGCACAGTGTAAGCTTTGGAATTGAATTGGCTGCACTCACACCAGGCAAAGTTACATTTCCAGGTATGATAATAAATCTTCCCGGAATTGACTTTTCTTGTTTGAGAGGTTTTTAGGTAATAAAATTCATACCTTGCTAAATCTTTTAAGACAGGGGTGATCAACCTTTTGAAGAGCGAGGGCAATTTTGATTGAGTGATTTGGTACCCGGTCATGGGCCACAATGAAATGCAATGGTTCAAAACTTACATTTTATGTTTTGACTAGCATGATGACCATTTTCCTCCTGCAGCTGCTGAATGCCGATGGTAGAAAAAGAGAAGCTGGCTTTCGTGGCTGTAGGAGTAAAATGGAGAAGATCGGTACCTGCATATGCTGCCCCACCACCCCTCTTGGCCAAGTGTAAAACAATGTGACAGGGAGGCCGCATGGGCCCCCTGGAGCATGCGGAGGGGTCACCATTGCGACCCCTGATGCTACACCAGTAGTTGGGGAGGTGTGGTAAAACCACATCTCAACTATGGCTTTTACCGCCCACCAAACCGCAAATGTAGATGAGCCCTTACTGTCCTAAGCCCCCTATAAGACTGCTTTCACATTGATGCAATATGGTTTACCTGCACTGTGTGTACAGCACAGTGCACCTATGGCTTTCCTGCAGGTTAGCTACGCTCTTCCATACACTTCTATTATGTCTTGCAGGTGTGGTGCACTTTCTCAAAGCGCACCAAAACCTTTGCATTCCAGAGTTTTGGTTCGCTTTCAGAAAGCACACCGAACCTGAAGGATATAGCAGGAGTGTTTCTCTGTATTGAGGTCAAGGGCCTTATCAGAGCGCTCTGAGGGCCACAGGTTGAACACCCCTGTTTTAAGACCAGGGTTTCAACAGCCATGCCTTAAAGCAAGAATCTGTAAAGCAGGGTGGACTAGAAGGCCTTGAGATGGCAAATCTGGCCTCTTGGGAAGACTCCTGCAGGAAGTCTGAGTACGTCTGTATACCAGGTTCTTTGGTGTCTTCCTCTCTTGTTCTATTTTGTGGAGCAGGCAAGGCAGAATGCTCAGTGGATATCAACAACCAGAGTCCACCATTTTTGGCATATCAGATTGAACACCTCTGGATGAAAAGACTAATCCCCATGGTCCAGGTGGTGGGGGGCGATAGTGCCGGTAACATTGTTCAACAGGTAAAAAGTTTTGGGCGTAAAATTAGCTAATCTTACATAATTTTGGGGTGCTGAAAACGAAAATGACCCTAAAAAATGTTGATTGGCTCTAGTTTCCATGATATATTCACCCATCTAATGACGTAAGCCATTCAAAATTATGATGCAACTTCAGCTGCATATTGCGCAATTGATACTGGTGACCAATAGAAAATTGCATGTATACTGAGATGATGCAATATTAGCCTTTAATTGCATCCCTTCACTGCATAAAAGCTGCAGTATCTGTAGCTGATTGTAGTTCGACAGCGTCTTTACATTTCGTTTTATGCTTATATAGGCTACTCAGTAATGCCTCGAACTTGTGTGAATAAAGCAGATAATTTCTGCTATATCTGCGGTGAAATAACTTTTATCTCACAAAAAAGGAGGATAACAGGAATGATTAAGAAAGCCTACAACTTGTATTTTGGCTGCAAGATAGGAGACCAGGACAAGAGCTGGGCACCACATATATGCTGCAATTCTTGTGGGACGGCACTGGAGCAATGGTTGAATGGAAAAAAGGCATCTATGCCTTTCGCTGTGCCAATGATTTGGAGAGAGCCAACAGATCATGTTAGTAATTGTTACTTTTGTATGGTGCCTCCAATTGTAAAAGGGCTAAATAAGAAGAAAAAGTTATCTGTGCACTATCCAAATATTCCATCGGCAATACGTCCAGTTCCTCATGGAGAGGGGCTACCAATTCCTAAAGCACCAGAATCCTTCGTGGTTGAGTCAAGTAAGGAAGAACCTAAAGCGTGTAGTCACGTGCAGTTGTAAGAGATAGCCCTTTCCTCGAATACAAGAGAAAAGCCAAGAGAAGCAAAACCGACACAAACTGAAGACAAAACTAGTGAGAAAGTATTAAAATGATTCAACTTAGCTTATGGCTATAATTTTTCTTGGTAATCCTATGCAATATATTATGCCATTTAGGCTTTGTTATGTAGTCAATATCACTTGCTTTATATTTGTGGAAAGACATCTATCTATATAATTATTGTGCATTATGTAGTCATTACGCCTATAGTAGAAAACTTTCCGTTTACAGAAAAACTAGAGCCAATTGACAAATTTCATTGTTATATTTGAACTCAGAATGTGAAATTCATTAAGAAATGGATCCTTTTGTTTCCAAAACTGGCAAAAAATAAAAATTTGTTGAACAGTGTAATCTGCCTGTCAGTTGTTCGCTCCTGGGATGTGAAATGCAGCAATTGCTGGACAGTGACTTTCTGTCCATAAAAGATCTGGTTTGCTTCCTTCAAGTAGGCAAGCTCCTTCTGCCTCCTTAATGATTGATATGTGCCACATTGGTGGCATTGTTGGACTGAACCCAAATGGGGGTGTCTCTTTAGAAGGGGGGTCCAGTGTTGGAGGGACATGTTGATGGAGAGTTTGGCTTCTTCTCTTGACCATGCCCCATAAACTTTCAAAGATTTGACAACTCTCCAACCTGTTGCGCCTGTTGTAAGAGCTTTCCAATTGTAGGGGGAGGAAGGATTTTCCCATTGTTAAAGAAGTGATTCACCAGGACAGGGAATTTGGGGGGTATTTGCTTTCCCTTCCCCGTCTTTCAGGACAGCGCCTTGAGAGACCTCGGCTCCTCCTCACCTGAGATAACACCTCCACGTAGAATAAAAGTATAGCCTCCCCAATCCGACCTCAGTAACAGTGTTTCCTCCTGTGGGGAGACAGTCACAGAAGCCCTTCCAGGGGCAGTCAGAGGATCACGCTGTGCCTGGAAGATGGGGGCATTTAGACCAGGTGTGGTCTCGAAGGACTGATACCCTTGGCGCAGGCATCTGGCTCCACCCCGGCCCCCACCAGGGGAGGTCTGGGGTGCTGGGCGCCCACGGGGACTGAGGGAGAGGTACTGCCACCCCACGATGTACCGGCAATGGAGCCATGGCCGGGCCGGATGATGTCACTTCTGCTGGAGGGGCGGAACTTCCTCCTGGGAGGTGGCTTCTGGCTGCGTCCCTTGAAGCGTGAGCCGGAGCTCGGCGGTGTCGAAGGGCTGCATCCTGCAGAGGCAGGTGACGCAGGACCTCGGGGCGGACCACCACCTGGAACATGTCTGGAGCAGAGGCACTGGGACCAGGAGATGCCGGCATCAGCCAGCCTTAGGTAGGTAGCTCAGAGGAGCCTTTGTTTCCCGTCTGTTTGGCCCCTAGCTCCGGGGGTGTCCTCAGCCATCTTGGTAAAGAAGGGGGGGGGAGGGGTCTCAAAAGTCTCCTATGCCCTGCCAGGGGGGACCCCTGTTCTGTTTGCTATGTTGCAGGTAAAAGCCAGGGAGAAGCCTAAGCCACACCACAGGGCTACAAAGAAGTGCCCCTCATGCAAGGTGACCCTCAAGGACTCCTGGATGAGGTGTTGTGTGAATCCTGTGTTGAGGGCCTGATCAGGGAGGTTCCTTCTCAGGGGGACCTGGTTAAGTCAGTTAGGGAACTGATGGCTACCTTTGATTCCTTTAGGTCTCTAGTTGAGAATTTATCTCTGCCTCAGATAGACTGCACTCCCTACCCCCCAACAGATCGAAGTTTCCCCAGCGACCAGTAGGGAGGCGAGGGGCCCAAGAGCCGAGTTGGTGGTGGAGGACCCTTCCCTGGACTCGGAATCACAGGCAGACTCAGGAAGGGGAAGATCCCTTGAGCGAGTTCAGAGGTGCTTTATCCTGGGTATAGTGAGAAGGGGGTACCGCCTGGAATTTCAGAGACCGCCGTCAGCTAGTGATGGAGCTCCCAAGACGTGTAGAGAAAGCCATGGTCCTACTCTCTTCTTTGCAGGAGTTGGAAGAGCAGAGGGTCATTATCAGGGTCCCCTCTGCAGAGATAAGCAGAGGTTTCTATTCCCAAGTCTGGATTCAATTTTCTCGGTCAGGTCTCTTCTTCCCCCCAACTGCTTTCTGGTCTCAATAGACCTAAGGGACACTTACCTACACATTCCAATTGCAGAGGCCTTTCAAAAATCCTCAGGTTGGCAGTACGGGGCTCCATGGAAATACTTCGCCTGCAGTTCCGAGCCTTGCCCTTTGGGCTTTCCTCCTCACCAAGGATTTTCACAAAGATCATGGCCGAGGCCCTGATGTCTCTTCGTCTAAGGAAAGTCTCGCTGGTGGCTTACCTGGACAATCTCCTATTGTTTGCAGACTCAGTGGAACAGCTGTCGTGGGACATAACCTTGGCGGTGAGACACCTGGAAAATTTAAGCTGGCTAATAAACTTACCCAAGTCGAATTTGGTCCCGGCCCAAAGGATGTACCTGGGCTAAGAACTGGATTCCACCCTTCAGAAAACCTTTCTACCCCAGGAGAAAATCCTAAAATTGGGCAGGGGAATCAGGCAGCAGCTAGAGAACCAGGCCGTGTCCCATAGAGAATTCATGTCCGTGTTGGGCCTGCTAACCTCGTCCATCCTGGCGGTACAGTGGGCAGGTTTGCATTTGCGGCCTCTCCAGCTTTTCATTCTGGACGTCTGGGATCGCTGGCAGGAGTCTTTTGGTCTCCTTGATACAGGTACCCCCCCCCTGGTGAAGAGAACCCTCTGGTGGTGGAGGAGGTCAACCAATTTAGCTCAGGGGCTGTTATGGGCCTTTCCCATCTCAAGGGAAGTTGTGATGGACACGAGTGCCAGGGGTTGGGGAGCGCACCCAGAGGGGTCCATGGCGCAGGGTTATTAGCTATCAGAAGAGGAACAGAACCTCGAACTGGAAAGAAATCAAAGCGGTATCGCAGGCCCCTGTGGCCTTCTGGGAGCAGCTTCAGGGCCAGCTCGTGCAGATCCTCTCAGACAACTCCTCTATCATGGCGTATGTCGACAGACAGGGAGAGACTCGAAGCAAGACTCTGTGGTCCCTGGCCTCAGAGCTGCTCAGCTGGGCCGAGACCAAAGTAGCCTCCTTATCAGCCGTCCACCTGAACGGGGATCTAAACCAGGTGGCAGGCTTTCTCAGGAGGCAGCTGAGGGAATCAGAACGGGTGCTCAGTTGGGAGATCTACTAAGCAATCATAAGGGAGTGGGGTCTCCATTCATAGAAATTTTTGCGTTGGGCCAAAATACCAAAGTTCAGGCTTTCTTCTCTCTAAACCGATGAGACGGGGCGTTGGCAGTGGATGCACTAACGCAGCGGTGGGACTTTCCCGTGTTACGCCTTTTTCCCCCAGTCTCCTTATTGCCAGCAGTTCTGAGGAAATTCAGATCCGAGTGAACTTCCCAGACCCTGATTCCTTGGCACTGGCCCAGATGAGCTTGGTTTTCAACCCTGGCCATCTACCCTCCTTGGATATTGTCGGGCATAGAGAACTTGCTGTCTCAGGGTCCGGTTCTGTGTCCCCAAGTAGACCAATGGAACCTAGCGGCCTAGTTTCTGAGGAACAGCTGCTGAGGAGCAAAGGGTTTTTGGCTAGGGTAGTATCCACTCTCCTAAATAGTAGAAAAAAGGAGACCCGTTCTATCTACCTTAAGGTCTGGAAGCTTTTTAACAAATGGTGTGCTCAGACTTCCTTGGAAACATATAGCTTAGTTTCAGTCCTGGAATTTTTGCAGGCGGGGGCTGACAAGGCCTTTCAGCGTACTCACTGCTAGCCCCAAGTGTTGTCTCTTAGCGGTTTCCTGGAGTCTCCCTTATCCAGAGAGGAATTGGTGGCTAGATTGTTTAAGTCCTTGACCAGAAAGAGGCCCTTTCCAAAGTGGAACCTGACGACGGTGCTTAATGTGCTGACAGGCCCCCCATTTGAACCTCTGGATTCAAGTTCTCTCAAGATCCTGACCCTCAAAACAGCATTCCTGGTAGCGGTTATTACAGTGAGGAGAGTGAGTTGGAAGCCCTATCAATCAGGGCCTCCTTCCTCCAGATTTTTGTGGATAGGGTAACGGTTAGGACAGACCCGGCCTTCTTACCCAAGATAGCCTTGAGATTTCATTGAGGCCAAGAAATTACTTTACCTTCTTTTTGTTCTAATTCCTCGTGTGACCAGGAAAGGAAATTTCACACGTTGAATATTAGATGTGTTCTTCTTTATTTAGATAGGACTAAAGGGATCAGGAAGTCAGATTCCCTTTTCGTATCATTTTCAGGAGCAAGCAAGGGTTGTTAGGCCTCTAGGCGCACTTTAACTAGGTGGCTAAGACTGGCAATTAGACAGGCATATCTGAATGAGGGACTGGAAGTCCCGGAGGGAATCGTGGCGTACTCCACCCGTACCATGGCGGCCACGTACACTGAGCTGGCTAGTGCAGTCCCAGGACAGATCTGTAGGGCTGCTACCTGGTCCAATTACAACACCTTTGTTCAGCATTAGACTTGACCTGGTTTCGGTAGAGGAGCAGGACTTTGGGCGCAAGGTTCTACAAGCGGTGGCCGTGCCCTAGGGGTTAGTGCTTTTGTATCCTCTCAAGGTGCTGTCCTGAAAGACGGGGAAGGGAAAAAGCAAAGTTACACTTTTCCAGGAGTCTTTCAGGACAGCTCCAGTTACCCACCCTTTTTTAGCAGTTGGTTATACGGTACGGTTTTTTTTTTTTGTGTCTTGTATTGTGTCTCCCCGGGTGACCGGAGGCATAAGTCATGAACTGAGGTCAGAGTAGGGAGGTCATACTTTTATTCTGGGTGGAGATGTTTCCTCAGGTGGGTAGGAGCCGAGGTCTCTCAAGGTGCTGTCCTGAAAGGCTCCTGGAAAAGGCGTTACCGTAAGTGTAACTTTGCTTTTTTTTCTATGCTGAAAGGATTTAGCTGGAGAGATTTTGAATGGAGTTGAGAATTGTACTTCCTCAAAAAAGGCCATTGTTAGACCCAGAACCCTCATGGCGAATCTTATTGTGGGATTTCTTTTGAATCTCATTAGTCAAACAAGAGCTCTTAGAAAGAGAACTTTCTTTTCTTTGCCTGAGATGTATCAAGTACCAGACCTAGATACCCTAGGTGCATAGGCTGCTTTTTTTTAAGTTGATCACTGAGCCAAAGGCCTGAAGCAGCTGAATTGTCTTTTGGACATACTCTGAGAGTTGTAGGGGAGATTCCTACAGAAGTATGCTGTCTAGATAGCCTGTCACCTGGATGCCCTGAGTTCTGAGCAGAGCAAGCAAGGGTTCTAAGGTCTTTGTGAACATCCAAGGGACTAGAGGACAGGTCGAAGGGCTAGGCAAGAAACTGTAAGTGGTCATCTGACAAAACAGTAAATGGGAACATGTAGATGAGAGCTTGGATATCTACAGATGCCATGTGTACTTCTTGTCTCAGAGAGGCAATTATTGACACTGCAGATTCTATTTGAAACTTTGCAATGTGAAGGAATTTGTTGGAGGTATTTTAAGTCCAGGATAGGACAGATACTTCCATTAGGCTTTGGTACCTTGAACAGGTTTAAGTACAATCCCTTGAACCCATTTTGTGGTGGTAATGGTACGAAGACTCCATGGAACAGGAGATAGTTCAAGTCTTTCTGTAAATCAAACTGTCCTTGAACAGTTTTTAGATGATCTGAAAAAAGGTAATGAGGCAGTAGAGTTTTGGACACCATCTTATAACTGTTTAAAACATCCGATTAAACCCACAGGTCTGGGGCGTCTGTGACAAAGAGAGATGCAAAGTGCAACAGATATCCCACCACTCTTAAAAGTGAGGGTGCCCCCTTCTTGTGAAGAGGACTTTAGGGAGGGCTTGGTGGCTTTTTTTGGGTTAAGCTGTGTGTCAAAATGAAGGGCTGAACTTACGTTTTGAAGCTGAAACCTGGGAAGGGCATGGAGGTGCTCTATGTATAGAGGAGCTAGGAGCCCCTGAGGAGGAGACAGAGATAAGAGAGCTGGACTGGTGGGGACATTGCTCCCTGGTATCTCCTTCAAAATGTCACTTACCATATGGGCGTATGTATCATGGGATAATGTAGCGCATGCAGCAAGCCTCAGGAAGTGATACAGTTACCAGTGTGTGGCTTACTAATTTGTGGTGCCACCTTAATGTTGAACCTCACATGAACGTGGCCCTACCTGGTCCCAGGCATTGCAGAAGGGTAGGAGAGAGCAAAGGCATCATGTGCACAGGCAAGGTGGCCCTGCCCAAAAAAAAAAAATGTCTAAGCTGCTGCTTAGAGGCAGCTTCTACTGCTCAAGCCTTTCTCCAGAGCATGCTACACATATGAACAGAGATTAGAGCTATTATGGATATTTGTCTCATGTTCCAGGGCATAAACACAGTAACTAAGAGCAGATGGAAGCTGTTGTAATTACTCTGTGACTACACAATCCTGAAAGACAGGGTCATGGTGGTTGTTTATTGTTCTAGTCGAATTAGCTGTGGTCTGACATACAGAAATGGCAGGTTTACAAGGCTGGGCCTGCCAAGTTAAAAGGAGCTTTTAAGAGCATCTCAAATTCTCTGCCAGCAGAATCTTTAGAAGTCAAACATTTCACTGTACCTATTGAAGATGTTCTAAGGACAGAGATGGCCAACCCCAGGAATATCTCACTTTTTGTGAACTCTTTTTTCACTAGACAGAGAACATCCTTTCATGAGTGACATGATTGTCATAGACTGCACATTGTATCAGTATATGAACATGGAAAATTTTTGTACCCAAAGGGGCCTGGTGAGATAGAGGACAATCAATTTACACAATGACAATGCTTTTTGCAAACTGAGGCAATGAGGTTTTAAACGTTAGCAAGGAAGTTGCGTGAAGCTGCCTCACCAATATAGTGACAGGGGAAAGGAATCTTCCACAGCTTCCTACAATACTGCTTCAACAACCTCTCCATTCCCCTATGATTTTTTATTATGTAGGACCAGTATACCAGGGTCTGACTCCAGTTGAAAAACTAGAGTGGTAGAAGTGGCAGGGTGTTTTCTGAGCCCTGGACAGAGATGGCTAACTTAGGGCCATAATCTACTCTAGGAATTGTGGCATGGATGCATGAATATTCTGCTTTTGCCAAATAGGCTGATTGCTTCGTGTCTGAAACAGAGCTGGAATCAGATGCTGAGACTGGTGTTTAAAAAGGTTTTCCACTTTGCAAGGGATGCATTGTCACTTTTGTGTTGTGCAAGCCTTCATTAGAGTGAATGTCTACTAGCTGTTTATAATTGCCTCCCTTTCACCTGGTCTCTACCATAAATACAAGTGAGGGCATTCCTCAGGTACTCACAGAGAAGAGTTTGGGAGATTGGGTGAGCGTGTCCATGTCCAGTAGGTGAATTTGGTAACCCAGGTGTAGACCATCCAGCAACATGGTGAAAGAGTGGGAGGAAGGGCCTGAGTACTGTATAAGGGCTCTAGGGGGAAGAGAAGTTAAGTGTGACCAGTGGTGTGATGTATCCATAGTCCTGAAGGGGTCTTCAAGGACTGGGTTCCATAGAGATGGACCATGGCCCTGGACCTGTATAGCACTCTGTGACTAACTTAATGTGTTGTGCCAAAGTTCCCTTGGCTGAAGTATCAATTCAGGCTGCACCCACAGTGTGGGGTGCATGTACAGCTCTCACAATTATACTGAGGTTTCACCAATCTGGATACACTGCTTCTGGGTAGGCAAAAAGATGGTGAGGTTGGTTGAATTATTCTTAAGAAAAAATAAAACTAGTGAAGCTGATTTCTCTGAAAAGAAGAGGTCCATCGCCGACACTAGCAACAAAAACTCACGGAGTACTCAGAGTGGGGTAGGGTTAGAGGGGGAGGCACTCCAGGGAGACATAGTTTCAAAAGCTTGCACATAAAGGTGCGAGCTCACATCCCAGTGTATGAATAAGATGCCTGTGTCCTGTACTGTATCATTAAGCCCCAGTACTGTGAAAAAGTTTTAGGCAGGCTTGGAGAAATGCTGTAAAGAATGCTTTCAAAAACATATAAAGTGCTCAGCATAAATGAGTACACCCCTTTTGAAAAGTAAGATTTTAATCAATATCTCAATGAACACAAGAACAATTTCCACACTTTTGACAAAACTGAGTTTTATAGAACATTTGTTTAGCTCCTTACATGAGAGTAAGGTTAGATTACAAAATCTTCAGTTTTACTCAGATTAGTTCATGGAAAAATAAATACACCCCACAAAAAAAACTACTACATCTAGTATTTTATATGGCCTCCATGATTTGTAAGGACAGCACCAACTCTTCTAGGCATGGAATGAACAAGTTGCTGACATATTGCAACATCCTTTTCCCTTGGCTGAAGTATCAATTCAGGCTGCACCCACAGTGTGGGGTGCATGTACAGCTCTCACAATTATACTGAGGTTTCACCAATCTGGATACACTGCTTCTGGGTAGGCAAAAAGATGGTGAGGTTGGTTGAATTATTCTTAAGAAAAAATAAAACTAGTGAAGCTGATTTCTCTGAAAAGAAGAGGTCCATCGCCGACACTAGCAACAAAAACTCACGGAGTACTCAGAGTGGGGTAGGGTTAGAGGGGGAGGCACTCCAGGGAGACGTAGTTTCAAAAGCTTGAACATAAAGGTGCGAGCTCACATCCCAGTGTATGAATAAGATGTCTGTGTCCTGTACTGTATCATTAAGCCCCAGTACTGTGAAAAAGTTTTAGGCAGGCTTGGAGAAATGCTGTAAAGAATGCTTTCAAAAACATATAAAGTGCTCAGCATAAATGAGTACACCTCTTTTGAAAAGTAAGATTTTAATCAATATCTCAGTGAACACAAGAACAATTTCCACACTTTTGACAAAACTGAGTTTTATAGAACATTTGTTTAGCTCCTTACATGAGAGTAAGGTTAGATTACAAAATCTTCAGTTTTACTCAGATTAGTTCATGGAAAAATAAATACACCCCACAAAAAAAACTACTACATCTAGTATTTTATATGGCCTCCATGATTTGTAAGGACAGCACCAACTCTTCTAGGCATGGAATGAACAAGTTGCTGACATATTGCAACATCCTTTTCCATTCTTCAAGAACGACCTCTTACAGCCTGAATGCTGGATGGAGAGTGATGCTCAGCTTCTCACGTTCATCCTGTTCTTCAGAATGCAACAGTGGCCTTAGATGTGGGTTTTGGATCATTGTCATGTTGGAAAAGCACATGACGACCAAGGACATGGAATGATGGTAGCATCTTCATCTGTGAATTCATGATACCATCAATGAAATGCAGCTCCCCGACACCAGCAGCACTTATGCAGCCCCACATAAGAACACTGATACCACCATGTTTCACTGTAGGCACCATGCATTTTTCCTTAAATGGAAAAGCAAGCGTGCCCTGAGGAAGTCACGTGATTCGTGACGCAACACATAGGACGGAAGCGTGGTGATGTCATTTTTGGCACAGACGGCAGCTGCCATCTTGGTACACCTCAGTGTAATACACCTGTGTGTTGTTAGTTTTATATGCCTTATGGGTCTGTGGACCCTTGTTCTTATGTGAGTAGGCACTTTGCTGTTTTTCTTGTTCTTGCTTACTACACTATGGGAAGTTTTCTGGTTTAGTTTTCCATGTAGGGGTCACTTGAGAGGGGTTTGGCCAATTCCGTGAGGGGACATCACAACTGCAGTTATGCTTATGAGTGTTTACTATTTCCGCCAAGAGAATTGTCTGATTATTGCCGAGGGGATATACAGGAAGAACATCGGTTGAGTGTATTTGAAGCCATGTGATGCTTTGTGGGTCACAGCCTGGAGGTGAGCGTACACGCTAGCTGGTGGAGGATTGATCTTTGTAGTGGTCACTGGATGTCACAATTTTTTTAAGATACAGACTTATTGGGACTGTGCACGTCATTGTTGCATTTTTCACATTATTGCAGACTATTTACATATTTGTGATTTATATATTCTGATATCTTTTGCTCACACAATATTCATATTGATCACGTATTGGGTCACGTTCATGTTTTTTGTTTAGATTGTCACTTTTATCACATGCATCCATTTTTATTCATTTTTTTTTTCCTCAAATATGTCACTTATTGATTATTTATAGTACACGGGTCAGTTTTCCTTTAGCCATTGAGTAGTGCAGTATAGGTTTTTTTTTTTCCATTTACTTTTCCACTATTCGTCAAGCACCTGTGGTAGTGAGCCCTTGTAGATTGCCAACTTGGGGTTCCTCAGCGTGCAGAGTCTAAGCCCCAGCCTGCTTCTTCACCAGAGCCCCTGATGGTGGGGATGGACTTGCAGCAAGCTGGAACCAAGTTGTGGCCCCCAGGTATGCCCAGCTGAGGATGCGGAAACCGCTCGCGTAAGCAGAGTACAATGGGAAGAGACAACAGGAAATCCGATAGACAAGCCGAGGTCAGGACGGGCAGAAAACAAGCACAGTCGGTGAACAAAGCTGGGGTCAGTACACGTGTAGTCAGGTGCAGGATACAGAAGTTTGCAACAGGCGCTCAGAGAACTAAGATGTTGCTCAGGCAAAGTGGGCTAGACTGAGTGTGTCTTATATAGACAAGCAACCTAGGAGACAGGCCAGGAAGTGATGGAAGGGAAGAAAATAAAACCCAGAGAATAGCAGACGATGCCCATAGGTGAGCACAGACAAAGCACACATGTGAAAGGAATCAGGAACAGCACTGCAGCAGGGAGGTAAAAATAGACAAACAAGATACTGCAGGCTAACTTGTGACAGTACACCCCCCCCCCCCCCACGAGGTCTCCCCACCTATTATTTAGGGCCAGGCTTAAGAGGAAACTTCTGATCAAAAAATTCCACCAGATGGGGTGCAGAAACATCAGTAGAAGGAACACAACACCTCTCCTCAGGACTATATCCCTTCCAGTCAATTAGATATGACAGCTTGCCTCTGATGAGTTTGGAATTCAAAATTTGCTTGACTTCATAATAATCCCGAAGTACTCACTATTGGGGAAGGGCAACAATGAGGATGGGAAAACTGGTGGATGATGTACGGTCTCAGAAGGGAAACATGGAAAGTTCTCAGATGTGAAGGGAGGTGAAGTTTGAAAGCAGCAGGATTGACCTGGCGGAGAATGGTAAAGGGACCAATTTAACAAGGAGCAAATTTCATAGAAGTACTCGTAGACTGATATTCTTGGTAGAGAGCCAAGCCTTATCACCAAGGAGTAATTTGGGACTCACACCACAATGGTGATCTGCAGCTACTTTGTACTTGGAAGCTGCCAGAGGTAAATTCTTGGAAACCTCTGCCCAGATGGAACTGAATGATCGTTGTGTCTCTGCAGACGCAGGCACGCAGAAGAGATAGGAACAGGAAATGGCACAGAAGGATGAAAACCATACACAGTGAAAAAGGGAGAGTGACCAGTACTGGCACGGTTATTAAGGGGAAGGTCTACCCAATCATCCTGATGGGCCGAAATGATGGCACGAATATACCGTTCAACGTTCTGGTTGACCCTTTCAGTTTGGCCATTAGACTGAGAGGCTGAGGAGAAGTCCAACTTGATTCCAAAGGATTTGGCCAGAGCCCTCCAGAATCGAGCTGTAAAGTGAATACCTCTATCACAGATGATGTGTGAGGGCATCCCGTGAAGATGGAAGATTTCCTTAACGAAGTTGGAAGCCAACGTGACAGCAGAAGGTAGTCCTGGAAGTGAAGTTAGGTGACACATTTTAGAATACCTGTCCACAACCACCCAGATAATGGTGGAACCTGCTGAATGGGGTAGTTCAGAAATAAAGTCCATAGAAATGCAACGCCAAGGTTCATCTGGAACAGGCAGAAGTAAAAGAAGACCGGCAGTGGAGGACTTATACTTCATAAAAATGGAGCAAGCCTGAACATATTCTTCAACATTCCTCCACAGTGAGGGACACCAGTAATGACGCTGCAGGAAGGCACAGGTGCGTTGCACACCAGGATGTCCAGAGAGTTTTGAGTCGTGTACCTATTTGAGTAGCTTGGAGCAAAGGGCGGGGACCATAAAGGTCTTTTTAGGTGGGATGCATTTAGGACGAAGATGAGTGGTGTCCAGGACACGATTGGCAAAAATGATAGGTTATGGGTCAACATGACACTCAAGAGTCAGCAACGCTAAATGATTTGGACAAGGCATCTGCACGGGCATTTTTGGAACTGGGATGGAAGGTAATGGCAAAGTTAAATCTGGCAAAGAAGAAAGCCAATCAGCCTTGGCTGGGATTCAAACGGCAGGCGGATTGGAGATAGTGGAAGTTCTTATGATCAATATAAATAAGGATATGATGTGGAGATTCCTCCAGCAGATGTTGCCATTCTTGCAGTGCCAGCTTTATAGCCAGAAGTTCCCTTTCACCAATAGGATCTGAAAACTTCTTAAAGAAGGTACAAGGACAGAGTTTACCATCATGCATTTGGAGAAGGACAGCCCCCACTCCCAAAGATGAAGTATCTTACCTCCAAGAAGAAAGGCTGGAAAATGTCCAGATGTAGAATAGATGCAGAGAGGAAGGCGTATTTTAGTGTGTGGAATGCCTTGACTGCCTCAGGAGGCCCGGTTCTGGCGTTGGAACCCTTCTGGGTCAAAGAAGTGATTGAGGCCACCAGCGCGGAACAGTTAAGAATGAACTGGCTACAGAAGTTTGTGAATCCCAAGAAGCGCTGTGTGGTTTTCAAACCAGAGGGCTGAGGCCAGTTGGAGTGGCTTGGAGTTTGGCAGGATCCATAAACAGTTCCTTATCCGTGACTATGTAGCCTAGGAAAGGAACCTGGGTTTGCTCGAAGAGGCTACACATTTTCCATATTGAAAATAGATCTTAAATATCAAATTTCTTCCTAAATGTAGGCTGAAATGTATTCTGCTACATGTTTTTGGAAAATAAAAATTCCAATAAGTGTATATTGATTAGTTTGCACAAAAGTTATAGCATCTACAAACTATGGGATATATACTGGAATTTTGACAATTTTTTTTTTTTGGCAGCATCAGCTACTTATAACTGCAATATTGCAGCAGACATTTTTATACTGACACTTTGTGGGAACCAGTGAAACTAATACAGTGATCAGTGCTAAAATAAATAAGAAAAATACACTGATCACTGTACTAAACTGGTTGGGAAGAGGTTAAGATCTAGGGCAAAGGGTTAAACCATGCACCTAGCTATGTGTTTGGTGTACACTAGATGGCATTGGTACAAGAGAGTGATAGTGTTCCCAGCTCTGATCTTCCTCCCTGCCTGACGATCTGTAGGCGCAGATCCATTCACCTGAACTTGCAGATCAGGTTCTGCTGCGACAGCTCACAGCAGACGCGATCTGCCAGCAGCACACCTGCACCCTATGTGGTGTAAGTGCAAAATACGCATACACCGCCCTGTAGGCGCAACAGTGCTATACGGCAGTCATAAAGTGGTTAAAGTACTGCTCAAAACAACTGGCAACTCTTTAAAAACGCTAAACCCATGAAATTAAGATTTATATATGTCAAACGCCAAGTATATGCAAACATTTGAATCTTTATGCCAGTTTTATTCCATGTTCTGTATAGGAACATTTCATAGCCAAGTAAGGCAGGAAATTCAGGTAGATATAGCAATTTCATCAGATTTCAAAACAATACCCTACTAAGTTTTTGGCTACAGTAATGAACACAAAACCAGAAGTACAAAGCATTTTAATATGGTGCAAGTTGGTACAGATAACTCTAAAAGGGGTCATAACAAATGATACAGGAGCCTAAATAAAAAAAAAAATATTGTGAACATTGGTTTAATTTAAAGCTCTACACCCAATCGCAAATATTTTGAATTTTAATAACTATTTAGTTAAATACATGTAATGAAAATATTTGTATATGAATTCCTTTTAAATTTCATATGCCTTTACAGTCATATTCACATTTACCTACAAACCAGTAAGTTAGGGAGAGGGACAAACTACCTAACAAGGATTCTTACATTTAGTCTAATCACATTTCTTACATTTTTTGTCAACGATATTGTAACAACGGTTACAGCAATCAAGACAGTATTATAGTTTACCTCCTATGTCGTGGTCACAGCTTAGTGAAAAATAAAACCACAATAGAGGAATTTATATACTAAATGCTATAAAATTACATGTATTAACAATATACGGCTAAAGTTAGTCTTTACAAAATAGGTGCTTACACATTTGAGGATGTTGGACTTCCATTTGTAAAATAAACTTAAATGTCCTCCAAATGAAGAACGATGAACCTAACACAATTGTCTTTAATAAAGTATAAAACTTTCAGAAACAAACAACGTGGAAATTATGCATAGCGGAGCTTGGTATAGTAAAATACAAAAACAAATACTTCCCAATGTGCTGCATAAAAAAAACACCAAAAAAAAAGCAAAAAGGGAGGCGTGGTGCATGTTAACAGATACTACAATATTACAGTATATTACTGTAATTGTTACAGATCGGTTTATCTACCTAAAATAAACATGACTGGGCCTAAAATGGTTCACAACATTTGTGAAAGAAAATGCAAGGGCTAGCACTGTGCTATGCTAGGTATACACTAGTAAATTTTCGAACAAACATTTGTACAAAAATTCTCTGTACACTGAACAGCTTAATCAAGGTTGTTCAAAAATTTTCAAAACATTCTTTGCTCTTAACATTCAATTTTGGAGTGAATAGACTTTACAGATCAAAAACTACCATTAGAATGTGTTGAAAAAAATATATTTTCCATCCTGCAACTTAAAAAAACAAAACAAAATAAATAAATTTAACACTCTAGACAAATATCAAACGTCAATTTGACCTCACTAACAATGAGAGAAATGGCACAAACCATTACTAAAATGAAACTTTGAAAGGAAATCTACTAGTGTATACCCAACTTTAGCCTTCAAACCAGTCTCTGGGGCCTCTAGGCTCTACATTTTGCACAAGGTGAGATTAAGCCCTGCACCTTTAAAAGACTCACCTCCATCATTCAACTGTCAGAGCCTATACCACCTGCAGATTTTGCAGTATTTGACAGTTGAATGACAAGGGGCATGGCGGGGCTTAATTTTAATGTGGACAATGAAGACCCCCATTTACTATCTGGGTCTCCAAGAGGATTCATTGGTAAGCCACCACAATATTTCTGCACTTCAGCACTGTGACCATAGAAATGTTTGAACCGAAGTGGTTCACTTTAAAAAAAAAAAAAAAAGGAAACCTGTACTGAGGGCCCATATATAAGCAATGCAAGTTGCCTGGATGTCATGCTATTGAATTGGCTTAAATACTTTGCCTTTAGTAAATGAAACCCAAATAGACACTGCACTCTGCAAAGTGCAGTTGCACCCTGCAAGTGCAGTAGCTCCACAGCTTAGTAAATGAGGTAAAGCTTCACTTTGCAAAGAATACCCAATCATGTGCAAGTAAAAAAAAAAACCTGCATTTTACTTGCGCATGATTGGATGATGGAAGTCAGCAAAGCTTTTGCTCATTTACTAAGCTCTGGAGCAACTGCTTTTGCAGAGTGCAACTGCACTTTGCAAAGTGCACCATTTATTTGCCTTTAGTAAATCAACCCCTCTAAGTTACTTACCTGGAACAAATATGCAGACCAGCAGTTCTGACTTAACATGCTGCATGCTTGTCCCAGGTTAGCATCTGCAGTTCTAAATCCAGGAAAATGGCTTTCGTTGGTGATCAGAAATGACAGCCTGTTTCTCAACGTGGTTTTCCTTTAAAAAGGGAAAGCTCAAAAATGTTACAGCAGTTTGCCAACTTGTTACTACTACAGTACTTAAATGTTTTTATAAATCAAAAATCTGAATTATTTACATTACATGTGTAAGTTTTCTTAGTGTTTCAAGTGTCACTTAGCATTCAAAAATGGGCTAGGTTTTCTTTGTAGCCATGCTCCTTGAAAAAAAAAACAGTGAAGATGACATACCCAACACATCACACACACTAACAGGTTTGTTGGGTTAACAAAGGTCAGATCCTTACATGTTCACTTTCACATATATAGTTTAATCCCATCATATGGCTATTTTTTTTTTTTTTTTAAAGGACAACCATACACAAAAATACTGTATTCTGGTAACCATTTTGGTCATATCTAGTCAGCATTTGGTATACTTTTTTTTTCCTGACATGCCTTTATATTTTTCTTCCACGTTTGTATGCAGTCGTAGTTATCCTTATATGTGAAAGTTCAAGGGATTTGAGAAAACACTACTAGTAGTGCTTGAGCAGCTGCAGCTGATTGGGCCAGCATCAACAGCTTCCTTCCAAGTTGGGACCAGACCCAAGCCCATCTGTGATCTCAACCTGGTACTACCACTTTTGCTGGGCAGCATGGCAATGTAGAGAAAAACTGAAAAAACTGAGGCATGTGTAGAAAAGAATTTATATACTGAACACTATCATGTAGATTAGTTATCAGAATACAATTTTTTCTGAGACGGCCATCTTTTAAGCAGAAAAAAAAAGGGGGGGGGGAGGGGCGAAGAGCGTGCAGATAACCTCAGTTGACTTTAACACGCAAAATTATGTTTTCATGTATTTAAAGACACAGAATCACAGGCAGAAATATAAAATGGACATCTGTATTGGATTCTTTATTACTTTGATGAAGGTGGTGGGCCTTGTTCAGGGTTTGAAGCTGGTGGTGGACCGTGCAGATTGGTTTCCTTGTAGACAAACCATGCATTGCCTGCCCACAAAATCAAGTTCAGGAACCCAAAAGCCTTAAAATGAAATACAAAAAAAATTTAAAAAACAAACAAACATACAGCTGGCCAACATCCATCTAACAAAAAAACGTCCATATGTGCAAAGTAACATGGAAGAGTCATCACCTTCTGCTGCCCCTTTGTAAGAGCAGAGCCACGGTCTTGCTCCCCCCCCCACATTAATTGGATGACTAGAGTCCTACCAGGTAAATTACTATAAAGCAGTGGTTTGCAACCTGGGGTACATAAAAAAAAACTGAAAGGTGAAGTGCAATTAAATATTGTGACCAAAGCAAGCATCACTAAATGACATTAGGCTGCGACAGTACAGGCCTGGCAGGAAGGAGCAGAGCGATCCAACGCCAGCCTCTTCCTGCTACAATTACACCCACTAGCAGCAGTCACAGCAAGCTGCCATGTACTCTGCAGGTGCACAATGAACTGCAGGCCTTGGGGGGAAATATACAGAGAGGAGCCTCATGGTGCCCAAGTACCTGTTTCTATTAACATACCCACTAGGTGATCCCTGTTACATAATTTTTGCTTGGTGCTGCCAGAGACCATGGCCTGACGTACTCTAGGCTTAGGGGGGAGAGCCTGGAGGGGGGACAAAATTGACAGCGTCTGTCCTGCGCAAGTCTGTGAACCTCATCACATTATGAATCAAGGCCAGAAATTGCATTATTGCATTGTTTTTTAATCCAGTTTCTTGGAAATTTAGTTACGTTACAGGTACATGTCTGAATTAAAACAGCAACTATTTAACAAGCACACACAAAATATAAAAAGGGGAGGATGAAAACCACTGCTAAAGAGAATGTGTAATTTTCATATTTATGTCCGAAATGTACAATGCGATGGGTAGATTTTTTTTAAGAATGCTCTGTATCATGTATATTATAAAGTTCACAGTAAAAGGATTGCATTTTTCACTTTTGTGTAAAATCTAGGGTTCGGAATAGGGTAAGGTTTAGTCTTAGATGGCTGGGTTACAGGTTTCCATCTTCAAGTGACAGGACACTGGAAACCAGTGGGAGGGGGTTATATGGGGGATCATTGCAGCTCTGACCGTTATCCTCAGTTCTCTTTTTTATTTTTGGGAGGGTCCAGCACTTCAGGAAGTCTATTTTAAGTCAAAAATATTTGGTCTTAGATGACTGACAGATCCAAAAGCAATACATAAGAGGGGTGGGCAACAGAAAATAAAAAGGTATAAAAAAAAAAAAAAAAAAAAAAAAAGTGTAAAGGCTGAGTACTGGGAGGAAGTGGGGGGGGGGGGGGAGAGAGAGATGGGCGGGTGCTGAGTACAATAAGGTGGGGGAGCAGAGTATTGTAATGAGGGGACTAAGGACAGTAATGGGGGGAGCTGAAGACAGCAAATTACAATCACACAGCAGACCAGAAAAGACCAGCACAGTCAAACCATAAAACAGTTATGCTGGAATGTACCTGTTGGTGAGGGAGGTTAGGGCAATGTGAAAAAAGTGTTGAATTTTTTTCTTTTTTGTCGAAAAGGTCATACCTAGATCTTACTCCCAATTAGAAAAGAAAAAAAAAAAAAAAGGGGGAAGAATAAAATCAGTCTCAGGGTGGAAGAGAGACAAGTAAATAGTAGAAAGATTATGCCAGACTGGCTCGCCTCTGTGGCACAGTCACGAAAGCAGTTAGGGCGTGGGCTATGTCAGGTGAATGCAGAAGGGAGCGCAAGTATGGATCAAAGCTGAAGAACACCCCAGAAGCTCAATGAAGGATCCACCAAACTGAGTGAGACTGGAGGAGATAAGATCCCCATCTGGAGTAAAAAAATCAGGCGAGTATGTCCACCAAGGGTGAGACAGAGGTAATGCTGGGGTAAAAATCACAATCATGCTGTATGGGGACCAGATGGGGAAGGGCCAGGGGAAATAGACGTAGTACGGAATGCTTCCTGGGTGACCCTCAGGGTGGTACTCAGTCAGGTGAGCACTGAGATCCCGTGATAAGGAACAAGCCAGCCATGGCTAACTTAGGGCAGTGCCCTGGGAATTCTCTAATTCCATGGCAATGAAAGTTTGGCTGCAGTGTGCCAGCGAACCAGGCATTTAAGGTGGGCAGCTCTATAGCAGGAACAGATATCAGGTAAGCCTACCCCCTCCGCATATCTTTGGTGGAGTCAGTAGATGGAAAGCAAGCCTGGGTTTCTTATGGGACCAAACAAAGGCCTGGAACATCGCACTGACTCTGGAAAAACTGCAATCGGAACGACTAGGAGAAGTGAAGATGTCAGACTGCGCCAGAGTCAGAGGAAACATTCATGGCAGATGATTTTGCACAGTTAAATTTTAAAGAACAACAGAGAGCCATAACCCTGAAGGGCCTGTATAGGGTTAGGAAGAGAGGTGAGAGGATTCAAAAGAAAGAAGGAAAAAAAAAAAAAAAAAAAAAAAAAAAAAAAAAAAATCGGCATATGTTGCAACCTTATGCTCACCGGAGGACTTACGGTAGCCAGAGATGTTAGGGTCCGCATGAATCATGCACAGGAAGGGCTCCAGGGTTAAGATTAACCGCTTGCCCTCCAGAGGATTTACTCCCCTTCCCGACCAGGCCATTTTTTGCAATACAGTGCTGCGTTACTTTAACCGGCAATTGTGCGATCATGCAACACTGTACATAAATGATATTTGTTATTTTTTCTCCCAGAAATAGAGCTTTCTTTCGGTGGCATTTGATCACGTCTGCGGTTTTTATTTTTTTGCGCTATACACAAAGAGAACAATTTTGAAAAAAAAAAAAAAATCAAATTTCTTCATAAATTTAGGCCAAAATGTATTCTGCTACATGTCTGTTAAAAAAACCCCAATAATTGAATATTAATTGGTTTATGCGAAAGCTATAGTGTCTACAAGGGGTGGTATATACACACACCGGAATTTTTATTTTTTTATACTAGTAATGGCAGCGATCAGCGACTTATAGCAGGGCTGCAGCATTCTGGGTGGGAACTGACTAACTGCCACCCCCAGTGACACTAATACAGTGAACAGTGCTAATAAAAAGCACTGATACTGCACTAATGACACTGGGCAGGAAGGGGTTAACATCTGGGCAAAGGGTTAACAGTGTGCTATGTGTTTTACATCATGTGCAGTTTTACTTTGGAGACATGATGTTTTCGATCTTTCTGCTGTGCACAGAGATAAAAAGCAGCATGTCCATGCTGAGAGGAGAAAGACCTGTGTTGTTTACACACAGGTCTGTCCCCTGACAGCTTTGCCGACAATTGCAGAGTGCCGGCTGGGACTCGGCATGCACGCGTCCCCAACCCGGAAATGCAACACACACACACAATTTTGCGTAGCCATGCCGCCCTGTAGCAGTACTTCTGCTATAAGGCAGAGGGCAAGTAGTTAAGATTAATGGAGAAAGCTGGCACCCTTGGTGTGCCCCGTTAGATAGGGAAGAAGGCTGATCTGGTCTTGTTAACCTTGACAGAGACCGAGGGACAGAGTAGGAGGGAGGTGATCCACTGTAACAAGGAAGTGTCAAGACTGATATGGGCCAGGGTCACCTGCAAAAAATTAGAATTGTCACAATCAAAAGCCTTTTCGGCATAGGTAGAGAGTAAAATAAGAGGATTTTTTTTTAGAGGTCCTGGCAGCATGAAATCAGGCTGAGAACATGAATGGTGTTATTAACAAGGATTTTCGCAAACGATTGGTCTTTAACAGTGCAATGGGCCTGTAACTGCCATGGTGCAGGATCCTTGCCTTTCTTGGGAATTCGCAAAATATAGGCCCTGAGTGCGTCTGGGGTCATAGCCTTCCCCTTTGACAGCAGCCACCATACTTGGAGAGAGCAGGTCAAAGAAGGTCCTATAGTAGGTTGCGGTCAAACCATCCGAGCCTGGGGCTCTCTTTGGCTTAGAATGAGAGAGCGTCACCCCCAGGTCCTCTACAGTGATTGGAGCTTCCAGGTCTTGGCAAACAGAGGAGAGGGTGGGCAAGCCAGAGGAGGCAATGTAAGAATGCATCTTCAACTGAGCACCTGGAGGGAGACCCAGGGGGCATTCAGAGTGAGGTTATACAGAGCCCGGAAAAAAAAAAAAAAAAAAATGGAATTCGGCAGCCATAGAGCCCGAAGCGGACAGCTTCTGTCCAGTTGCTGATGTGATATGGGGAAAGAGTTAGAACGCCCAGGAGTGCTCAAGCAAAACTCGTACATGGTACAGTCAAATACTGATTTGATTAGGATTTTTCTTCTGTTCATTTACTTTAAAAGTTTCTATTTTGTTAATAAAAATAAACACTTCTATTTCTTAAAGAGTTCTTAATTTACAGCATTTTCACACCTGCCTGAGACTTTTGCACTGTACTCTATATGGGATGGAACATTGGTTATTATAGCAACAGATTTCCTTACTCCACTAACAAACAAAAGCTCACATTGTGGCCCTCCCCATCTGGGGACCTACTACTCCATGATTAACCCAGAGGCAGGCAATTTCCCCAAATTGCTCAATCCGGTTCTCCATTTCTCCTCCAAACCCTCTGGCCTATGCAGTCATTTGGGAGAGCGAATTGAAGACCCAAATTGATAAAAAAGATGACTGGGAGAAAGCATTTAATCTGTCACACAACCTTTCTGTAGCCATCATTTTAGCAAGGTGGTACAGGTGCCCAGACCCTCTGCATCAATTTATCCATTACTCTCCAATATGTGCCGGCAATGAGGGAACTTAGAGGGCACTCCACTTCATATTTGGGCAAACTGCCCCCCCCCAATTAAGAGGCTCTGGGCTTCTGTTCAACTATATTGTAAAGTCATGGGGACACTTGTCCCCAATACCTCTCAAGCTACCTTAGTATCTTACCTGGATAATTTAAAACCACTAAACTGGCGTCATCCTTTTTTGACAGCTGCTAAAGCCATTATCCTCTCAACTGGAGATCCTTTTATGTACCTATGCTGGCTTTATGGGTACTGGAAATGTACTTGCTTATTGATCGGAGCACTGGCAGCAGAACACGACAGGTTGGATAAGCATACCAAGACCTGGGGGGGGGGGGGGGGGGTCATCTGAAGCATGTTCTGTAACTCACAGGAATTTCAAGCCATGCTTTCCTCATGAGTTGGAAATGTCAGGCATGGGGCACGGGGGTATGGTTTAGAGCATTTCCCCGTCCTCCCCCTTTTCCTCTATTTTTCCTCAACCACCCCCACCTTTTCTCTTTTTTGCTACTATGCATTTGGATTCCTAATGCCTTACCATACTTTACATTCCTGTCAGATGTGCATCCCTCCATGTGCCCAATACCAAATCACTACTTGCCTAATTGGAGATATTCTGAATGCAGTCCTATTTATCTGACAGGAGTACTTTTGTTAATCCAGGATGCCAAAACATTTTTATCACAGTAACTGCTGCATGGATTGGCTTATTTTATTGCATTCATCATGAAGTTAGTCTCCAGAACATTCCCAAGCGCTGTAACCAGCGATCATACCTGTGTTGTGTAGGTGTGTAACCCCATTTACAAATTTTGTGCAAGCACCATTTTTGCTTTTTTTTTTTTTTTTTAAAACAATAAAATAAGATCGAAATAAAAAAAAATATATACCAATGTCGATTTTTGCTGTGTTATTTACATTCTGCCTACCAGCACATGCATAGTACATGGTAAATTTAAGCCAAGCTTCTGGATAAGACCTGGCTCATGCATTTAGTGAATTTTGCAGAAACGCCCCAAAGTCCATTTGACATGGTTTCTTATGGAACATGTCCACATCTGTTTTTCAGCCGCTGTTTTTGGAAAGAGCCAGAGACTTTTTTTTTTTTTTTTTTTTTTACGCAACATGGTGTTTTTGGCTCAATAAGAGATCATTGGACACATGGCAGAAATGCATGTAGTGTATTTTAGAGGAGTTTTTAACCTGCATAACAAAACAAACCCAAAAACCCCACAAAAAGCACTGCAGAAAAGGAACAAAAGAAAACTGCATATGTGTGAGCCAGGACAAACTGTCAAAGCTACCAGTGTGCTTATGTAGGCTCTCAACCAATCTTGTAAGCTCTCAAATTGCTGGTGTTATAGCTGCTCATATGTGCAGCACCATGGGAAAAAGGCAGATATACATGGAAGCTAAGATAGCACTGTCTTCCGTGGATAGGAGTTTTTAGTTTTACTTTAAGCATGTCTCCATTTTTTTCTTCTCCATAATATTTAAAAAAAAAAAAAAAAAAACAAGACAAATCTACTTACCACGGAAATGTTTAGCGATCCCATATGTGGTTCCATTTCACTATGGCAAACATAATAACTGGTCTGATTGCATAAATATTTAGCAATATTTTCCGTGTTGGTCACAGATTTAACATCAGTCAATCCTTTAGCCCATGCAGAGGAACTCACAAGCCACATAAAGGCAAAAATGACTGTGATTATAAAATCCTAGAAAGGAATAGTCACAGGTATAAATATTTTGGTGTAAGCAGAACCTTTTGATAAAATGCACCTGGGCCCAGACTGTGGATATTAAAAAAAAGAGAAGTACAACCAAAGCTCTTTTGACTGTACTTCCGTGGATCACAGGAGTGGAGTTCATTCTGCACTCCTGTGACCCATTTTGTTAGCTGACAGAGAAGCCCAACTTTCCCAGCTGTTTGTACTGTTGGACTGTAATTAATGCTCAAAAGATCACAAGACTCTAAAGGTTAGGTTTTTAAGAGCTTAAAAACATCTGCTGTGTGTTAACATTAGAAAGCTGGAAGGCGGTCAAGACAGAAAATAGCTGAGATTACAAATTATGAAGATGAACTTCTTCACAATTCCTATAGCTACAGGGGTGAAGAAGGGTTTGCATTAAAGTGCTTTTACTGCTTGTTCCAAATATACAAATACTTTAATATGCATGATCTGGGCACAGGTTCTTTTTAATATCTAAAAATAACTTTTGAGTGAAACATTGGTTAGTTATATGATTAAAAACAATTCTGTCATCTCATACATGATCATTATTGTAGAGCTGAATTCTAATTAACAATACAATGCAATTGCCACCTTTAAAATTCACATTTCTAATGCTATAACACTACATTGGAACTGGAAATGGACGACATTTATTGAAAAGGCTGATCCCTCAGAATTACAATGTAATAATTAATTAGACAGTGGCAGGTTTGACAGGAACTAGTTATTTTACCCAGCTAGTAAACTTGCTTCTTCGTAATGGTTTCCCTTTAAATAGTAAGGACATTAGGTCTACCGGTATAGAATAGTATGTTGAAAAGCATGTTTAATTTTAGGATTTTGCCAAATAAAAATGGCTTCAACATAACGTAACTTAAAAAGATATCAGATTTTTAAAAATCCATACGATTTAGAATTACCACTTTGCAATAAACCATCAGAAATCACATTAACAGCACTTACCAGTGGGAACAGTCATACTGTATCATCCATGCAGCAATAAGGAATAATTGACAATTAATTTACTTGACCACCACCAAAACAGAAAACCAGCTTTTAAGAAAAAAAAAAACAAAACAAACCCCCCCCCCCCCCAACAAAAAAAACACAGCTTTCAACATGCATTCAAATTGGTCATCGAAAAGGTTGTACCTAAAGGCAGGGTATACATGCACAGTTTTTTTTTGCTAAACCAGTGGGTTAAGTGAAAAAACAAAACAAAAAAACCACACCAAAAAACACTTGCCAGATCCCTGCATCCACAAGCCCAGATCCCCCCCCCCCCGCCTTACCCACCCACCAGAACTGATCTGTGCTGCAGCCATTGGCTGTATACGCCGATTGAATGCCGATTTTCTACCAGGACTGTTCAACAAATTTTGGTATGTATGAACCCGGCTTTAGAAGGGATCTATCTCACAAAGGACTTCCTAGCAACACTTACCAGCCAGCCTGCAAAACCACCAATTTGGCCCTGTCTAACAGTTTGTGTAAAACTAATGCGCTCATACACACACCTAAAAAAAAAAACAAGTGGACAAAGCCATATCATAGTGTTCATGTATGGCTTTGTCCATTATTTTGGGGATCACTCTTTTGTATGGCGATTTTTCAACAATAAAGTTTATGTGCAGCAATCCAATTTTCTTTTTTCTAAATATGGCCTTTGGGAGGGCCTGATTGCTATGCACTGTGATTGATCACCGTTGTGCCCTCTACCTATATTACTAATATATACACACACCTCTGTTTACGAATGTAATTAATTCTGCGGGACTTTTTGTATAGTGAAAACCAGAGTTAGACTTACCGGTAACTCCTTTTCTACGAGTCTTCCAGGACAGCCACTTGAGACTTAGAGCTCCTCCCTCCGGATCAGGAAACACACCATCCCCCCATGCCTTTTAAAAGGCGGACCTCCAGGCCTCCAATCCAGTTTTTAATTGAGAACTAGCGGAAGACACTGAAAGACACAATTATACCTAAATATATCTCTATTCATTCAACCTTAAATTTTTCGGTTGCACATTAGAAGGGTGGGAACTACCGGCTGTCCTGGAAGACTCGTAGAAAAGGAGTTACCGGTAAGTCTAACTCTGGTTTTCTCCCTACATCTTCCAGGACAGCCACTTGAGACGATAACCAAGAACTTACCCCCTTAGGGTGGGCCCACCGCCTGGAGGACCTTGTGTCCGAACGCCTGCTCCTTATCCGACAGGATGTCCAAGCGGTAATGCTTCACGAAGGTAGAGTACTTCGACCAAGTGGCTGCCTTACAGATTTCCTCCGGTGAAGCCTCGGCTCTCTCCACCCAGGACGCTGCCAACGATCTAGTCGAGTGAGCCTTAACAAAAGGAGGCGGAATCCCTAAAACCTTGTAAGATTCCCCTATTGCCAGCCTAATCCACCTGCCTATCGTGGCCTTAGATGCTGCAAGACCCCTTTTCTGCCCCGAAAACAAAACAAAAAGGGAATCTGACTTCCTAAATTCCTGGGACTTGTCTAAATAAATTATAAGACTCCTCTTCACATCTAGCAACCCCAGCCTTTCTTCCTCTTTACCTTCAGAGGAAGAACAAAAGGTCGGTAGAACTATATCCTGCGACCTATGAAAAGAGGAGGATACTTTAGGAAGAAACCCTGGATCCGTCCTAAGCACTACCCTGTCCTTAAGAATGGTCAGGTAAGGCTCCCTAATAGAAAGCGCTTGCAGCTCACTCACCCTACGGGCCGTCGTGATGGCTACCAAAAAAAAACAATCTTTAAGGTTAAAAACATAATTGTTGACTCTTCCAAAGGCTCAAAAGGTTCCTGGACCAAGGCCTTTAGAACCAAGGACAGATCCCAAAACCGGACAAGATCCTACCTTAGTAGGCCTAGCCTTGGAAAGAGATCTGAAAAAATCCACTACAAAAGGGTTCTGTTGCAAAGAGACCTGCAAAAAAATACTCAAAGTTGATGCTTGTACCTTCAAGGTGCTGATCGAGAGGCCCCGATCCGCACCCTCCTGAAAAAAATCCAAAATTGTCGGAATGTCCAGAGGCCTTGGTCGGCCTGAACACCACGAGTTAAATTTTCTCCAGACCTTAGAATAAATGGCTCTGGTTACTGGTTTACGACAGTTTACTAAAGTCTTTACCACCGAATTGGAGAACCCCCTGGCCCTGAGGATCTCTTCCTCAGAAACCAAGCCGTCAACCGTAAGGTCTTGACCCACGGATGCAGAAGAGGACCCTGCGCAATCAGATCCCCCCTTTCCAGTAAAGGAAACGGGCGAGCTGAAGCCAGCCTGTTCAGTAGAGCGAACCAGGGCCTCTTTGGCCAGAAGGGTGCAATTAAGATCAAATCTGACCTTTCCTTCAAAAATTTGTGCAGGACCGCCGGGATCAGTCTGATCGGAGGGAACGCATAGGCCAAAATGAAGTCCCAAGAGGTTGACAGGGCGTCTATCCCCAAACTCTGCTCTCGCGGGTTCAGGGAAAAAAACTGATCGACCTATTTTCCCGTGAATCAAACAGATCCACCTCCGGATTCCCCCACTTGAACACTATCTCCCGAAAAAACTCCTGGTTGAGTGACCAATCGTCGTGACTGAAAGATCGACGACTTAGGAAATCCGCCAGCCAATTGTGTGAACCCTTCAAAATGCACCGCCGATATCGACCGCAGATTCTGTTCCGCCCAGGTCAAAATACTGCCCGCGATCCTCTGCAGTGAAGGACTCCTTGTACCCCCCTGCTTGTTTATATAGGCTACTGTTGCTACGTTGTCTGAAGGAATCTGCAAATTATGGTTTTCTAACCTTGCTTGAAAGGCCTCCAAGGCCTTCCAAACCGCCAACAGTTCCCTTTGATTTGAGGGCCTTAACAAGTCCTCCCGGGACCACTTCCCTGAGCCGTTCTCCCTTGCAGATGGGCTCCCCAACCAAAACTGCAGATCTCTTGACCCTGGACAGAAGTTGGATCATCCGATCCAATGTCAAGATATCCCCGTCCCATACTTTCAATAAGACAGCCTGTAGTGGTCTTTGGTGGAACCTTGCCCACGCAACTGCTGGAAAACAGGATGTCATGAGACCCACTGCCCTTGCGACTTCCCTCACTGAGACCGGCAGGCTGCACTGCAACCCTGCCAATACCCGATCCATCTTCCTGACCTTCTCCTGAGGTAGAACAATCTTTCCCTCTAGAGATGAGATCTCGTACCCTAGGTAAACCACCCTCTGAGCGGGTATAAGAGACTACTTTTTCATGTTGATGAGCCAACCCAGAAGGAGATTCTGAGCTACCCCTAGGTCCTCGACCAACTGCTGACGAGACCCGGCCACCACGAGTAAGTCATCCAAATATGGAATTATCATTATTGACCTCAGTCTTAGAGGAACCAGAGCCTCTGCCAAAACTTTTGTAAAGATCCTTGGTGCCGACGCCAGCCCGAAGGGCAAGGCCCGGAACCGCCAATGGAAGGTCTGCGACCCCATCCTTATGGCCAACCTCAGGAATTTCTGGCTTGCCTGATGGATGGGAATGTGAAAGTAAGCATCCCTCAAATCTAACGTGGCCATGAAGCACCCCTGGAAAAGGATATTCGTTACCGAATATATCGATTCCATTCTGAAGTGCTTGTACTTTAGGGCCTGATTCAAGATCAACCTGAACTTGCCTGAGGGCTTTCCCACGACAAAGACGTGGGAATAACACCCCAAACCCAGCTCGCTCTGAGGCACCTGAACCAGAACTCTTTGGTCCACCAGTTCCCCAATAAGACCGCACAGCGCCTGAGACTTCCTGCAATCTTTGGGAAGGTTGGTAATCAAGAACCTGCTTGGAGGGGAGGCCTCGAACTCCAGTCTGTAGCTTCCCTGAATCAGGCTCCAAATGTAGGGGTTCGGGGAGATAGAAGCCCACTGAGGGAGAAAGGACCCCAGCCTTCCCCCTACTGGGCCGCCCAAGTCATAGCGACTTGGAGGATCCTTGAGGAGGATTGAATAATATTCCTCCTCGTCCCGTTTTTATGCCCTGTCCAATGCTTCTTTGGCTGTATCTCCCTACCCAGCATCTGGGTTTTAGGGCGAAAAGTTTTCCTAGGAAAGGTTTTCTACTTTCCGGAAAAGCCTTTTTCCTATCTGCGGTACGTTCTAGAGCCTCTTCCAGGCCCAGGCAAAAGAGGTTATCCCCCGAAAATGGCAATGCGCATAGGCGCAATTTAGACACTGAATCCCCTGTCCAAGTTTTTAGCCATAAAGCTCGCCTAGCTGAATTCACCAAGGCTGAAGACCTGGCCGCGAGCTTGACCGACTCCGCCGAGGCATCCGCCAAAAACCCTGCTGCTTTAAGAAGCAGCGGTAGTGATTTTAAAATTTGCTGCCTCGAGGTTCCTGCTGCTAAATGATTTTCCACCAGCATTCCAAATTCCTGGCCACACAGGTCGCAGAAAGGGCTGGCCCTAAACTAACTGATGCGGATTCCCAAGCTCTCCGTAATAAGACCTCCCCCCTCTTGTCCATAGGATCCTTTAAGGCCCCCATGTCCTCGAAGGCCAGATCTGTTTTCCTCGAAATTCTAGACAAAATAGCATCCAACCTTGGAACCTTATTCCAAGGTTGCGAGGGATCCTCATCAAAGGGGAACCTTCTTTTCAATGCACCCGAAAAGAAAGGCTTCCTCTCCGGGTTTTCCCACTCTTGTTTGATAGTCTCCACCAGGGAACTATGCACTGGGAACACCCTGGTCTTTAGCGTGAAGCCCCTGATACATGAGATCATGCTTGGACAAGGCTACTTCTTCCTCCTCAATCTCCAGAGTTTCATAAATCGCTTTCAAAAGCTCGTCCACCTCCTCTAAGGCGATCTATACTTAAAGCCCTGAAAAGCAGGAGATTCCTCAGACCCCAAACCCAACTGTGAAGACGTACGGGATCGAGGCACCTCCTCCTGTTTCTTCCTCCGGGACTTCCCGCCTAGAGGCCCCTACCATCATGGCAGACTGCGTCCCAAGCTCTAGCGGCGTCTGGACCCCATCAAGGAGGGACCGAAACGCCTGAAATGTTGCCGTCATATCCTCTTTAATAGAGGACAAAACTTTATGACATGGCGTGAAGGACTCGTCCTTAACTAAACTATCAACGCAGCTGCGGCATAGGGGCTTCTCATATCCCGACCCTAACTTAGCCGCACACACTGCACATTTCCTCTTTGGGGCCTGTCCTGCATTTTAACCTAAAAACGACAAAAAGAAATAGGCACCTATCATCCAATTTCCTAAGACCCCCTACTGTACCCAGTGCTACGGGGAACCTGCAGTGTGCCCACAATCACCAGCCATGCGGACTGAGGGACCTCCTATAAACCTCCCAGGGATCAAGCATAAACGGGGGGCCTTCCCAAGCTTACCTGTGAGGAGCCGGTGCTGGGACCAGGATCAGCCTGCAAAGGTCCGGCTTCCATCTTTTCCCCCCTGCGTGGAGACAGCGCCGCTGTTCTGCACGCTCATCCAGCATTTCCCGGGTGGCAGCCTGCACCTCTTTAATGGAGACCGGAACCGCCTCTCCGGGGTCCAACGCTGACGTCACTGGGCGGACTTCCGGCCATTAGAGCGCATCCGCCCCCTCGAAACCGCGCTACTTCCGGTCCTTGGAGCGCAGGCACTGCAAATGGAGGGCCCTGCTTGCCAGAAGTCACCCGACTTCCGGCCATTGGAACGCAAGGCCCCGCCCAACCGGAAGTCCCGCCTGCCCCCACGTTCATTCCACTGAATGCCCGGGAAAGAGAACGGCAGGCTGAAGGGGCGAACTTAACCCGTCCCCTTCCCCGTGATACCGCCAACGCCGGTCACCCGCCTGGGTAAGAAGGCCACCACCGGTACCAGCCCCACACCGTGGAAGGCACCAGGGAGAGGAGGTAAACAGACCTGCTAACACCCTTCCAGGACAGCCTTCCCAAGAGTGTGAGGATCCTGATGGTTCGCCTTTTAAAAGGCATGGGGGGATGGTGTGTTTCCTGATCTGGAGGGAGGAGCTCTAAGTCTCAAGTGGCTGTCCTGGAAGACGTAGGGAGAAAAATGTGTAAACCGAAAGGCCATTTCCCATAGGAATGCACTGAAAACCAATTAATCCGTTCCGGAGGTCAGAAAAAAATAAATGCTACTAATATACTGCATTAGTTATTTTATTAAGTCATGCGGTATTTTAGTAGTGACAATATGTTAATGTTACAGCCGACAGCAGGGTTCCCAACTGACAGCTGAATGCAAAAGAATTGCTGGCAATTAAAAAAAAAAAAAAAAAAAAAAAATTACATAAAAATAGCGTGGGATTCCCCCCTCCCATCCATACCAAGTCCTTTGGGTCTGGTATGAATTTTGAGGGAAACTCCCACGCCATAAATAATGGCGGGGGCGGGGCTGTGAGCGAGTGCACCCCCCCCTCCAAACCATACCAGGCCACATGCCCTCAACATAGGAGGGTGAGTCAGGGCAGGTGGGCACTTTGTTTGGCAAGTTTGAAGACCCCTGGTCTAGGGTGTAATACAACCTTCTCTTTACAGGAAAGGGCTGCCAGTTCAGACACAGACAGATGTGATAGCCACCAGAATGACTACTTTGCATCAAGAATCTCCAAGGGAAAATCTCAGAGATTCAAAAACAGTGGTTTCTGCAAGGCAGAAAAAGCCACATTGATGTCCCAGGGAAGCATAGGATGCTTCAAAAGGAGACCTGTTACAAGAAAGACCTTGAATAAAAGGATTCAATAAAGGGAATGTGAAGCCAAAAGGCCAAAAACTGCCCATTCAGCATACTAAGAGCTAGGCTTTGGTCAAAGCCTGTTTGTAGGAAGGCCAGAGTGCAAAAGCACAGAGTAATCTCTGGGAATGGATTTGTCTGTAGGTCCAGGTATGAGAAAACATTTTCCTGGAAGTAGCTTTTCTTGCTTTCAGCAAGGTATGAATCGCAGACTCTGAGCCCCTCCCTATCCTTTGAGGCTGGATTTCAATAGTCATTCACAGACTGAAACAGGATGGAGTAGAGGTGCCTTGAGAAAGCAGATCTAGCCTGTTGGGAAGAGTTCAGGGGTCTTCTGCGATCTCGCACAAATTAGGCAAGTATATTGACCAAATTATAATTTTTATGCATATTGTCCACCTCCAAGCTGTATAAACTTGATTGCTTATTGGATTTAAGCTGATCAGGTGAGGTGCATTTGTGTAATGTGGCCTAAGAAGATCAACATCCTATATCAAGGTGTGCATAATTAGACCGCTTCTTTTTCTCAGGCAAAATGGGCCAAAAAGATTTGAAAAGTCAAAAATTGTAAAAAAAAAAAAAATCTCAGGAGGGATGCAACACTCTTAAAATTACTAAGATATTGGAGCGTGATCACAGAACCAAACTTTTTGTCAACAGGGTCGCAAGAAATGTGTTGAGAAAAAAAACAAAACAATGTAAATTAACTGCCAAAGATTTGCGAAGAATCAATCGTGAAGCTACCATGAACCTACTATCCTCCAATGTTGTCATATTCCAAAACTTCAATCTACCTGGAGTGCCCAGAAGTACAAGGTGTTCAGTGCTAAGAGACATGGCCAAGATAAGGCAGGCTGAAACCCGACCACCACTGAACAAGACAAGATAGGGACAAGAAATATCTGAAGACAGATTTTTCAAAGGTTTTATGGACTGATGAGATGAGAGTGACTGATGGACCAGATGGATGGGCCTGTGGCTGAATCAGTCGTGGGCACAGAGCTTCACTTCAACTCAGACATTAGCAAGGTGGAGGTGGTATGGGCTGGTATTATTAAAGATGAGCTAGCTGTACCTTTCTGGGTTGAAGACAGACGTAAAAATTAACTCCCAAACCTACTGCCAGTTTTTATGACACTTAACTTCAAGCAGCGGTACAGGAAAAAGTTTGCATATTTCAAGACCATGATATTTATGCAGGACAATACTCCATCACATGCACTGAAGTACTTCACTGCGTCACTAGCCAGTAAAGGCCTCAAAAGATGAGCGACGACATGGCCCCCTTCCTCACCTTACCTAAACCCTATGGAGAACTTGTGGCTCCTTAAATGGGAGATTTACGGTGAAGGAAAACGTTACATCTCTATGAATAATGTCTGGGAGGCTGTGGTTGCTGCTGCACAAAAAGTTGATAGTCAAAGACTTCCATTCATGGAGTCTGTCAATTTCTTGATCTGTTGACTGGTATTGAAAAAGGGTGGCTATACTGGTCACTGATTTTTTTTTTCCTGAAATGTTTATTTGTAAGTTTTAAGTTGTAAATTTTGAGTTTATTTTCACTTTAACAGATGAAAACAAACAAGTGAGAAGGAAAAATTTTTGTTTTTCATTTAGTTGCATAATAATTCTGCACACTAATAGTTGCCCAATAATTGTGCGCGCACACATTCTCCTAAGAAAGCCAAAACCTCAGTTTCACTTTATTAAATATTCACGTATGAGGTTTATTAACATTTTGGATTGACCGAGAGCACTGTAGTTCAATAATTAATCCTCAAAAATTCAACTTGCCTAATAATTGTGCACAGTATGTCTCTGCACCAGGTTTATTTGGGCTACTTTGGTGCCAAAAGAATTACTATTTTCCTCTTGCTTTTTTGTGAAGCAGACAAGGCAGAATCCTCAGTGGAGGGAAGGGACAAGTTAGCCTGAACTGAGACCAGGGGATAGCTAGAGTATTTAAGGCTAGAGCTACAGGATCCCTAGTACTGGATATACAAAGTGGTAGTTTGTTGTGGTACCTGAAATTGGTGTCCCTTTAGAAAGGGGAGGTCCGGTGTTGGAGGTACAGCCTGACAAGCTCTGAGCACCAAGATGTTGATGGGGAATTTGTCTTCTCTTGACCATCTTCCCTAAATGTGCATGATTGTAATACTCTTTATGTCTGTTCTAAGAACTTTCCAACTGTAAAAGGAAGGAAACATTTTCCCCAATGTTCAGAGTTGAAGTGGTGATCCACCAGGTCAAGAACTATCTTGTTTGGGAGGATAGAAGCTTGGGTAGATCTACTGAAAGACCCTTTTTCCATGCTGACAGATCATTTAATTGGAGAATTCTTGGAATTACATTAAAAAAAAAAAAAAAAAAAAAAAAAGAAGTACAGCCTTGAAGAGGGTGTTGCCCCTTTTGAAAACGTATTGGTATACAAAACGCGTTAAGGAGGAGCCTAGCCACGCTGTGACATCACGCCGCCGGATCATGGAGGTCTGGCGGCCATCTTTCTTTCTCACTGGTCGGTATATTAAGCAGCTTCCTAAGCTGCATTCTTTTATTCATTTGGAAACTCTGCATTATGTGTGCGTTTATTTACTACTATTTTGGATAACTTCCCAATAAAACTTTAAACATACTACACTATGGGTACCTATATCTTTTGCTCCACCACGAGCACTTAAACCCCCCAGGACCCCGGGTGTGTGTCTCCAGTTTAGAGAAGGGATCCTATTTGTGACCAGACCCTTATACAGCACACCCCCTTGAGGGACCTTTGACATCTTAAGCGCCCAGACCAACAGGATGTGATTTCTACACCAGGCTGTTCCTTTTTAGATGGGAGAACCTCTGGCTGATTGATATGATTAAATGCGCATTAAGATTGCGCTTCTGGTGAGTTTGTAATCTTACAGTTTTATCGCCCACCACCGGATTAATATTTCCCACACTGGGGCCACACAGATTTTTAAGCTTGAACAACTGTTCAAATATTCATTTTTGGGAATTCACTCCGATTTTATCTGTACACCATATATGGGGCGGTTATTATGCTAATCACGTTATTGAGGATAATATTTTATGTGGACTGCTAGTTTGTGTAATATTAGCATCACAGTGTATATATTATGCATACACATTGCAGCATGTTTTCGCTCTGCACTTTATTTGTTCTTGGTATCTATTGAGGTTTGTGGTTCCTTTTTGTGCATTTAGCTGCTATCTAGTAAGCATTCGCTAAGCCCTCACATTTTATTTAAGCTTTTCAACATTAGCAAGCATGTTTTGTGACGCTCTCTCTTCAATACAGTAACAGTGTGGGGGGATAGCAATCTTCTGCAGCTTCCTCCAACATCCTTTTAATTTCTCTGATTCAGCATCCTTCAGGACTGGCATATCAGGACCTGCCTACAGTTGGAAACTGGAGTGTCAGAGAAGGTGGAGAGAGTTTGAGCTCTGCACAAAAATGGCTGAATTAAGGCTATAATCTGTCTGAGAAAAAAGTGACGCAAGTGCAGAGAATTCTGCTTTTGTCAAATAGGTTGCTTGATTAGTGCCTGAAATGCAGCTAGAATTAAATGCAGAGACCAGAGTTAAAACGGGTCCTTCCTCCGATGCAAAGGACACCATCACACCAAGGTGGAATGTTAAGCGGATGTTCACCTGCTGGTTAGAGCCGGCTCCCATTTGCCTCTGCCATAGCTTCAAGTGAGGGCATTGCCAAATAGGTGATGTGTACGCTGTAACCCAGTTGTAGACCAGCTTGAAATGAATCCTTGTGGCAAGAGGACAGGAGGAAGCGCCTGAACACCTTATAAGGGCTCAAGGCGGATTAAGTTGTACAACCAGTGGTGTGATACAACACCTAGCCTTCTACCCAAGAATAAGCTCTAAGTAGTGGAATTTTAGCAAAGTTTAAAAACTGGATTTTTGTAGACAGGAAGCCCTCCCCTATACGACCCCTCTCATACAGGAAGTGCTTAAGTTTTGCAACAAGCAATGCATCCCCCACAGATGGGCGGAACCTCTGTGTTCCCCGATGTACTCCAAGACATGGATTTTTACAGGCAAGTAAAAAAAATCCACTTTTCTTTATCGTACATCACAGGATACAGAGGGATCATATCACTACCTAATGAGATGTTCAAAAGCACTGCTTATAAGGGGAGGGAAACACTTGCAGCCTTGCAAATCTGATTAACAGAGACATAATTGATAACTGTGCTTCCCCAGCCCTGCCCCTTGTGAATGCTAAAAAATATATACATACACAAGGTTACTAGTCATAATAATCAAACTCAATTACGAACGTGCTAAAAGTCTCTAGTAAAATGCCAGTGCATAAAGAAAAGTGCCAAAAATCTTGTGTTCACCATCTTCTTAAGCAAAGTGCAAATCAATCTGTGTCACTCCACCACAGTAATCAGTTCACTCCATGCCCATGCCCCTCTGGGTCTGAAGTCACCAGAACAAGGCAACAACCCAAGTTTATACTAAGGTAGGTCAAAAGGCACTTTTTCCACAGCTCCGCTGTGTTTGGCAATACACTATATACTCCTATATGAGTCACTATGTATTAAATATCTCATGTCCATGTAGGAGAAATGAAAGTGGAATATGGTTTATTAAAACAAAAACAGAAAAAAAAAAAAAAAAAAAAAGGTCACACAAAATACTCAGTGCCCAACATGGCACCCCGGAGTCATTTGTCAATACGCCGTATAGATTACCACCGCTCTGACCAGCATGGGAGCCGGAGTGCGTTCCACAATGCGGAAGTGGCCCATGAACCAGAAGTTCCTCCCCCTACGTGTTTCATCACATCCGAGATGTCATCATGAGGTGTGAAATTTTAATGTTCACAATGGAAAGGACTGAGGAATTTACAATTGATATGCTCATATTACCTGAGCAGCAGCTACCCAGGTGATTTTGTTGTGTAGTTTACACTGTTGCGCAGGGGTTTCATTTATTTTTCAGTGATGGATAGCCCTGGGAGGCAGCTACACTCCTGGTAGAATGAGAAGTATTTGGAAATGGTGGATTCTTTTCCTGTAGGCAATAGGGTTGGAAGATTAGCTGATAAATACCAAACGGGCAGTAGTCGACTGACTGTAGTAGCCAGGTGACCCTTTATTCTGTCAGGACCAGTTCTCTGCAATGGTTTTTTTTGTTCCCAATACAACTTCTTCCGTGCCTGTTCTATAGGATTCAGGTGGAAGGAACACTGACGATCACAGTGCAACCAGAAATATGGAGCTAGACTGTCCATGGGCGCCTCTGGCTCAACCAAATGTCCCGTTTCAGGGTCTGGTCTTTCATCCTCCTTGATGATTTCTGGCTTTAATATTGAAACCAGAATTCTGAAGGATCGAGGGGCAGCTGATGCAGTTATTCCTACTTTAAAAAGCCAGGATGACTTTTTCTAGGGACATTTCTTATAGGACTTTGTTGTCTTGGTGTGAAGCTAGGGGGTTCCACTCCTGGAAGTATGCCATTGGCCAGATCCAGTTTTTTTCTTTTTTTTTTTAGCAGAGGTTTTGCATTCATTTGTGCAAGCCTTTGTTCAAGGAGTCGTGCATTTGGTTACTATGAGGTCACCCTTGCCTCCATGGAATCTAATCTGGTTTTGCAAGAACAACCTTTTGAACCTATTCAGATCTTTCCATTAGTTTTTTTTTTTGACTCGGAAGGTGGCATTTCTGGTTGCTATAACTAAGGCAGCAAGGGTGTCTGCATTGACAGCTCTGTTTTACCTATAAAATATTAGCTATATTATGTGTATCTAGGAAAGAATCCAGGCCTTTTTTAAAGCAATCCACTGAGCTAGCAAGAACCAACTCTTGAGGGAGTCTATTCCACATTTTCACAGCTCTTACTGTGAAGAAACCTTTCCGTATTTGGAAATAAAATCTCTTTTCCTCCAGACAGAGTGCCCCCCTTGTCCTTTGCGATGACCTGAGGGTGAAAAACTATACAGAGTTCACTATATGAACCACTGATGAATTTATCTCTTGAAGAGATTTAAAGGGGGGATATGATCAACTTGTATAAATACAATTCCTTTAAATTTTTCCCTCATAGCTGAGCTCTTCCATGCCTGTCATCAGTTTGGTTGCCTTTCTCTGCATTTTCTCCAGTTCCCCAATGTTCTTTTTGTGAATTGGTGCCCATAACTGAACTGCATATTTCAGATGAGGTCTTACTAATGATTTGTACAGGGGTAATATGATATCTCTCTCTCTGGAGTCTATACCTCTTTTAATACAAGAGAGGATTTTGCTTGCTTTAGAAACTGCAGCTTGGCATTGCATGCCATTATTAAGCTTGTGATCTATCAGAACCTATCTCCCAGATCCTTCTCCACCATTGATTCCCCCAGTTGTACCCCCCCCCCCTAGTATGTATGATGCATGCATATTCTTAGCCCCCAAGTGCATAACTTTACATTTATCAACATTAAACTTAATTTGCCACATAGTTGCCCAATTACACAGTGCATTGAGGTTGGCTTGTAAGTTGGAGACATCCTGTAAGGATGTTATTCCATTGCACAGCTTGGTGTTATCTGCAAAGACTGAAATTGGATTTATAATCCCAGACCCTATATAGTTTATAAATATATTAAAAAGGGTCCCAACACTGAACCTTGGGGTACACCACTGACAATGCTAGACCATTCAGAGTATGTATCATTAACCACTACTCTCTGAAATTGGTCTTTTAGCCAGTTTTCTACCCATTTACATACGGATTTTTCCAAGCCTGCAGTCTTTACCTTACACATTAGCCATGTGTGGGTAACTGTGTCAAACACCTTTGCAAAATGCAAGTATACCACGTCCACCACCACCAACCCTCAGTCCAAAGTTTTGCTCACCTCCTCATAAAAAGAAATCAGATTTCTTTGACAACTTCTGTCTTTCATGAATCCATGCTGCCTGTTGCTTAAATTATTTTTTTCCAGCAAGAACTCATCTATGTGGTCTTTTATTAACCACTCCAGTATCTTCCCAACTATAGAAGTTAAACAGGTCTATAATTACTTAATAAAAATTTTGATCCCTTTTTATATATAGGCAACACATTGACCTTACGCCAATCCAGTGGTACTATGCCAGTCCTTAAAAATTAAAAACGATGGCTTTGAAATGACAGCTTAAATTCTTTAAGGACCCATGGCTGTATGCCATCTGGTCCAGGTGCTTTATTCGCCTAGATTCTGTGCACGAGCTGCACGTGCGATCTTCCTGCGTCACCATTTGCAGCCATGGCTGTCAATCACCAGGTCACGGCCAGTGATTTCCAAGGATCTCCAATTGGGAGAACTGTTTTGTTTACTAACAATTCTCCCTGTTAGCTTGGGCACACTGCTTTGGATGGCTGTGCAAAGCACAGGCATCCAAAGCAGTGCAATTACAGTGAAGCACACTGATACCGCCCCCTAGTAAAATACTCCCAGCACACAGTTAACCCTTTGATTGCCCCTCATGGTAACCCTTTCCTGCCCAGTGCCATTAGTGTGTGTTTTTTTTTTTTTTTTTTAATTTTAGCACTGATCACTGTATTGGTGTCACTGGGGATGTCAGTGACACCAAGTCAGTTACACCCCCCCCCCAGTGTCAGAATGTCCGCCACAGTCCTGCTATAAGTTGCTGATCGCCGCTATTACTAGCAAAATTGAAAAAAAAAAATCCCAGTATATATACCGCCATTTGTAAACACTAACTTTCACGTAAACCAATTTACACGTATTGGGTTTTTTTTCTTAGCAAAGACATGTAGCAGAATACATTTTGGTGTAAATTTGACGAAGTTTACATTACTTTTTTTTTACTGGACATGTTTAATAGCAAAAAGTCAAAAATATTGTTTCTCAAAATGGTCAGCCTTTTTAATTTTTTTAGAGCGCAAAAAAAAATAAAATAAATAAATGCACAGGCAATCAAATATCACTGAAAGAAAGCTCAATTTGTTGGGAAAAAAAGGGCGTAAATTTCATTTGGATGTTGTGTTGCATGACCGCACAATTGTCAGTTAAAGTAACGCAGCGCTGTAACGCAAAAAATGGCCTGATCAAGAAGGGGGGTGGGGGGTGGGTAAATCCTCAGGAGGGCAAGTGGTTAATAAATTTGCCTTCTCAGTCCCCAATCACCCACTCTAGATTTTGTAAAGGGCCTACATGCTCAGACCTGATCTTTTTACAATTAACATATCTGAAAAAATTTTGGTTTGTTCAGCTATCGTTTGCAATCTGTTGTACAATTTTTTTATAAAGCTCTTTTCTAAGGCTGGCCATACATTATACAATTATCTGCAGATTTTTGGTTTAGATTTACCAAAAACCATATAATAGGAGGACAAACCTAAACAACACTTTCAGTTGTATCCAATTAGGCAGGCCCTTGCACTACATAGTTGAAGGTAAATCTAAAGGAAATTGGGCAGAAAATCTGCAGATAATTGTATAATGTATGGCCAGCCTTATTATAGCTTTTTTTCCCTCTTTTTTTAAACTTTGGCCATAAGCCACGAAGGTTTCATTTTTAGCCTTTTAACCACTTTCCCTCCAGAGTATTTACCCCCCTTAGTGACCAGGGTATTTTTTTGTTTTATGGCGCGGTGTTACTTTAACTGACAATTGCGGTCATGCAACGCTGCACTCAAATTAAATTTACAATCTTTTTTCCCCACGAATAGAGCTTTCTTTCGGTGGTATTTGATCACCTGTGCGTTTATTTGCCCAAAAAAAAAAAAACAAAAAAAAAAAAACAAAACTATTTTTGAGAACAAGCAATATTTTTGACTTTGCTATTAAACATGTCCAGAAAAAAAAAAAAAAAAAAAAATCTAATTTAGTCATAAATTGAGGCCAAAATGTATGTCTTTGCTAAACAAAATCCCAATACGTGTAAAATAATTGGTTTATGTGAAAGTTATAGCATTTACAAATAGTGGTATATATATACACACTGGGATTTTTTTTTTTTTTTTTTTAATTCTTACTAGTAATGGCGGCAAATCAGCAACTTATAGTGGGACTGCGGCATGCATTCTGACACTGGGGGGAACTGACTTAGTGTCACCGACATCCCCAGTAACACCAATACAGTGATCAGTGCTAATTAAAAACACTGACACTGTACTGACACTGGGCAGGAAGGGGTTATAATGTAGGGGCGATCAAAGGGTTAACTGTGTGATTCACTGTAAGCACACTGCTTTGCATGGCTCTGCTATGCAAGGCCATGCATAGCAGTGTGCACGAGCTGACAGGGGAGAGAACTGTATTGTTTACTTAGTTATCTCCCTCTGTTGGTAATGCTTCTTGGGTGCCAGAGTGTAATCACTAGCCGGGACCTGGTGATTGACAGTTGAGGCCGCAAAAAGCGGCAGGGGAAGGGCGCCCCCAACCCAGAAATGCAAAATCACACACAATTCTGTGCACCCGTGCCACCCTGTAGCAGTATTACTGCTATAGGGTGGACAGGAAGCGTTTACACTTGTTGCCCATTGGAATATATTTCGCAGTGTGTTCACATACAGTCTTTTTGAAGAACTACCATTTCTGTGTTGTGTTCATCGATGCCAATATTCCCTCCCAATCTAAGTCTTCGAGAGCAGCTCTCAGCCGTGGAAAATTAGCTCTCTTAAAGTTGAGTGTTATTTGTCCCACGTGTACTTGTTTACAACCAACAATAAATGAAATCATGGTGTGGTCACTGATACCCAGATGTTCTTTTATATGGACATTAGTAATAAGTTCTGCATGGTTTGAGATTACCAGGTCCAGCAGAGCACCTAGTTGGGGCCTCTATAAATTGTACCATAAAATTGTCCGGTAGTAGATTTATACATTTTTGCCCTTTAACTTCAACCTGCAGTGCCATACTCCAGTCAATTTCCGGGTAGTTAAAATCCCCCATTATCACTGTCCCAGCCCATTCGACCTGTGCAAGAAGCAGTCTCCACCTGCTCATTAACACTGGGTGGTCTATAACAAAACTCTGATGATTACCTTTGTAGTACGCACCCACATGTGCAGTTCCACCCATAATGCTTCAGCCTCATCACACTCTCCAACAAGGTCCTCTGGCTCTGTGAGAAGTGATCTTAGAAAGTGTGAAAGACACCACCTTTCCTTTTTACCCTGTCTCTCCGAAAGAGAACATAGCCAGGAATATTAATAGCCCAGTCATGTGGAGTTTGATGTTAAGTATAGACATAACATGTTGGGTGGAGCTTGAGTACTATGACGTTAGCACACTGACAGGAGGCCAATCAACAATGTAGGAAAAGGTCACATTAAAACAAAGACGTTATTTTAAAATAACAGCTCTTTCTCTGTTTGTACCTTTTTAAAAAAGGGACCTTCTTTTTCATGAGCATTATGAATTTTTGTGTTTGACCATTTTATAAGTGGTTAATCAAATCTGGTGAGTGCATATTATTGGTGTGCGTTCTGAAGTGTGTGAAGAACAGGCACTTTACCACATTGAAGATTTGCCATCACATTTCACACCTACTGGAAATTCTGTTTAAAAACACTGCATGGATTGATAATTTTAACATACAATTGCATTGATTTTGCAAAATTCATTTTTCTTTTCCACCACATAGTTTGTTGGATGGACTATTGATGTATTGATTTGATGCACCTTTATTGATTTTCACAGCATTTTCTGTAATTATTTTTATATAAATTTATGGATGTATCGTTTTCGTGCGGTCTTTTTTATCTGTGGAGATTTATTATGGAACGAATTTGGTTTTTTTCCCCCATATATTTAATTTTGAGTAGCACTGTATGTTGCATATAGCTGTAGCAACCATAATAGTAAAACACAGCAAAACGGATAGGACTTACAATTAGTGGCACTTTTGTAGAGTCTTGATAAAGATGCCTGTACCCAAGATACAATACAAGGGCAGCCATAGAGTAAAGGAAAGCCAATACAGCAATGGTAACATAAAACTCTGCTGGAGAAGAATAATCCCCGGAGAGGTAGAACGGTTTCCATATCTCCTTACAGATCTGATCAAATCCTTTAAATAAAACAGTATGCAGCCTGAAGACAAACAGAAAAAAAAATGTAAGAATTTGTATTCTTAATAAAAACCTTCAGGGGGATTATTTAAGCTTCCTGCTCCATTATACACAGTCAGAAGTGGTGTGCACCACATTAATGGAGCAGACAGACCTGTTTCAAGTCTATTTGGGCCACCACCAGTTTCTATTTCATAATGAATAGAAACGAGTGCAGGTCTGTAACCGAGACTGAATACAGCAGTTAATCAGATATTCTGGTGCAACCTTGTGATATGGTATGTGGCAGAGACTATACTGGATTAACACTCCCCTTGCATATTTTTACCTTATGAGCCAGGCCAGTAACATTTTCAGTCCCAAGGTGACATATCACCATATTATATCTATTGGTGGAGTAGCATTGTCACCCTTGGCAGTCCAAAGAAATTGCTGATAAGAGTAAATACAAGAAACTTGTTTACATATTTAAAATCAAACCCAAAACATTTTCTATTTTTTTTGTTCCAGTGAGGAAGTAGTAGACCTCCTGCTGTGTTTCTACTGCTATTTGGGTCTCCATTTTAGAGATTTACCTTTGTTTTCTGTCTGACAAAAGTTTCACTAAGAAGTAAAGGGAACGCTGCAGAGTTTCACTCACTTCCTATCTGGTAAAACCTTGTCAGCAAGACAGGCAGTGAGGGTAAATCTCTAACCCTTTTTCTGCCAGGCCCTCTGCTCCACTTTATAAACTCAGTTGGCCGGACTATTTTTGCAATTTTTCCATTGCTTTTTTGAATTTTTCCTTAACAGCTTTCAGAGTTTGTAAAAAACCCCTCCAAACCATATATTTTCTGAATGCACAGGACCAGTAGAATAAAAAGAAGGATCCTTAAGGCTCCACGATATGGATACTTAAGGCTCCATGATATTTGTGCAAATGTTTATCAAACAAAATTTTTGCTAAAAATACACTCCGCAAGTCGATTGCTTGGGTCTCCTGGTGGAGCCACGGAAGGCGGTACAACCACTTGAAGTTCAATGACGTAGCAGATATATGACTGTGCGGCAAGTGGTTGAAAGCTGCAGCCGTAAAGCTTTGCTGCACGCCCGCAGCACAGTTGACCTGACTTGTAGCGATTCCGCTTTCTCAATGCTATACATTCAAGTCTTAGCAAGCACCTCATCTGTTGTAGCACATTTGTTGACAAAAATGGGGTTAAAATAGGTGGTGAGGAGGCAGCGACTTGCTTCCTCACCCAGTCATTAGCTCCTAGAGCGTGATCTGAACGTGGGCTTCAGCGGCAAAAGACATTTTGACGCATTTCTTTTTCAGGTAGGGCTCTGGAGAGAGACATCAGGGTGTGTATGTATATATATATATATATATATATATATATATATATAAATAAAGGGGGGGGGGGACCTTAATGCCTTTTTTTTTTTTTTTTTTTCTTTAGACAGAACGGAACTGAAGACAGTCCCTTTCTCTGTAACCTGAGCTGCACTGTAATGAATGAGAGTCTGTACAGAGACAGTTTACTATGTGCTAGTGATGAACGAACAGAGTGATCACTACTGACCTTGTTCATTCAGGAAAGAAACATAGCTCTGATCAGTGGCTTGTTAGCCGCTAATCGGAAATATTGTTTTGTTCAGCAGTCTGATGAACATCTCTGCTATAAGTTCATGGTCACTGAAGTGACCATGAACTTACAGCAGAAAAGGAATGTAGATCTGTACAGCGTACAGACCTGGCCTGCTAGAAGCAGTATTGTAGGTCCGTACGGTCCTGGCAGCAAAAGGGTTAATGGAGTCCCGAATAGCACTAAAAGCCTGACACTAGTTCTATCCAAAATAAAACACAGCATTAGTTACCATTAATGATATTAATGTCATGCTAGTTTTCTGACTTCAATGCTTTGAGTCACTGACCCAAAATAACTATACAGATTAGGGAGTCCTGACTATTTGCTGCATACTTATTACAGGTCAGCAAATCAAAGCACTGAAACTATCATTTTCAGAAGATGGTTAACAATGGCAGCCATGTCTCTCTCATGGAGTTGTCATGAGGGACAACTGAAGAAAATAGATGAAAATAACCCATTTAGAATTTACAAAAGACTTGTCAGAAAACACAGACTGGGTGGTTAAACTTACCTAAATGGGTACCCAAACTGAGCCGTCATCGTTTGGTTATCCGTTAATGACTTATTTGTACATGTCACAAATAGGCTTGTTTCTCCCTTGTAACCCCCACATGTTGCAAAAGAGAAGATTGAGAAAAACTAGAGGGGACAAAAATATATAATAAAGTCAGCAGTTCAATTAATGAATCAATTTTTTTTTTTTTTTTTTAAGTAGGCCAAAGCTTACAGAAACGCTATACTGGTTTACAATTCTAATCAACTAAGTATACCTAAATTTAGCTTCAGAAGCTCAAAGGAATATTACAAAGAGGCTGAAAACTTTTTTTTTTCTCAAAAAAAGTGTGCGTTTCCCATGTCTACAACATCCCCCCCCCCCCCCCCCCCCCCCCAAGCTAAATTGACTAAACACCCTTCAACAAAATCCGGCTGCATATTTATTCCAGTGCAAGCTACACTTAGTGGTTCAAGTCAAAATATATGACATCTATGCACGTAAAAGACAAAAAATTATTTCAGAATTTTCCAGTTTTAATGTAACCTATAAACTGTACAACTCAGTTGAACACCAAACTGAAATCTTTTTTAGGTGGAGGGAATTCAAAATAAAAAACTAAAATAACACGGTTGCAAGGGTGTGCACACTGCAATAGGAAGAAGTTTCAGCCGCACACCGGAGGATAGATGAATATAGTGTTTATTAATTGATCCATAGGACATACAAAACACCAGGACATACAAAACACCAGGACATGAACACAGGACCTGATAAAGCGCTTCCCACTATCTCATGCACACCCTTAAAACTAACACTTTGTTGAAGCCCCTTTTGATTTTATTACAGCATTCAAGTCTTTTTGGGTATGAGTCTATCAGCATGGCACATCTTGACTTGGCAATATTTGCCCACTCTTCCTTGCAAAAACACTCCAAATCTGTCAGATTGCGAGGGCATCTCCTGTGCACTGCCCTATTCAGATCACCCCACAGATTTTCCATCGGATTCAGATCTGGGCTCTGGCTGGGCCATTCCGAAACTTTAATCTTCTGGTGGGGCCATTCCGAAACTTTAATCTTCTGGTGAATCATTCCTTTGTTGATTTGGATGTATGCTTTGGGTCATTGTCATGATGAAAGATGAAGTTCCTCTTCATATTCAGCTTTCTAGCAGACGCCTGAAGGTTTTGTGCCAATATTGACTGGTATTTGGAACGGTTCATAAATTCCCTCTACCTTGACCAAGGCCCCAGTTCCAGCTGAAGAAAAACAGCCCCAAAGCATGATGCTGCTGCCACCACGCTTCAATGTGGGTATGGTGTTCTTTTGATGATGTGCAGTGTTGTTTTTGTGCCAAACATATCTTTTGGAATGAGGCCAAAAAGTTCAACCTTGGTTTCATCAGACCAGAACACATTTTCCCACATGCTTTTGGGAGACTTCAGATGTGTTTTAGCAAACTTTAGCCAGGCTTGGATGTTTTCCTTCGTAAGAAAAGGCTTCAGTCTTGCCACTCTACCCCATAGCCCAGACATATGAAGAATGCGGGACATTGTTGTCACATATACCACACAACTAGTACTTGCCAGATATTCCTGCAGCTCCTTTAATGTTGCTATAGGCCCTTGGCAGCTTCCCAGACCAGTTTTCTTGTCTTTTCTTCAATTTTGGAGGGACGTCCAATTCTTGTCACTGTTGCACCATATTTTCGCCACTTGACTGTCTTAACTGTGTTCCAAGGTATATCTAATGCATTGGAAATGCTTTTGTACCCTTCTGACTGATACCTTTTAACAATGAGATCCCTCTGATGCTTTGGAAGCTCTCTGCAGACCATGGCTTTTGCTGTAGGATGCGACTAAGAAAACGCCAGGAAAGACCTACTAGAACAGCTGAACTTTATTTGGGGTTAATCAAAGGCACTTTAAATGATGACTTGTATGTACTGACTCCCATTTAACAGAATTTTGAATGTGATTCCTTAATTCCAAACACTGCTACATCCCCAGTTATAAGAGGGTGTGCACACTTCTGCAACCACATTATTTTTGTTTTTTATGTTATAGATTGCTCTAAAAATGTTATTTTGACTTGACAAAAAGGTTGACATCAAGCACTCCGAAAACAACTTTTTCTTCAAGAGCTTTTCTTCAGAAACCAGGCTGTGAGTGTTACCCTGGCTATTTCTGGGTAATGTAGCAAGCCCTGTATCAGAAAGTCCTGTGAGCGGGTGATGCCAATATGGTTTGCTCACCAGCTGTAGCAGGGTTAAAAACCATGCCTTCGGGGCCAAAAAAGAACTATAAGGATGAATATCTTTTCAATATTCCTTAATAGGGAAGGTATAACAGATGAAATCTATATGAATGCGCCAGACCGTCCATTCCCAGGGAACCGCAGTCTCTCTTTAGATAGCAGAGGAACCTGCGCATTCTCTCAAGTTGCAAAAGATTTACTTTTGGTTGTCCCCGCTCTCTGGTGAACAGAAAAGATTTACGGGTTCAAAGAGCAGTTCCTGAACCTGGTGTCTGCTCAGAAAATAGACAACTGAATTAAGTGTGCACTTGAGGTGGATCGCTGACAAGGAAAGTAACTGTCACCTTACCCAAATCAGAATTTCTGTTGCTAAAAACTGAAGGGCTTCGCTCCTCGTGCCTCCCTGCTTGTTAAAGTATGCCACTGCCATGGCATTGTCCTAGGGGACTTGCACACGGCAACCCTGAAGATCTTTAACCCCTTCCCGCCGATGCCTTAAGATTTTCAGACGCCGGGAGACTAGGCGGGTGGGGTGTGGTTTAGGGATCATGTGACCACCGTGACGCGTCGTCACATGATCGGGAAAGGTCCCGATCGAAAGAGCGGACCGGGACCTTTCCGTGAGTACCGCAAATGTGTGCTGGGAGCGCGCTCTCAGCGCGTTTTTTGTTACATGAACGCAAATGTGCGGGCGCTCAGCGTGTAGGCCCAGACGCCAGGATGTGCGTGAAGGGGTTAAAGAACACTAATAAAGGTCATCGCAATAGCCCTTAATTCTCTCCAGTTCAAGGACCTTGAAGCATCTGTCTTGGACCAGCTTCCCTGTGCCATCCTTCCTTTAAAGTGAGCTCCCCAGCTCCAGGAACTTGTATCTGAAGTTAACTTCGTCTCGTTTTGGCAGTAGACCTTTAACCACTTCCAGACCGGACACTTTTACCCCCTTCCTGACCAGGGCAATTTTCAGCTTTCAGCGCTATCACACTTTGAATGACAATTGCGCAGTCATGCAACACTGTACCCAAATACATTTTTTACCCTTTTTTTGCGACAGATAAAGCTTTATTTTGGTGGTATTTATTCACTGCTGGGATTTTTATTTTTTTTGCTATGTAAATAAAAAAGTCCAAAAATTTTGAACAAAAGTGTTTTTTTTAATAAAATTTTGCAAATAAATAATATTTCATCATAAATCTTTGCCAAAATGTATTTCGTTATCTTTTTAGTAAAAAAACACAAAAACAAATTAGTTTATAACCAAAAATTATAATTTTTAAACATTTTTTTTTACATTTTTATTTTATTTTTTTTATATTATTTTTTATTTATTTTTTTTTTACATACTGTCACCCTAGCAGTACAGTGTCACCATGGTGACACTGTACTACTTGTGGGGGGTGATGAAGATTTTTTTTTTTTTACAATGATTGCTTTTACACCCATATAGGATGTAAAATCAATCATTTCTCTTTCTCTCTGTGTGCATTCCTGCACTCATTGAGAAATACAGAGTGAGCTGTGATTGGTCACACCTTGTCACATGGTACAAGGCTGTTGTGAATAGCCTTGTACCATGTGACCTGTGTGATCATTCACAGATTTCACACGTAGTAAGCAATGATGTCACAAGTGACATCTTGCTTACTACTTTGCATGTGATCACTGATTGGCCAATCAGTGATCACATGATCGGGACCTTGTATAGAGGTCCCGTCCGACGATCGGTGTTTCACTGTGTCCGGAGGACACAGCGGGCACCGGAGCGCGGTGCTGCGCGCTCCCAGGGAGCGCGCACAAGCAGGGTGCGGGGAGGCCGTTCATAAACGGCCACCCGACCCTGTACTGCCACCGTCCGGCCGTTTATATGCAACGGCCGGTCGGGAAGTGGTTAATGGTCCTTCCAAAAACAATTTGGATTCCCACAAAGGAAAAAAAGTCTTTGGTGGCAGAGGAATCAGAAGACTCCACTTGGTGATCTCAAGCTTTAAAAAGAAAAAAAACTGAAGTGGGCAGAAATGCTATCTCACCCACTGACTGGCTGGCATAGTTCTCAAAGCTGACATCTTCCTGATGGACAGGGGCTGATAGGACTGAAATTTCACCACTTGTCTTCCAGCATAAAAAGATTAGCTATTCCATCAAACTGATCCAACAGCCTAGAAAACAGCACTTCCTGTGCAGGATCTACATTTAATTTTTGAAGATTCACAATCCACCCTGGCAACCAAGTGGCTGCAAGCTCAAACTAATTTGAGCTTGCAATTTCTCCTCTGAAGCTGCAAAGAAGAGATTGTGGAGATAAGGAATCACCGCACCCACCTCAAACTGAAGAGAGGCCAGTGCCTTTGCCATCATTCTTGTAAACACACGTGGAGCAGATTACAGGCCAAAGGGTAGGGCCCTGAACTGCAAATGAAGAATCTGACCCTCCATCCTCAGCTCTAGCCTGAGAAACTTCTGAGATAAAGAAATAGGAATATGCAGATTCTCCTATCAATGCAATGTAACACCCCTGGATCTGGAGCTGTCATTGTAACCAAAAAAACATATAAGAACAAAAAAAGCAACCCCAACACTTGGGTAAAGTCTAAGTGCAGGGTAAATAGTGATTACTTTAATGACAAGTGTGGCTTTAAATTTATAAAATATTAATTTTATTGAATACATCAAAAAACATAAAACCAGTACAAAATGTACTCAGTTTTACTATTGCTGCCCAAAACCCAGTGCCTTTATTTGGGACAATGAAAACCATATCTTAAAGTGCATGATAAACTAAACAATGTACAAAAAGACATCCGGATGTCATAACGAATGTAGCGCAGCTTTCTGGCACAGAACTAAAGTCTGGATAAATTCATTAGGTCAAAAATAACCAAAAAAAATTAGTCAGGGCTGCAGTATACTCATGCCCAGAGAAAGCTTGAGCCGTGATGCCTACAATAGGTATCCCAATAGCCAAATCACTATGGTTATTAGCAAATAACTGTTTCCTCCCATTCCTGGTGGATAAATAGCACAGGCCTATAGCTTATCCACGAAAATGTTTGCTGAGAACGGTCACACTTATTCCCACTACTGCCTGTCACATGGAAAAAAGCACAGGCTGCAACAACATAGATGGATAGAGAACTAAAGCAGTAAGTTGGTATGCAGCAGAAATATTAACCACTTGAGCTCCTGAGGATTTACCCCCCTTAATGACTAGGCCTCTTTTTGCTACTCAGCGCTGCACTAATTCAACTGATAATTGCGCGGTCATGCAATGCTGCACCCAAACGAAATTTACGTCCTTTTTTTCGCACAAATAGAGCTTTCTTTCGGTGGTATTTGATCATCTGTGCGCTTTTTATTTTTCACGTTATAAACATAAAAAGGCCAAAAATTTTGAAGAAAAACAGTATTTTTTACTTTCAGCTATAAAAAATATATAGTAAACTCAAAGTCGGTTATAAATTTAGGCCAAAATGTATTCTGCTACATGTTTTTGGTAAAAAAAATCCCAATGAGTGTATATTGATTGCTTTGTGTGGAAGTTATAGCGTTTACAAACTATGGTATAAATACTGCAACTTACGCCATTTTTCTGCTATACAGCGCTGCGCTAGTTTAATGGACAATTGCGCGGTCATGCAATACAGTACATAAATGAAATTTACATTCTTTTTTCCCCACAAATTGAGCTTTCTTTTTGTGGTATTTGATCGCATGTGCGTTTATTTTTTGCGCTATAAAAAAGAAGGTTGACAATTTTGAGGAAAAAACAATATTTTGGACTTTTTGCTATAAAACATGTCCAGTAAAAAACAAAATGCAAAAATCAAATTTAGTCATAAATTTCTGCCAAAATGCATTCTGCGACATGTCTTTGCTAAAAGAAAAAAAAAAAAAACCCAATACGTGTAAATTAATTGGTTTACGTGAAAGTTATAGCGTTTACAAATGGCGGGAAAGATACTGGGATTTTTAGGTTTTTATTATACTAATAATGGCGGCGATCAGTGAATTATGATGGCGATCAGGGACTTATGGCGGCGATCAGGGACTTATGGCGGCGACCACGGACTTATGGCGGGACTGCGGCGGACATTCTGACATTGGGGGTACTGACTTGGGGTCACCGACATCACCAAAAACACTAATACAGTGATCAGTGCAAAAAAAAAAAAATGACACTGTACTAATGGCAATGGGGAGGAAGGGGTTAACTTTATTTTGCAGGGAAGGGTTATAGGAGTGAGGGGAGTGTTTTACTAGGGGGCGGGGGTGTGTACTGGGCGGGACAAGGCTGATCGAGAAAGTGAAACTCTTCTCTCGATCAGCTCATCCTCGAGCTCTCAGGGAAGTGACAGACAGCACAGCTACTGCAGCTGTGCTGTCTGTCACAGTTTGCCGCCGATCGTCGGGACATAGCCGCTAACGAGCGGCTGTGACCCGGCGACTGACATCTGCGGCGGTGATCCGCAGGACAGATAGGGCGGCGGCGCGCCTCACGCGAACCCCCTATTTGTTTAAAAAACACACGTCTTAAACCGTGGTTTTGCCTGTGAGTGCCGCCGTATATGTACAGTGGCTGGGCGGCATGCGGTTAAGCTAAACAGTTCCAAAAAATGCAGGCATGAAAGCAGCATAAATTGCATAACAGTGGTGTTGGTCACTAATTTATGACTTACTATGACTTAATGTCCACCTTCCAAAAGCATATCATTTCCATACAACATTGTGGTTATATACATATTACATGGATAGAATGGCTTAGTGCAAGCAAGGCAAGTCAATAGTAGGATGCGGTAATGGGTAACTACTGATAGCCTAGTAAGGCTAACGTTGGAAAAGCAAGCTCACTTAGTGAAAAGGTTAGTAGCCACAGGCAAGCATTGCAGAGCACAGCGCTCACAGGATATCAAACGTCTTTCATGGACACTTTACCACTACCAGTCAGCCTGATCCAGTATTTTGGCAAATCACTAGTCCGCTGAGCAAGCTCTTGGTGATTGAGCATGTACATATACACTCACCTGACACTTTATGGGGTACACATGTTCAATTGCTTGGTAACACAAATTGCTATTCAGCCAATCACATGGCAGCAACTCAATGCATTTTAGCATCTACACATGGTGAAGATGACTTGCTGAAGTTCAAACCAAGCATCAGAATGGGGAAGAAAGGGGATTTAAGTGACTTTGAACATGGCATGGTTGTTTGTGCCAGAGGGGTTGGTCTGAGTATTTCAAAAACTGATGATCTACTAGGATTTTCACTCACAACCATCTCTAGGTTTTACAGAGAAGGGTCCAAAAAGAGATAATATTCAGCAAGCGGCAGTTGTGTGGACGAACGTGCTTAGTTGATGTCAAAGGTCAGAGGAGAATGGGCAGACTGGTTCGAGATGATAGAACGGCAACAGCAACTCAAATCTCTGAACGCAAAACACATCAAACCTTGAAGCAGATCGGCTACAGCGGCAGAATACTTCAACAGGTGCCACTCCTGTCAGCTAAGAACAGGAAACAGACTACAATTTGCACAGACTCACCAAAATTGAGTAATAAAAATTGGAAAAAATGTTGCCTGGTCTGATGAGTCTATTTCAGCTTCGACATTCAGCTGGAAGGGTCAGAATTTGATGTAAACATGAAAGCATGGATCCATCCTGCCTTGTATCAATTGTTCATGGACGTGCAGCCGACAAATCTGCAGCAACTGAATGATGCAATCATGTCAATACAGTGTGGAAAATAATTATTTGATCCCCTGCAGACTACAAAATCTGCAGGGGATCAAATAATTATTTTTCCCACTGTATAGACCAAAATCTCTGAGGAATGCTTCCAACACCTTGTAGAATCTATGCCACAAAGAATTAAGGCAGTTCTGAAGGCAAAACGGGGTCCAACCCAGTACTAGCAAGGTGTACCTAATAAAGTAGCCAGTGAGTGTAAAGCAGGGATTCACAGACCCAATCAAACTGCATGGGGCATAGCAGTCTCAGTCTCTGGATATCAGTGTCTTTCATGGACACCTTACCGCACTCAGCCGACATGGCCAACCACTTCTGACAATCACCTTCATAATGCCTCTCTTTACTGCATGAATTGCCTGTGTATCTGAGCACTCATTGTGCCTGTCAAGGTGGCTGTATAGTCCCACTATGGCTCGAGCAGAGGAAAGGGGGAGTTGCCAAGATGACATCACATAACATTTTATTTGTCTTTTTTTTACCTAATTAACTTACAGACTTAAGTCCTATGCTGGAGAGCTGCAGTACATTCATTGTATGATGTCCGGACATCTTTGTGTATATTTATTTATTACAGGTACTTATAAGGCAGTCAATTTACACAGCACTTTACATATATACATTCACATCAGTCCCTAACCCTCAAGGACTGTACAATGTAAAGTCCCTAACTCACATTCACACATATTAGTGCCAATTTAGATAGGAGCCAACTAACCTACATTGTTTAGTTTATCATGCCCTTTAGGTATGGTTTTTTATTGGAGTGACGTGATCAATAAAATTGATATTTTATACATTTAAGGCCATGCTTGTCATTAAGGTAACTGCCATTTACCCTGCTCTTGGACTTTAAAGCAATCAGATCAAAAAAGTGACTCCAACACTTGGATAGAGGCCTTAAATTGAGAATAAAAGCAAATTTGTCCCTACCAGAAACACAAAGGTAGAATCCCTGTTCCACTTCTTCTGGTGGCAATCGTATAACCCTCAATAGCAGTGGTTCTCAACCTGGGGGTCGCGACCCCTTTGGGGGTCGAACGACACTTTCACAGGGGTCGCCTAAGACCATCGGAAAACACATATTTCCGATGGCCTTAGGAACCGAGACACTGCTCCTCTATCCGTCTCCAGGTGTGGGCGGGATGACATGCCGTCCCTGTCATCTGGACACACCCCCGGGATCACCTTCGCCGGTGTTTGGCCGCCGGAACTGTAGCTCAGGAGAGGCACACAGGTGGCCAATCACCGGCGAGGAGGTGGAGCTTGGAGAGTAGGAGCCGAGCGGCACCGCGAAGATCAAGCGAGTGAAGAGGAGGAGAGCGGCCGGAGAAGGAAGACATCTGACCGGTAAGTGTCTGTACCATGGGAGAGGGAGCGAGCGAGCGAGCCCAGGCTGGAGCAGGGGTCAGCAAGGCAAGTATCATTGGTGTCAGTGGGAGGAATAGTGCCCCATCATTGGTGTCACTGACATCAACGATGGGGCACTATTCCTCCCCCCACTGACACCAACGATGGGGCACTATTCCTCCCCCCACTGACACCAACGATGGGGCACTATTCCTCCCCCCACTGACACCAACGATGGGGCACTATTCCTCCCCCCACTGACACCAACGATGGGGCACTATTCCTCCCCCCACTGACACCAACGATGGGGCACTATTCCTCCCCCCACTGACACCAACGATGGGGCACTATTCCTCCCCCCACTGACACCAACGATGGGGCACTATTCCTCCCCCCACTGACACCAACGATGGGGCACTATTCCTCCCCCCACTGACACCAACGATGGGGCACTATTCCTCCCCCCACTGACACCAACGTTGGGGCACTATTCCTCCCACCGACACCAGTGTTGGGGCACTATTCCTCCCACCGACACCAGTGTTGGGGCACTATTCCTCCCACCGACACCAGTGTTGGGGCACTATTCCTCCCACCGACACCAGTGTTGGGGCACTATTCCTCCCACTGACACCAGTGATGGGGCACTATTCCTCCCACTGACACCAGTGATGGGGCACTATTCCCCCCACTGACACCAGTGATGGGGCACTATTCCCCCCACTGACACCAGTGATGGGGCACTATTCCCCCCACTGACACCAGTGATGGGGCACTATTCCCCCCACTGACACCAGTGATGGGGCACTATTCCCCCCACTGACACACCAATGATGGGGCACTATTCCCCCCACTGACACACCAATGATGGGGCACTATTCCCCCCACTGACACCAATGATGGGGCACTATTCCCCCCACTGACACCAATGATGGGGCACTATTCCTCCCACTGACACCAATGATGGGGCACTATTCCTCCCACTGACACCTATGATGGGGCATTATTCCTCACTGACACCAATGATGGGGCACTATTCCTACCACTGATACCAATGACGTGGCACTACTCCTCCCACTGCAAAATTACAGTTATGAAGTAGCAATGAAAATAATTTTATGGTTGGGGGTCACCACAACATGAGGAACTGTATTAAGGGGTCGCGGCATTAGAAAGGTTGAGAACCACTGCTCTATAGCATCAGGGACTTCTTCGCCAGAGCTTAGACTGGATCCTTCAGGTGGTTTTTCACCAAAAATCTTCTAGGAGGGCTTTGGTAAATTTGAATACATACCCCTGATAAGAGTATTTAACCAATTCAATACCGGGCAATTTTACACCTTCCTGCCCAGGCCATTTTTCAGGTTTCAGCGCTCTCTCACTTTGCGCGGTCATACAACATTGTACCCAAACTAAAATTTTATCATTTTCTTCACACAACTAGAGCTTTCTTTTGGTGGTATTTAATCACCGCTGGGGTTTTTATTTTTTGCTAAATTAACAAAAAAAAAAAAAAAAAAAAAACACACACACTTTTTTGTTTCTGTTATAAGTTTGCAAAATGATGTATTCTACTACATGTCTTTGGTGAAAATAACCCAAATTAGGATGTATTTTTTAGTTTGTGGGAAAGTTATAGAGTTCACAAACTATGGTATAGATCTGAATATTGATCAATCCTGAAGTACTGACAGCCAATCTAATTTCTTGAGATCCAAGAATGTCAGAACAGTATAGATATCCCCCAAATGACCCATTTTTGCAAAGTAGACAGTCCGACACACTTCATAAGAGGCATGGCGGGTTTTTTGAAGTTGTATTTTTGTCAGAATTTTTCGAAAAATTAAAAAAAAATTAGTTTCACTATTTTTTTTTTTTTTACATATTGTCACCAATGGAGCACAGCGTCATCATATAACTGGCATGGCGGTGATCAGGGTCACTGACTGGTGACAGTATGAAAAAAAAAAAATATATATATTTTTTTATTAATTTTTTTTCTTTTTTTTTTAAGATTTCACAAATGTCCAAAGTAGTACAATGTTACCATAGTAACACGGTACTACTTTGGGGAAGTGATCAGTATTTTATATATTTTTTTTTTTTTTTTACGCACAATTTGCTTATAGCAAAGAATTACTTTGCTATAAGCAAGCATTTACCTGAATGACAATCGATTAATTCAGGGTTTTTTTTTTGTGCTTAGCTGTGATTTGGCCACAGCTAAATCACATGACATATGCATGTGACTAGCTGTGACCATTCACAGCTAGACACCAGTATACAATGGATGGCATGAATGAAGCCATGCATTGTATACAACTGTCATGTGACCTGCTGTGATTGGTCACAGCAGGTCACATGGTGTAAGGGACCGCCCGGCGGTACTACTAGCACTCCACTGAATAGGCGCCCCCAGCGCACGGAATCTAAGTCCCAGGGTGCTTGTTCACCAGGGCCCCTGATGGTGGGGATGGACTTGGAGCTCCCTGAGACCAGGTCGTGACTACTGGGTGCGCCCGTCAGTGGTAGTAGTATGCGCAAGGGGCTCCCACGGGGAAGAGTCTGATGTGAGGAGGTCGGAAGACCCCACTGCAAGGGATGGATGGATGAGCAAGGTCAGACGGGCCGGGTAGGTAACAGAGAGGACGGCAAGGTACAAGGCAGCGGGCATAGAATGGTCGGGTCACACGCCAGGTCAGCAACAGCAGGTCAAATCCAATAGGGGGCATCCAGGAGAGAGGTCAGGCAAAGCAAGGGTCAGAGCAGGAGAAAGCAGCAAGGTCAGGTTCAATCCGGGTCAAAACTTACAAGGGGTACAGGATCACAGGTTCACAGGATGCAGGGAAGACCAGAAGGCACTGAATGACAGCTCAGGGCCATTTAAATATCCCGCCCTGCGCTGCCATTGGTGCCCAGCGGGCGGCCGCGGCTTCTACTGCGCATGCGCGAACTCGAACGCCGCGGCCGGCCCGGACCTAGTGCCCGTGTCCCTGCACAGGGCGGTGCACTGCGCCTGCGCCGGGACCATCGCGGCAGGGATCGAGGAGATCCCTGACATTGCCCCCCCCCTACGGGCAGCCTCCGGATGCCCACCCGATCTCTCCACCACGGGTGATCGCGAAAAAACCTCTGGACAAGTCTGGGTGCATGGACATTATGGGCTGGTTCCCAGGAATTGTCCTCAGGGCCATAGCCCTTCCATTTGATAAGGAATTGGGTCTGGCCTCCCCTCCTTCGACACTTCAGGATTGTTTCAACCTCAAACTCTTCTTCTCCCTCGACTGTTACCGCTTCCGGGGGTCTAGATTCCCGGTCAGGGAAGGCATCTGGGACCACTGGCTTCAGCAGGGACACATGGAAGACCGGGTGGATCTTGAGCGTGTCAGGGAGGACGAGTTCGTAGGCTACTTCGTTAACCATCCGTTTAATGCAGAAGGGGCCTATAAATTTGGGTCCCAATTTCTTTGACGGGCAAAGCATCTTTAAATTGGACGTCGCCAGCCAAACCTTCTCCCCAGGCCGCAATACCAGATCTCCTCTCCGTTTCCTGTTGAATGCTTTCCTGTAGTCTTCCTGGGCCCGACTGATGGCCTCTTGAAGCTTCTTATTGTTCGCAGCGAAGAACGTTACCACATCTTGTGTTGCTGGTACTGGGCATTCCGAAACCAAATCCGGGAGGAAGACTGGGTGAAAGCCATAGTTGGCAAAGAACGGGGACTGCCCTGTTGCTGAGTGGCGGGCGTTGTTATGCGCAAATTCCGCTAGAGGTAGAAGTGGCAGCCGGTCATCTTGAGTAAACGAAGTATAGCATCTTAAGTATTGCTCTAAGGTCTGATTGGTCCTTTCGGTTTGACCGTTAGTTTGAGGGTGGAACGCAGAGGAGAGAGATAATTTGATGTCCAGGGCTTTGCACAGTGCTCTCCAGAATCTGGACGTGAACTGGACCCCTCGGTCCGAGACAATGTCTTCAGGGACCCCATGCAACCTGACTACCTCACGAATGAAGACTCGCGCGGTCTCGGCCGCCGAGGGGGTTTTCTTCAATGGGATGAAGTGGGCCATCTTGGACAAGCGGTCCACGACCACCAGGATTGCCGTGTGGTCTCGGGATGGCGGAAGCTCGACTATAAAGTCTAATGAGATCTTTTGCCAAGGTCGTTCAGGAATAGGTAAGGGTCGCAGCAGACCCCAAACCTTGTTTCTTGATGGCTTGTTCTTCTGGCAGGTGACACAGGACCTTACATAGCCCTTACAATCCTTAGCCATGTCTGGCCACCAGAATGAGCGTCGGAGAAGTTCCAGGGTCTTTTCTGGGCCAAAGTGCCCCGCCATCGGGTGGTCGTGGCAATGCCCCAAGACCAGGGTTCGGGCTTCTTCCGGCACCACAATTCGATCTTCCCTCCATAGGAGTCCCCCCTTGTTCTGGAGCGGCCCTCCGCCTGGGGTAGAGAAGTTTGTGGATGCCTCCATTAGCATGGAACAAAGGTCCGACTGAAGGACCAAGAAGTTACCCGAGGACAGGATGGTGTCGGGTACTGGGATCTCCTTGGCGTCTTCGTACATCCGTGATAACGCATCCGGCTTAGTGTTCTTTGATCCTGGCCGGTACGTAATGTGGAAGTTGAATCTTGAAAAGAATAGTGCCCATCTCGCCTGTCGCGGGCGTAGACGCTTGGCGGTTCTCAGATACTCTAAGTTCTTGTGGTCAGTAAATATTAAGATGGGGTGCACCGCACCTTCCAGCAGGTACCTCCATTCCTCTAACGCCGTTTTGATCGCTAGTAGCTCTCGATCACCGATATCATAGTTCCTCTCTGCTGGGGTAAGCTTCCGTGAGAAGAACGCTACAGGGTGGAGCAGTTCCTTGGTGCCTTTTCGTTGGGAGAGGATGGAGCCTACCGCATTCTCCGATGCATCTACCTCCAAGATATAGGGCAGGGCGGCGTCTGGGTGACCCAAAATGGGTGCCGAAGTGAACAGCTTCTTCAAGGCTTCGAAAGCTCCCTGCGCTTCTGGTGTCCATCTGAATCGGGTTCCTAGCTTGGTTAGCTGAGTAATGGGGGAGACCAGACCCGAGAAGTTCTTGATGAACTTCCGGTAAAAATTTGCAAAGCCGATGAATCGTTGGACGCCTTTGCTGTCTGTGGGTTCAGGCCAATCCAGTATTGCAGCGACCTTCTGGGGATCCATCGCGACCCCCGCAGTGGAGATAATCAGGCCCAAGAAGGCAATGCTGGATTGTTCAAAACAACATTTCTCTGCCTTGGCGTACAACCCATGCTGCCGCAACCGCCCCAATACTTTTGCTACATGTATTCTGTGTTCCCCCAAAGACGGGGAGAAAATCAGAATGTCGTCTAAATAAACGATCACAAAGACATCCAGAAAGTCCCTAAAAATATCATTCACAAAGTGTTGAAAAGTGGCCGGAGCATTGCACAACCCGAACGGCATGACCAGATATTCAAAATGACCGAAGCGGGTGCGGAAGGCCGTCTTCCACTCGTCCCCCTCCCTTATGCGAATCAAGTTGTACGCCCCCCTCAGATCCAGCTTGGTAAAAACCACTGCTGACTTTAAACTTTGGAACAGCTCTGGTACTAACGGTAGTGGGTAACAGTTTTTTATCGTGACCCTGTTCAATTCCCTGTAATCGATACACGGCCTTAAGGTTTTGTCTCTCTTTTCAACAAAGAAGATTCCCGCCCCCGCCGGTGAAGTGGAGTGGCGGATGAACCCCTTCTGGAGGCTATCCTCGATATATTCCTTTAGGGCCCCCAATTCGGGCTCTGAAAGGGGGAAGATTCGCCCAAAAGGAATTTCTGAGCCGGGTAACAGGTCAATGGGACAGTCATAAGGGCGGTGGGGGGGTAGAGTATCGGCTCCCCGTTTGCTGAACACATCTAGAAACCCATGGTAGACTGCAGGGATTACTTGTTTTAATTCAGCTTCCCCCTCAGAGCACAGGAGGATATGGGGGGCCCCCGGGCCCGAAGTGCGGCAGTATACCCGACAGTATGGGGAAGGGACCGTGATTACTCCGGTCTCCCAGTCAATCTGGGGGTTATGGGCCCGTAACCATGGGAGCCCCAGAATGACTGGGAAGAGGGGTGAAGCTATAGCATCCAGGCGGAGGAGTTCCTGGTGCTGGCCGGCAATGATAGTGGTGATGGAGGGGGTTTCCTGGTTCACTACCCCCGATTTTATTCGGGAACCGTCGGCCAAATAAATATTGAACCCCTTCTGTTTCAATAGGAGAGGAATACCCTGCTGGTGAGCAAAATTAATATCCAAGAAGCAGCTGCATGCCCCAGAGTCAATTATGGCCGATACTTCCACGGTCCTTTCTGGAAGCTGAAAGGAAAGGGGTACCACTAAGTATTGGGATGGACCAACATTGCCAATGGATAAGGAAGAAGAGGTGCACTTACTCAGTTTCTGCGGGCAGGAACGTGCCATGTGACCAGCTTCGCCACAATAGAGGCACAGGTTCTGGGATCGTCTGCGCAGATGTTCCTCTGGGGATAGTTTAGGCCGTGCCAGGCCGAGTTGCATGGGTTCGGGGTTATCTCCAGGTGGCCGGTTTTGGATGATTGGCCTAGGTGTTTGACTGGGACCTTGAAATGATCCCCAGGGGTTTCCATGACCCTGGCCGGACCTCTCAAACCTGCGTTCCCGCAGTCTACGGTCAATTTTAATGGTCAGTGCTATTAAGTTCTCTAAAGTCTCAGGTACCTCCACCCGGGCGAGCTCATCTTTCAGGCCTTCTGATAGGCCTATACGGAACTGATGCAGGAGTGCGAACTCGTTCCAGCGAGTATCCCCCATCCACCGCCTAAACTCAGATGCGTACTCCTCCGCCGCTCGGCGGCCTTGCCGGAGCGTGTACAGAGTAGCTTCAGCAGAAGCTGCCCGCTGCGGGTCATCATAAAGGATGGCCATTGCATCAAAAAAACTGACAACCGAACTGAGGTGAGGGTCATTTTTTCCCCGTAATCGATGGGCCCAGTCTTGGGGTTCACCCTGCAGGAGGGAGATGACGAACCCCACCTTCACGGATTCAGTCACGAAGGTTCGGGGTTGTAGCTCAAAATAGAGGAGGCAGGACTCGCGGAATGATCTGAAGCGTGTGCGGTCCCCGTGGAAACGCTCCGGTAAGGGTACTCGGGGGTCGGCCGCCGGGAGTGGTGCGGATGCCCCAGACACCAGCACAGGGGCTGCTACGGCTGGAGGTGCGGGGACCGCGGCCTGTGGGACGGGAACGGATATAGTGCAGGTCTGGAATTGGGTTTCAATCTGCTGACATCTATCCTGCAGGGCCGATACGGCCTGTGTCAAATTAGACAGGTGCCTGCAGATCTCCTCAAGCGGCGAGGGACCTCCTCTAGACTCAGTCATGGCCTTCTGGTACTGTAAGGGACCGCCCGGCGGTACTACTAGCACTCCACTGAATAGGCGCCCCCAGCGCACGGAATCTAAGTCCCAGGGTGCTTGTTCACCAGGGCCCCTGATGGTGGGGATGGACTTGGAGCTCCCTGAGACCAGGTCGTGACTACTGGGTGCGCCCGTCAGTGGTAGTAGTATGCGCAAGGGGCTCCCACGGGGAAGAGTCTGATGTGAGGAGGTCGGAAGACCCCACTGCAAGGGATGGATGGATGGATGAGCAAGGTCAGACGGGCCGGGTAGGTAACAGAGAGGACGGCAAGGTACAAGGCAGCGGGCATAGAATGGTCGGGTCACACGCCAGGTCAGCAACAGCAGGTCAAATCCAATAGGGGGCATCCAGGAGAGAGGTCAGGCAAAGCAAGGGTCAGAGCAGGAGAAAGCAGCAAGGTCAGGTTCAATCCGGGTCAAAACTTACAAGGGGTACAGGATCACAGGTTCACAGGATGCAGGGAAGACCAGAAGGCACTGAATGACAGCTCAGGGCCATTTAAATATCCCGCCCCGCGCTGCCATTGGTGCCCAGCGGGCGGCCGCGGCTTCTACTGCGCATGCGCGAACTCGAACGCCGCAGCCGGCCCGGACCTAGTGCCCGTGTCCCTGCACAGGGCGGTGCACTGCGCCTGCGCCGGGACCATCGCGGCAGGGATCGAGGAGATCCCTGACACATGGTACCGGCAACGGGGGCCGATACTCAGATCTGTCATCGGCCGTGTCCGAGGTACACGGCCGGTGACAGATCGCGCCGCTGCGTAGCTCTGCAGGAGCGCGATCTGCGCATGTGCGGGTGGACGCCATATGGCGTCCACCCGGAACGCTGATGACATTTGCCGGCCGCCATTCGGCCACAGGGCGGGCGGCAAATGGTTAAAAATGTACCAGTTTGATGTCATGGCCTCCCACTGTGGCATAAACCCCTGCAATCTTCACCCCACTGGGAGGAACCAGCCAATGGGATTTTACAGACTACGCAGGAGGATGGGAAAGTACTTCTCCTTTGCTCTTTGACTATTGTGAGGACCAAGCTTTCTTCTTTCCCTGAAATTTGTCCTTCGGTTTAAAAAAAACAAAAAAGAAAAAAAACACAAAGGCTTAGCTGGTTGAATCTTTTTTGACCAGGAAGGGTTTCTTTTTATCTGCTGTATGATCCAAAATGGACTCCAGTTCTGGAGCAAAAAAAGATCTCCATCAAACAGAATGCCACAGTTTACCTTTAGTTGGTGCACTTCCTAACCAAGTATTTAGCCGTACTGCTCTTCTAGTGGAATATTTAACGTAGCTGACCTGTTCGACATTCTAGGCAACAGCTACATAAGTGATGGCTGAGGATAAAGTTGAGAATGAATCTAAAATTGTCTGCTCAGGGGCATCTGCTGTAAATGTCAGCCTTAAGCCAATCCAACCTGTATTCTAGATTTCTAAAAACACAGGTTGTTGCCATGGCCGGCCTAAAACCATGAATTGCCAACATCTCTTGAGCAGCAGATTGAAGACATGGTTAACTTAAAAGAGCAAATTGATAAGAGAATCAAAATGTTAGATCCACAGATTTAGGTACCAGGGCGGAGCCTTAGCATGGCAGTGCAGGAGAGCACGCTGTGAGTGCTGTCTGGTAAACCTCCATAGCCGCCACCCCGAGAACCCTAATGTAGCGGTGTGTGGAGCCCTACCCGAGTCAGTTGAGCCTGGGACGTGGGATGCTGGAGCTGGGAGAGGGACAGGAGTGGAAGCTGGCCCGATCCCTAGGATACGATCCCCCGGCGACTTGAGAGAAGACGGTGGGGTTGCCGAGGTGACGGAGTGACACCACGAGGTCAGCCGCAAAGGAGCATTGGGAAGGGGAGAAGCCGGCCGGCGCTCAGAGAGGAGAGGAAGACGCCAGTTTAATCCCGAACCCGCCGGGCAGCAGAGGCAGTGGAGGCAGCGGTCGGATACCCACCAGCAGATGACAGGGGACTGTAGGGACCCTGTAGGAATCCCCCCAGGACACATCACAGGAGAGAGAAGCGGACAGCAGTGGTCTGGGGCCAGCTCACAGGAGAACTTTCATGAAGGAGGGTGAGTGAAGATGGCCTAAGTTGATAGTAAACCATGAATCTATGGTGTCTTAGACTGTGTAATATGTATTTTAAAATCCTGCAAAGGAGAGCAGGGGGATTCCCAGGGGGATTTTAAGACATTTGAAAGCAGATAAGAGGTTATTGGCCCTGGAAGAGAAGAGGAAAGGAAGGGTTAACTGATAAAGAACAGACCAATGCTGGCACCCTAATATATATCCTACAGTCTCCCTCTAGGCTGATAAAAGAGAAATAGATACACAGAAGGGATGAAGAATAAGGGTGTTAAAGGAAGCGGACTTAAAGGTTCCCAGAGAGGTACGATTAAAAATATACGTCCCAGGGGAATGTGACTCCAGAAAGGTCTCAAGGTGCAAGTGAAAAAGGGGAAATGGAAATCAGCCTGGAAAACAGCCCTAGATTATCGTTGGGCCTGAATAGTAGTAGTAGCCAACAAGAGTCAGAAAACAGAGAGGAAGGACCTGGAAAATGACTTACAAGTGCCGAACAAGAGAGAAATGGCAGAAATGTTTAAAAACCTGAAAAAGTCTTAAAGCAAGAAATGACAACTATACGACAGGATTTGGGGCATCTGTTATGGAGAGTGGAAAAAGGGTGGGTATAGACTCACAAATGATTAATAGGCAAATTAGAGGCCTAAAAATGGGAGGGGTGGGGGGAGGGGTATTGGGAAGGGAGGGGAGTAACAGGGGAGGGTGGGTAGGAGGGAATGGGGAAGGGATATTAAAATTAACACTCTGCATAAGGAAGGGAAGTACAAAGGAATTGAGGGTGGAAAAGAGAAAATTTAAAAAAAGAGATACAAGAAATATGGAAGAGTTACGGTTTATAACATATAATATAAATGGGCTGAATTGTCCTGGGAAAAGATTTAAGCTATTCAAGGAGTTGCAACATAGAGAAGCTTCTGTGGTCTGTTTGCAGGAGACACATCTCGAGATTAAGTCAAACATTAAGTTGAATTCTAGAAACTACCCAACATGGTTTTACGCAGATTCCCCAATTAAGAGACCAAAAGGGAGTAGCAATAGGGCTTGCAAAAAACATAAGCTTTGAGCTGGAGGAAAGAGTAATAGATACGGAGGGGAGATTTCGGTTTTTGAGAGGTAGGTTACAAGAAATGGAATGCACAATTGCGAATATTTATTGTCCAAATAAGAGACCGGAGTTATATTTGAAAGGTGTTTTGAGAAAACAAAAGGGAACTTTTTATTAAGATAGATGAGTGGAGATATCACCAATTAAAACACTTTGTTGGGAGTCTTCTGAAACCTTTGAGATGGAGAAAGGATTGGAATATGTTTGAGAGGTTGTTGGAATCACGTGTAGATGGGAAACGGGGCACGGCAAAAGTTTATAAGATTCTCACAGAGTTAGACACACACACAAAGCTAATGTATATAACAAAATGGGAAAGGGACTTGGGAATTGAGATAGACGAAGATAAACAGAGGAAAATATATAGATTAACACACGAGAACATAAGCATGAGAGAGGTGGAGGTAAATTATAAGTGTTTAACAAGATGGCACATTTCACCGAACGTACAATATAAGATGAGTGGGGAGAATACACCAGTGTGTTGGCGGGGGTGTGGAAAGTTAGGTACGTTATACCACATATGGTGGGAGTGCCCAAAGATTCAAGGTTTTTGGTTTAGGTTCAAGGAGACAATGGTTCGCTTAATTGGGATAATATCTGGGATAAAGATAGGATTGGATCCAGAGTTGTGTTTGTTACGTGGTACAGAGTTATCAGTGAACAAATACAAAGATTCAAGCATATGGTATAATCTAAATGCGGCAAAGGGTCTAATACCTATGTTTTGGCATAGCTCAGAGGTGCCGAGAGAAGAGGATTGGGCGGAAAGAGTGAATCAGATATGTAGAATGGAGAAACTATTATATGCAAGAAGACAAGATGGAGGTATATTATAGGAGGTGGGGAAAATGGGAAGATTTTGAGCCCAAGGTGAAATACACAAAGCAGTAGAGTGGGATATGTGAAAGTAACCCTTATTTAGGAAAATATGTAATGGAGAGATGCAGAGTGGGTGGATTTATTTTTTATTTATTTATTTTTTTCTTTGGGGGGGAAGGGGTAGGCTTCAGGGAGGGCGGGGATGGGTGGAGGGGGGTAATGGGAATAATGATAGCAGGGGATATAACGGATGGTTTTCTATGTTATATGAGAGTAATGATGGAACATGTATTTTTTTTGAGGGGGGGGGGGGGGGGTATTGCAGAAAACTAAGCTGGGCGAGAATTCTAAAGAAGTAGAAATAAATGGTGACAGGGTCATGGTCTGCCAAGGATCACAGATGTGAGTGGGGAACGAAGGCTGGCCTTTGTAGTTTGATCCAATAGAAGAGCTACTGCAGCTCAAATTGCTAAAAAAAATTAATGCGAGTTCCAATAGAAAGTGTCAGAACCCACAGTGAATCGCAGTTTGTTGTATATGGGGCTGTGTAAGCTGCAGAACAGTCAGGATGCCCATGCTGCCTAGTGTCCAGAGCCAAAAGCGCTTACAATGGGCATGTGAGCATTGGAACTGGACAACAGAGCAATGGAAGAAGGGGGCCTGGGCATAGAATACATGAAGGTAAAAAAACCTTCTTCCGTTAAGCCTCTTTCGCACAAGGAGACCAATCAGGTCCACCTGTCTGTCTTGCAAGCGGCCCCAATCAGATGCTCCATTACTCTCTATGGAGCAGTAGGTGTAAACAGACGTGTCCATTTACACCCACCTGCATCCCATCTGAGGGAAACACACACAAAAAAAAAAAAAAAAAAAAAAAAAAAAAAAAAAAGACAGATGTGGATCCATTCCCCATCCATCTGGCAGATCGGACTAGATGACAGTGGGATGGAAACAGAGGTGGTCCATTTCCATTCAACAGCCCCTAAAGGACAGCGAGCTCTGCATAAGCAGAGCAGACAAGGACCTGTCATTCACTTGCTCAGCGGGCAGATTCTCGCTGAGCAAGCGGCTCTGCTGACAGGTCCACCCCATGTGAAAGGGGCCTTGTAATCACTTTAAATCCCTTCCTTCTCCTGCTAGGACTACATGTCCTATGATGCAAGGCTCCTCACATATTCACAAGCTCTCAGGCGCTTACTGATATGGATAGTTTATACTGACATGTAAACCAATAATGCATTTTGTATGCAGGTCAACTAATCGATAATAAAAAAAATTGTCAACAATTTTCATTAATTGATTTTGCGGATTAGTTGTTTCAGCCTTAGATGTGCTGGATAAACAAGTTAATGAAAGCACCACCTTACAACTAACAGGACTTACAAGATCAGCTACTGACAGCTTGGTGTCAGACGCCATTGCATAACTTCGGAGCTCTAGTGGAATTCATGGATCAACAGATTATGGTGGGCAGGGCTGCTGTACAGCCTGACAGTAATCCCCCACAAAAAAAATAAAATATATATATATATATATATATATATATATATATATATATATATATATATATATATATATATATATATATGAGAGATGTGTTCACTAAAAAACCATTATTAGTTGATACAAACATAATATAACTTAACCGGTTCCCCACCGCACTTTAGCAGAACTACCGCTATGACGAAATTTGATTTAAATATTTTTTTTACTGGATATGTTTTATAGCAAAAGATCAAAACTATTCTTTTTTTCAACTTTTTTTTCTTCTTTTGTTTATAGTGCAAAAAAACAGAGGTGATCAAATACCACTGAAAAAGCACTATTTTTTGGGGAAAAAATTTACAAGTTTTATTCGGGTGCAGCAATGCATGACCGCGCAATAGTCAGTTAAATTAAAGCAGCATCATATCGCAAAAAATGTCCTGGTCAAGAAGGATGGGAAGAATCCTCTGGAGGGCAAATGGTTAATATACTTCAGATACAAACAGTGGGGGACTGGTACTGATCACTCACTGTGTCCAATCGGAAAAGGAAGAGGTTGGTAAATTAAATATTTACCGGCCCCTTCCCCCACTGTCCATCCTGAAACATTGCCCACAGCAGCCACTGGGAGGAGGAGAGCCGGCAGTGCTTGCTAAAATCTTTCACCTGTATTTTCCTCCTGCAGCAGCTGAATGCCGGCAAGTGGAAAAGATGGGTCAAGTTAATGCTGGCCCCAACACCCCTTCTGTCCAGGTGTGACAGGGAAGCCGTATTGCCACCCTGAAGCTCTGCCCATGGTCTGGTCTGAATAATGTGTCCTGGTTTCATGCAGACTGAAACCGAAATGAACACCGGACATTACGTGACAGTGGGACACCTGGGGAACCTCAAACACAACTCCTCAGTCCAGTCTGAATAATGTGGCAATTCTAGGTGCGGCGGAGGGAGCAATCATAGGAAAGATGCTGTGTCTCTCCATACAGCTGCCAAAAGCTGTCAGGAGGGAGAGGGGAGCAACTAGCTTTCAGTTGCTGCAGGGAGAGACAAAGACACAGGGCATCATTCCTGTGATTACTATCCCTGCCCCGATCCCTCTCCCTGTCTTGCTCAAAACTGGTTTTCCCTACTTTTTGGGGCCCCCTCTGGAGGGCCGGTGCTACCCCCCTACCGGCGGCCCTAATGGTGGGTGGTCAGAATGTCATAGCTGTTTTGTGTATACGACATCACTTTCCACTCTGAATCAAACACAGCAAACAATCTGTCTAGAGTCAGGAATGGGGTGCCTATATGAACAGAGCTCCAAACTTTCTGATTCATGGCTCATTTACACTATAATCTGTGTTCATTGTGTGTTTCTCCATGAGGGTGTGCATGCATTCTCAGTGTGATAACGTTTTTACAGTGCGTTTTTTTTTAAATAATTTTAATTTCAATAAATCTTCTTCAAGTTGCATTTACTCGTGTTTGAATAGGTCTGTTTATGGTGCTGAAAAATACAGCATGCTGTACTTTATTTATTTATTTTTTTTTGTTTTTAAAGCATTTACAGTAATGCTGTAAACTAGGCTCATGGGAAAACATTTGTTTTTCTTGCATATGCAGTCGTACTGCATTTAAAAATACACCTGACTTTCCGGTATAAATGAGCCCCTACTGTACAATGCAAACTGCCATAACGCAAAGGCCTGCTTCCTTTGGACTTCAGCTTTTATAAGAGCAGTGTGAACAGCAACCTTTTATGAAACTTTCAAAAAGCTTTTTGCCACGCTTCCAGCATCTTTTTCTAAGCCTTTAAAATCTCCCTTCAGCTCCTCTTGTTATAAACAGATGTTAATGAGAGTGCTGGTTTTCACTTTAAACAAGCTGCTAGCAGGCTTTTAACAAGCTTCAAATAGTGTTGAAGCCTAACAGCGTGTTTAAGGTGGCAAACAGTCCTATTAGGATTTGTGTTCAACAGATACAAACTGGAGCTGAAAAGGTACTTTAAGGGTAGATTTAGAAATGCGCCTTTGAAGCCAATCCAGCTCATGCTCCAGTGGCTACTGACAGGCAGTGAGAAAGCATTGTCTCCTCACCACCTGTTTTAACCCCATTTTTGCTGACAACTGCAGCACAACCATGTGTATTGCATGTGGTTGTAGGGCGTTTGCAGTGCTTCCCCATTTGCTTGGGGGTGAGGAGTGCTTGGGCAGCAGTATAAACATGGCTTAACCGTGCATTTCTGTCACCTACCCCCAACCATGTCTAAATAAAGCCTTACAGATCTACCTGAACAACATGAGAAATCAAAGACCACCAGGCACAGATTGAAAGCTCTAATTGCTGTACTACTGTGTCGCAAACCGCAGCTCATCAGTGTATCTCTTCTTTCCTGCTACTCGCACCACTCTGGAGACCGCTAGCTGGGATAATAGGTGGGAGTACAATTGGTATCACTCCACATAGGACAGGAGCCAGCACTAGAGGAGACATTGGCTTATGCAGCTCTTGCTCCCTACTACAGCTCCAACTTTACAAGTAGTCCCTCTACATTGCACTCTGCTTGATGCTCTGGGATGGAGGGTCAGCAATCCAAGACTGCAATCTACCAGTCACCTGGTCGAGATCTACTGGCAGATCACCATCTACTGATTGCTGACCCCCGCCTTGAGGATTTTAAAGCGTACATAAACCCATCATTTCATATTCCTGATATGTGCCTGCTGTACCATGTACTTGTATGAAAAAGTAACCTGTTCTCTTTGTATTGCTTCCTTTGTGTGAAATCCCTGGTGTTCCTGCCTATCCCTCTGCAGTCCTATTAAAAACTGACCAAACTAAGCATGAGAGTAAAGTGTGGTCAGTTCTCGTTGTTGGGAACTTAGGCTGCTCTTAAAATTTTTTATATCAATAGAAAAAGGTTTTGTCTTTCGTTTCTATTTTAAACTGCATGAGTTGTTTTACAAGGCGAGTATTTATATACAAAATATATCCATGACGACGCCTTGTGGGAAGGTGAAGTGCGTTGACTTAACATCCGGTTCCGACCCTGTACGTGTGATGTCATATCCAGTGAGTGGAACGCACGCTGATGCGGCATTCCGTGGCCATCTTTAGTGTGGGCAAAGAGATCTGATTCCACAATTTTGCCAGTTCTTCATTGCCAAAGCTGATCAATTATGTCTGCCTAGCTGGAATTGTCAGAAGGGCTATTGGAACAAGTTTGAGTCCTGATTTATTTACAAAAAGGCTTTATATTCAGTTTTAAAATGTGAGTGCATTTGGAGCATCACTTGAGTATTAAAATTTTTTTTTAACAATATTACGTCCACGAGAATGAATTCGGGGTAAACGAAGGAAGAATTATTGGCGAAGGCTTGAGAGTTACAAGCTGGTCACAAAAGTACCCCTATCCATCCATCCGTCCATGAGTGAGAGCTTGGAGGAAGTTAAGGATGGATTATCATCTGTGATTTGGGAAGCAAGTAATTCCATGAAAATTGGTGTCTAACCACCTTATGTGAGTATAGGAAGGTTTTTTGGCACTTTATATATTTTTTTATCGTTATATAGTAATATATCATTGGCATCCTTTGTTTTATCGCTATATGTGGAAATATCTGGGAAGGAGAGTCAGTGAGAAATTGCTTAAAAGACTATTACAACTTCTGAGGATACCACACCCCACCTGCAGGCTTGTTTTTTTTTGTCTTAACTCGGGAATTCACAGTATTTGGTGAACGTGGATCAAAGGTTTTTTTCACTGAAGATGTGAGCATGCTGGAAAATTTATGAAATTTGAGTTAGTTCTATAAAATATTTTTTTTCACAAATTTTTGGGATATTGGACTTTAATTTGGAACTTTTTTGTTGAACTTTAATATATATTTTTTCACATTTTTATTATTTGCACTGTATCACTTCTATGATTATTTATATACACACACACACATTAAGCTAAAAAAAAAAAAAAAATCTTGCTGTTCACACTGCTCTTCTACAAGCTTAAGTCTGTGTAAACCAGGCCTTAACCCTTTGGTACCAACTTCCTCCCAGCTCTTTAAGGGTTCTAAAAGCCAGAGGCGGGCCCTCAGGTCATGTGACTGCTGTGATTGCAAGTATGCCCTGGGAGCTTACTGACCACTGCTGGCTACCATGCTGGGAGTGCAGTCTCAGCACAGCAAGTAGTATTTAACAGGGCTGTATATGTGCGGCTGCTCGGCATTAAAAATCCTCCCCCACCCAATTTTGGATAGAGTAAGGGAGGTTATAACCCATCAGATTATTTTTTGCTGTGTCCCATTGGAGATTTCCATTCACTCTCTGTCCCATAGCGAAAGCAGAGAGAAAACCTCTGCAAATTGAAAAAAAATTCCTTGGAGACCTTCAGGTCACCAGAACCAATGCCCCCATTGGAAGATTTCCCCTCTTCACTTTTGATGATAATGGTAAATGAGACAAAGAGAAAGGGAATCTCCCTAACAGGGGTGGAGACGGCAATTAAATCTGACAGGTATCCTAATCCCTCTCCATTCTATCCAAATATTTAAAAAAAGGTTTCGCCTTTAGTCAGGCTCTGTTCACATATAGGCGTTTTAAATTGCCGCATTTCTGCCCACGATTTCAAATGTCAAATCGCACATCAGTGTGTTCATGTGCCATTCATTTCATTTGTATCTAGAAATGCAGGGCGATTCCGGCCCAACACGTCGCCCAAAATAAGTTCCAGAACTTCTTTTGGGCAACATGCATGGCATGATTTTTGTTTGTGCGCAGTTGAAGCGAGCTTTACCGCGCAACAATCTTGGCAGAATAACCCTGTGTTTTTAGGTGTCATTGAATCGCCACGATTCTGCCTGCAATTTTAAAACACTGTTAAAATGTCAAATTGCACATGTTCACATGCCATTTATTGAACTGCCATCTAAAAAGCGGGGCGCTTATTGTCCAACACGTGTCGCCCAAAAGAAGTTCTGCAACTTATTTTGGGCAACATGCGTTTCACGATTTTTTTTAATGTGTAGTTGAAGCGAGACTTGCCGCGCAACAATCATGGCAGAACAGCCCTCTGTTTTTAGGGGTCGTTGCATCATCACGATTCTGCCTGCGATTTCAAAACACGCTGGTAAATGTCAAATCACACTTGTTCATATGCCATTCATTTCATTGGCATCAAAAATGTTGGGGTGATTCTAGCCCAGCATGTGTCGCCCAAAATAAGTTCTGGAAATTCTTTTAGCCAACACTTTTTGCACAATTTTTTATTTTTTAATGCACAGTAGCAGCAAGATTTGTCATGCAACAATCGTGACAGAATAGCCCGCAATTTCAGAACACAATGTCAAATCGCACATCAACGTGTTCATGTGCCATTCATTTCATTGGCATCTAAATGCGTGGCAATTCTCACTCCAACTTCACCTATAAAGAATCGTGCAAAGAGTTTTGCCCAAAAGGAGTTCCAGTGTGACATGTGTCAGGCCAAAATCGCTTGCATTTATTGGTCAATGAAATGACAACGCATTTTAAAACACAGGCAGAATTGCGGTGATTCCAAATCGCCTATGTGAACTGAGCCTTCTACTTTAAGGTGTATATCCAGGCAGACCACTTAGCTCAGTCGCCCCCATTCCTAGCATGGTCGGCCGGTGCTGACCCCGCGATCGCTGAGGAATTCCACCCACTTTCATTATCACACAGCTGTGAAGAGCAGCATGTCAGTCGGACAAGCCTTCCTCGTGACAGCGGCTCCACCCAGACTTGGCAAATAAGGAGCAGCCAGCGCCCAGCCATGACAAGAATCCCAGGGATCGCCCCTCTGTATGCAGAGGCCGCTTCCATCACACGCAGCAATGCTGAGAGGATTCTTGGCGGGCTGGAGCTGACGAGTCGGCGGGCAGTGTGTTCGGTAAAACAGGCTGTCTGGGCGGACACCGAGGGAATACACACGGACTGTCACCGCCCGCACTCACACGTGTCCAAGATGAGCGGCCCGACTTCCCCCCCCCCTCCTCATCACGGGTCACCTCAGGTGCTCGCTGACGCCTCCCTGCCCCCGCACAGGCCCGACTCTCCTCATAACTCACCCACTCCAGCACTTTGATGAACCCCAGGGGCTCCTTCAGCGCGGTGAGATTAAACTGAAATCCCGACATCTTCTACGGTGACAGGAGGACGGACTACCGACACAGCAAGCAGGAAGCCGGAACACTCGCAAATCAAACCGCCTCCTTCTCTACCTGAGTCAGCCGGTTCATCTACTACGTCACAAGGAGGCCGCCTACCGAGAGAAGGCCCGCCCCGCTCCGGTCTAAGCTATGATGGGCTCCGCCCCGGGGAGGAACTATAGACTGACAGGAAATGTTCTGCTCTCTCCGGGACGCTATGGGCAGTTAGAAGTGGCGGTTTTCTCGGTGCCCGTTGTGGTATAACGACCTTCGGGGTCTCTCCGCCTGCTGATGCGTTTCCTGTTCGCCTCAGACTGACAAAACAGGCGGGGAGATGTGATCCCCCCCTACCGGGCGTGGCTCTGTCACAATGGCGGGAGGAGTTTCTATTATCCGGCTACACCTCCTCTCACGTGTCTGCCTGTTGGTGTGGGGCAGCAGTGTCGCATGACAGGCGGTCAGGAGACAGTTGTCTGTTGTTACTGACAGACTCTGAGGGGAGAGTTTTCACACAGTTATTAAGGCCGGTTTACCAACCCCCAACATTAACTCTGACAGATCCGGGCACCCTAGGAGACAAGTTTCTGCTGAAATGAGGCCTAGTCAGACCACATTACTGCAGTAACACTGACAGACCTACTGTAGTAACCCCGACACGTAAGCCTGCTATAGTAACAGTGGCACGTTGACCTGCTATATTAACAGCGACACATAAAACTGCTATAGTAACTCCGGCACGTAGACCTGCTATAGTATCAGCGGCACGTAAAACTGCTATAGTAACCGACACGTAAAACTGCTATAGTAACAGCGGCACGTAAAACTGCTATAGTGACAGCGGCACGTAAAACTGCTATAGTAACCGACACGTAAAACTGCTATAGTAACTCCGGCACGTAGACCTGCTATAGTAACTCCGGCACGTAGACCTGCTATAGTAACCGACACGTAAAACTGCTATAGTAACTCCAGCACGTAGACCTGCTATAGTAACTCCGGCACGTAGACCTGCTATAGTAACTCCGGCACGTAGACCTGCTATAGTAACAGCGGCACGTAAAACTGCTATAGTAACCGACACGTAAAACTGCTATAGTAACCGACACGTAAAACTGCTATAGTAACAGTGGCACGTAAAACTGCTATAGTAACAGCGGCACGCAGACCTGCTGTAGTAACAGCGGCACGCAGACCTGCTATAGTAACACTGGAATGTAAAACTGCTATAGTAACAGTGGCACGTTGACCTGCTATATTAACAGCGACACATAAAACTGCTATAGTAACTCCGGCACGTAGACCTGCTATAGTAACTCCGGCACGTAGACCTGCTATAGTAACAGCGGCACGTAGACCTGCTATAGTAACAGCGGCACGTAAAACTGCTATAGTAACAGCGGCACGTAAAACTGCTATAGTAACCGACACGTAAAACTGCTATAGTAACCGACACGTAAAACTGCTATAGTAACAGTGGCACGTAAAACTGCTATAGTAACTGTGGCACGTAAAACTGCTATAGTAACAGTGGCACGTAAAACTGCTATAGTAACAGTGGCACGTAAAACTGCTATAGTAACAGTGGCACGTAAAACTGCTATAGTAACAGCGGCACGCAGACCTGCTGTAGTAACAGCGGCACGCAGACCTGCTGTAGTAACAGCGGCACGCAGACCTGCTATAGTAACACTGGAATGTAAAACTGCTATAGTAACAGCGGCACGCAGACCTGCTATAGTAACAGCGGCACGCAGACCTGCTATAGTAACAGCGGCACGCAGACCTGCTTTAGTAACAGCTGCACGCAGACCTGCTACGGTGACTCCGGCACGTAGACCTGCTACGGTGGCTCCGGCACGTAGACCTGCTACGGTGGCTCCGGCACGTAGGCCTGCTACGGTGGCTCCGGCACGTAGACCTGCTACGGTGGCTCCGGCACGTAGGCCTGCTACGGTGGCTCCGGCACGTAGGCCTGCTACGGTGGCTCCGGCACGTAGACCTGCTACGGTGGCTCCGGCACGTAGACCTGCTACGGTGGCTCCGGCACGTAGGCCTGCTATGGTGACTCCGGCACGTAGACCTGCTATAGTGACTCCGGCACGTAGACCTGCTATAGTGACTCCGGCACGTAGGCCTGCTATAGTGACCCTGGCACGGAGACCTGCTATAGTGACTCCGGCACGTAGGCCTGCTATAGTGACTCCGGCACGTAGGCCTGCTATAGTGACTCCGGCACGTAGGCCTGCTATAGTGACTGCGGCACGGAGACCTGCTATAGTGACTCTGGCACATAGACCTACTAGCAGGGAAAAGAAACAAATCAATCTGTAGTAAAAAGCAGCACACTTTACACACATTACACATTGTTTATTTACACTCAGCAGCCACTTTATTATGTACAGCATGCTACTGCCAAGAAAATATCCCCCACACCATTACACCACCACCACCAGCCTGAACTCTTGCTACAAGGCAGGATGGATCCATGCTTTCATGTTGCTTACGCCAAATTCTGACCATACCATCTGAATGTCGCAGCAACCAGTCTGCCCATTCTCCTATGACCTCAACAAAGCATTTTCATCCACACAACTGCCGCTTACTGGATATTTTCTAATTTTCAGACCAATCTCTGTAAACCCTAGAGATGGTTATGCATGAAAATCCTAGTAGATGAGCAGTTTTTGAAATAATCAGACCAGCCAGTATGACACTGACAACCATGCCATGTTCACTTAAATCCCCTTTCTTCCCCATGATGCCTCACCTGACACTGGTACCATGCTTCACAACAGGCTGCTAGTATTGGTTACTAGACTTCTGTTACTCATAGCAACTGCTTGTTTTAACTCTGCACCATGTTAACTCTTGCAGAGCTGTCTTCATACCCCAATGTGCTTTAACTGACCTAAACTGTAGAAGGCTATGTGTAATATGCGGGTTACTTTCATACAACCCTTTGAATAATTTCAGACAAAGCAGAATAACCTTTCTACGCTTTACTGCAAAAATGCACTGCAACAGTTTCATAGAAAACAATCTTTTACAAACTGTACCTACCTGTAATTGTGGCCACCCCAGCATACCTGTACAGGATAAGAGTCCATCACTGGCAAAGTCTATAATGGGGATATCCATGCTGATGGTGTCTTCAGGGAGAACTGCAGGTCCCAGCAGTCCTCACTGGCGGTTCTCTTAGGCTAAGTGAAGCCCCCCCAGGATCCAGACCCCTGTCCCTCTTATAATCACACAGGACAGGTGGGTATGACCCAAAAAGCCTGCAAATTCAGATCAGGAATGGCGGCAAAGGCATTACCACTTACCTCCCCCGGCAGCCATGCTAACTCACAGTAGGCAACCTGCCTACACGCCCCTGGGTGCAATTTATCTATGTCTAGAAATGCATCTTCATATAATCACGGGTGCACTTGACCTCCTTTTGCATCAAACTGGTTTTACATTCCCTGATCTTTATAAGGCAAATAGTGTAACACCTTGCCACTGCCTTCTGTACTGCAATAGGTGGCACATCCACCCAATGATATTTTGGGGAATGCAGTACAGTGCAGGAGTGCTTTCTTGCAAGATCTTCTGGAATGAGAATGATGGTAATGTTGCCCTCACCTACCGCCATGGGCAGAAGCTGGGGGTAAAGTATATTAACTAATGTTTTTCCAATCATCTTTCAGGACAGCTATCCGAGAGATGATTGGCTCCTCCTTCAACAGGAAACACAAGCTAAAAAATAGTTCCTATCCACCTCATCTTCAGTTTCACTTTGTTTCTGACCTACAGTCATGTTTGTTTTGTTTTTTGGATCAGTAATATAGTTGGCATCTGTTTACCTAAATAGATGCCTCCCCCAGACCTGAGGGCATCCAATTCTATTTTGTCCAGATGTTGCCCCCTAGAGTTTTCTTGGCTCTTGGTTGTGATTCTGGCTGTGCATGTTTGCCTGTTCTCCCAGCTTGTGGGTGAGAGTGGGGAAAGCGCCTGGCCCTCTCCTGAGGATGGATCATCTTCAATGCTGGTGGGCGTTTATCCAGGGGAGGTGCATGGCATCTGGTCCTTCCTGACCTTTGGGCAGCAGCCAGGGAAGAACAAATAGGCAGGCTATGGAGGCATTGGATGCCTTTTCCAATGCCTCAAGTGACTCCCATTCCAGTGCCAACTTTACCAGGGACCCTGCTTTGTTCATCCACACAATTTAGAAGAGCTGGGAGCTATACTGTATGTGCTTCCCATGGCCTGGAGTGGAGTTTATTTTTGCTTATCTTGGCCATGCTACTTCATCAGATGGTAACACAATTCTCCTCTGTACCCTCTTATCATGAACAATGTAGAAAGCGGAAATGTAGATACCAGGAAAATTGTTGCAATGGTGAGGGCAGCCTCTTCGATGTACAAATCCTTGCTGGTAGAGGTAAACCACATTTTTTGTATACATTGCAAAATGAAGCTAGTGTGCTGATCTCTGTTTATCCTCTGTGTACAGTTGTTGGTGCTCATTCTGCTGCTATCTCATCCAACATGTGTTTTCCCATCTGCTTATACAGACACACTTTGAATGAGTCTCCTGATTATTCTGTCATACTAAAAAAGGAATGCGGCAAATGTAATATAAATGGTGTTCAAGTTCTTGGAATAAACCTTCCTGTGAAAAGTGTATTATGCTATTAGCAGGATCCAAGGAGCAAGTGAAGGATGTTAGTGCATCTAGATTTTTATTTCCGGTAGATTAAAATGATGACCTGTTTTAAACAATCTATACTAAGGAACAAACTGAGGAGTCCTTACCAGTTTTGTCAGTAGAGGATATAATGTGTAGGGGCCTGGTGGAGCAGATGTAGAGTATCCCCTGTCCATCTGCCTCTGACATGATTTTCAAACTGTGAAGAGATCCTAAGGCTGACAATACACTATCAGATTTTCTAATGAACATTCTTATTAAAATTTGTACAAGCATTTTCAGTACGGTTGACAGCTTTGTTGGAAAGTACTTAAATTTTTCATGCTTTTAACATTCAATTTTGGAATGAATGACTTTATAAAATTAAAAACCAAATTCACTATTAGAAATTAATTTAAGAAAAATTTTCCATCCTTCTCCACTTCAGTCGAAGATGAATGTCGATTTGACCCCACTTATGATTAGAAAACAAAACAAACATTCTTAACCACCTCTACTCTTTGGACATACAATATTGTATGTAGTATGTCCAAAGAGTGAAGGGTTCAGCACAAACTCATAGCTGCAGTAGCAGCCACAAGTTTCTGCTTGTTTTCTTCAGCCAGCTCTCAGCTGTAAAGTGAAAGTGATCAAGACAGCTATATAGCCACCCGACTGCTTTCACAGTGCGGGCAGTGCAGTCCTACCCAGTTGACACTTATCTGCGTGGTTCCCAGGATCCTGGGACTACATCAAACAGTGGTTAGCAAGAACAGACTGAGGAACATCCTCTGCAGTGAATTAAGCTGGAATGACAATGGTTTCATCACTTCCAGTTTCAGAGCTGTCATTTCCTGGCTGAAACAGCCAGGGAAGCAGCTGATGGAACAGATCTGTGCTTGGTTAGTTGCTTTGGAGGGCAGGTGATAGACCACAGGGTGTGCAAATGTACATTGCCTTGAAAAAGTATTCATATCCCTTGAAATTTTCCACATTTTGTCATGTCATAACCAAAAACTTAAATGTATTTTATTGGGATTTTATGTGATAGACCAACACAAAGTGGCACAGAATTGTGAAGTGGAAGGAAAATGATAAATGGATTTCAAAATTTTTACAAAAATTTTTTGAAAAGTGTGGCATGCGTTTGTATTCAGCCCCCTTTACTCTGATACCTCTAACTAAAATCATCTACAGCAGGGGTGTCCAAACTTTTTTCAAAGAGGGCCAGATTGGATGAAGTGAACATGGTGGAGGGCCGAACATTTTTCCGAACATTCTTTGAACCATTACAATTAAATGCAAATAAATTATTTTATGCCAAGTTAATTGCAAACGACATACTTTTCATTTCATAACATTAAGATCAACTGACAGCTGAGTTTTCACAATGTCTTGAAAATAAATTTAAAAAAAACTTACCTGCACTAATGTGAAGGGTGAAAAAGGTAGCTGGAGCTGAAGTCTCTGCTCGGCAGCCGGGAGGGGAAGAGAAACACACTTCACGCTGGAAGCCCGGCCCTGACGTCACCGCCCTCTGTCGCTCCCAGCGTAGCGCAGTCACGCATGCGCACTGCTTTCAAGCAGAAGACTGTGCCACAGAAGGGAGGGCCGTGCGACAGCCGCATTTACACAGACCAGGGAGAACGCGCCGCAGTCAGGCATGCGCACTGCCCTCTGCTCTCAAGCAGAAGACTGTCTGCCATAGAAGGGAGGGCCGTGGGAGGGCCACATTACACAGAGCAGGGAGGGCTGTTGGAGGGCCGTATTAAACCGACCCCCGGGCCATACTTTGGACATGCCTGATCTACAGGGTCTTTGCTTTCAGAAAATATATAATGTTCTGGGGGTTTAAAATAATTGTATGGGCAAAAATGCTTACTTTTACATTACACGTGTGCAAAAAAAAAAAAAAAATAGAGCAGGAGCAAAAAATTCAAGCCAAAATTCTACTAGTATATAGCTAGCTTAAGAGGATGTTGAGATCTTGGAAAAGTCACGTTTCTGTTGATGAAGGAGGGCTGCAGACCCTGGAGCTATTATGAGGTGTATGTGTATGCAGTCTATAGCCCCCACACAATATGAAAGCTTGCACTGCTCACAAATCAAAACAGCATTTGCCTCTTAATCCTTCATGGTTGGCTTCCTCATCATTCTCTCCCAACATCCCAAAGTGAAATACCATGTAAGTGGTCTTGACCTTCCAATCAGAAAATCATAAAGTAACCTTGCCTAAGACTCTGTTGCAAGGAACATTAACCGCTTTCCTGCCGCAGTATAGTAGAAGTACTACTACAGGCGTCAGGTCTGTGCAAAATCACGTATATATACATGATTTGCATTTCAGGGTAGGGGGTGCGCACGCACCGCCCTACCCGCGCTGCCATTGGTGGCTAGGGATATCAATCACCGGGTCCCGGCTGGAGATTCTCCGCCGGCACCCGGCGATTGATGAATAACACTGACGGGAGAGACCTGTTTGTAAACACAGATCTCTCTCCTGTCAGCAAGGACATGCTGCTTTGCATCTCTCTGCACAGCATGTCTCCTAGTAACACACAGCACACAGTTAACCCTTTGATCGCCCCAGATGTTAACCCCTTCCTGCCCAGTGTCATTAGTACAGTGTCAGTGCTTTTTATTAGCACTGATCACTGTATTAGTGTCGCTGGGGATGTCCGTGGCAGTTAATCAGTTCCCCCCAGTGTCAGAATGCCCATCGCAGTCCCGCAGTCCTGCTATAAGCTGCTAATCACTGCCATTACTAGTATAAAAAAAATAACAATAAAAATTCCAGTATATATACACCTCCATTTGTAGACGCTCTAACTTTCACGTAAACCAATTAATTTATACGCATTGGGATTTTTTTTTAGTAAAGACGTGTAGAAGAATACATTCTGATCTAAATGTATGATGACATTCGATTTTTTTCACATTTTTTTATTGGATAGTTTTATAGCAAAAAGTCACAAATATATATATTTTTTCAAAATTGTCATTTTTTTTCTTACTTATAGCGCAACAAATAAAAAACGCAGTGGTGATCAAATACCATCACAAGAAAGCTCTATTTGTGGGAAAAAAGGACATAAATTTCATTTGGGTGCAGCGTTGCATGACCACACAATTGTCAGTTAAAGCAACGCAGCGCTGTATCACAAAAAAATGGTCTGGTCAGGAAGGGGGGTAAATCCTCTGGAGGGCAAGTGGTTAAAAGAAAAATATAAAAGAATTAAATGTTGGAATTAATTTCAGTGGCATTCATGAAGAGATTATGGAAAACTATAAATGCATATTCACACCTCCTCAATGTGGTGTGTTGCAGTAATCCACCTGTTAATATAATGCACATGTAACAAATGTCTTAAGAGTAAGGCAAGGAACAGGTTGATGGGGGGGGATCTCCCCCTTCATGGATCTGATCATCTACCTACAGAGGTATAGACCATGGTGGTTCTCTGTCAGCACACTGTTGGTTACATGCATCTTACTGGCGTGCTTTATTCTTACACTACTGAAAGCATTTGGAAGACAGCGCAAGGAAGGAGGAAGAGCTGACAACTGGAAAGCATTTGGAAGACAGCGCAAGGAAAGGAGGAAGAGCTGGGCAACCCAGACCCAAAGCTTGCACCACTTGAAGAAGGGAGAGAGCAAGCTGCACAAGGAACCCCCTTTCACTATAGCTGCTAGCATGAATGTTCCTGAATCCATACAGGTCTACAGACAGCAAAGTCATAGATGTCATTGTGACAATTTTGCGGCAAATGACAGCTTCAATATGAATGCTTATTTTGTATGTTATTTTATAAAAATAGTTTTTGTTATGCTGATTATGTGCAATGTATTAAATACAAAATACACATTTACACAATTATTTTGACACATTACTTTAAAGCTACCATCTGCGCAGAATGAAAATGACAAATAAGCTGTCCTTGCCAAAGAAGAGAGCAATTGTCACCTCCACTTCAAGGAAAGCTTGCTCACCTACCAAGCAGCATCCAGCAGTGTGGGCAGTGGGAAAAGTGACTATTTCCTCTCTTCTATGGCAGAGACAGCTTATTGATCACTTTCATGCTTAGACAAAGGCTCTGGCTACTCTGTGTTTTTCATGGCTTGAATATTATTTTACTGAACATGCACTGTGGCACTTACCGCAAAGTGACCATGAACCTTTCATATGGGAACACGGCTTTGTCAAACAGAGCGTTTAAGTGCTTAAGATACAGGAAACTAAAACCAGAAGATCATCAAAACTAAAACAAAACGGAAATAAATGAGTGTTACAAGAAGATAATATCTGTTTCTGTCTGACTTGAAGATATTAAGCATCTCATCTAATTGCATAGTTACTTTAGTTATTTGTAATAATATGATTACTTTATTATGGAGGACTTATAATAAACACATACCATACTAGAGGTAAAATATGATAAAACACATAGAGAACCTAAAGCAAATATTGGCGTACAAAAAAATACAAGAGTGTAACATTACACACCAGTTGCTTGCCACTACTCCAAAGTTTGAAGTAAGTAACACACTTCTTTTGTGATGGACATGCAAGCATATAAGAGCAGGTTAGTATGCCTTTAGGGTGGGACTATGCCCTTTCTCCAGCCATTCGGAGTTTCCTTCCTTTCCCTTGCAGGGTATTTATGCTTGATTGGAGCTGCTAGAGGTGTGGTAAAAGAGAAGAGCAGAACCATGGAGACCCTCTAGTAAGTGATGGAGAGTATGATGTACTTTTCTTCCAACTTTGGGTCAATAATGGGAAATAATATTGCTGTGATAGTATCCTATTGCAAGGATTCAGTTTCAGACAACTGGTGGCTAAATATCTAACTGCAGGAAATTGTGATTTCTTATAGAGAACTGCTATGCTAAAATGTGGACCCTGTGTTGCATGTTGTCTTTCAACAAAGCTTTCAGAAAAGCAAGTTCCCTGAGTCAGTCCAACAATGGGAAAGTTAGGATGAGCTGAATGAATACAGCAGAGTATCCTGCTCAGATAACCATGTGTGCTGGACAGCTATTGCCAATGGCTGCTGTACTGTAATTATACAAATGTTTCAGCTACTGTGGAAAGGCCCCGTAAGGAGGGGATGAAGCCACTGAAATGTATGCCCGCATACAGTCTAAATGGCACAATATATTACAACTGTCAACAGAGGATTGGAAAGATTTTGAGGAGTCTTATCTTCGGTTATCGCTTCCAAAGATAGACTTAACCAATTTTCACTTTATAATCAAGAATATTATACTCCTTTATGATTATATTAAGTTGAAACCTAGACACTCCCCACTTTGTTTTCGTGCCTGCAGTCAGGAAGCTGACTTCTTTCATGCACTGTGGCTCTGCCCACGTGTACATTCATTCTGTCACAGGTCAGTGGGTTTACTGATTGGTCTTAGGTCTGCCTAATATTCAGTGTGGTGAGGTGTGCTTATCAGGGTTAATGGAAGACCTCCAAATTACCTCACATTCTAAGACACTAATAAAACTAATATGTTTTTATGCAACAGAAATAACACACTATTCACCTGGAAATGTTCTTCTTCACCTTCACTTTCTGAATAGAAAAATGTAATTAATACTGTCCTTCCTTTATACCAGGGATCTCCAAATGTTCTAAACAAAGTGCCAGTTTACTGTCTTTCAAACTTTAGGGGGCTAAAATGGAGCCAGTGGGAGTAGAAAATCTTGTGGCGTCCAGTGGGAGTAAACAGTGCCCTATCTTTGATGTCAGTGAGAAGACTAGTGCCCAATCATTGGTGTCAGTGGGAAGACTAGTGCCCAAGCACTGGTGTCAGTGAGAGGAATAGTGCCTTATTGTTGGAATCAATGGAAGGAATAGTGCCCCACTGTTGGTGTCAGCAACAGGAATTATGCCCCATTGTTGGTGTCAGTGGATAGAATAGTGCCCCATGGGCCAGAAAAAAAGGTAAGCAAAGTGCTGCATGGGCTGCAGTTTGGAGACCGCTGTTTTATACCAATTTACATACAATATACAAATAGGGGTTCCCTCAAGCTTTCTGAAACAAATCGTAGTCCATAGACGAGACCTATGCTTACTACCTAGGCCACTATGGTTAAACTGGGAGACTACATTATTGGCTACATTAATTTACTGTATTGTGCTTACCATGGCTATTTATATTACTGTGACATTTCTTAAGGACAACAGCTTGTGAATTACTACATATGTTATCTATTTTGTTTTGTATGCTTGTATCTCTAAACTTAATAAACAGCATTATGAAAAAAAACAAAACAAAGATTTGCTCAGGAAGGGACTCGTTCTGTGCAGGTGACTCTCTCATGCCATTATGTCCCCCTCAACCAGGTCACACCGCTTTTAGTACCTTGGGTGTGGGGCCTGCAAGTCCTTCCAGGTCGAGGCCCTGCAGGAGAGAGCTGAGCCCTGTGACCTCAGCATATAATGGGACAGAGAAGCAGCCTGGGAGTAGATTTCAGCTAGAGTGACTGGAGCTTTTGGGCCTTTGGCCCTGAAGTCCTTGAGGTCCCGTGGGCCTGAGTTGCTGGAGTCAGAGGGGCTGTGGGACCATTCCTCCACGCAGGATGGGGTTGAGACCTCTCATAGAAAACTCAAAGAAATGATTTGGGAGGTGGGCAATAAAACAGGTCCTGAGGAGTTCACCAAAGGAGGGTGCACCCCAGTATTGGCATTGTCAGGGCAAGAAAGAGTGCAGGATATCTTCCTGGGAGGGGTGTTGATTAAGATAGTGAGTGAGATGATGGAGGAGATGCTGTCTACCATATGCAAAACCCCAGAACCAGTAAATGAGAACTAGTAAATGCTTGATTTAAAGTGGTTATAAAGGCAGCAGGTTTTTGATTTGAATGAATTTTATGCATTAAGGTAAAACAATCTTCCACTATTTCTCCCCCCAAACACTTGCCCTGCCCTGACACCATCCACCTTCCTACTGACAATGTTCACTGCCCTACTTACACCATCCACTGCCCTGACACTGTTCATTTCCCTACTGATACCATCCACTGTCTTGATTCTGTCCACTATCCTACTGACACTGTCCACTGCCCTGGCGCTGTCCTCTGACCTACTGACATCTTCCACTACCCTGACACTGTCCGCTACCTTACTGACACTATCCACTGCCCTACTGACACTGTCCACTGCCCTGACACTATCCACTGTCCTACTGTCACCCTCCTCTGCCCTGGCACTGTCCACTGCCCTACTGATACTGTCCACTGACCTTGCACTGTCTAATTCCCTACTGACACTGTCCACTGCCACACTGACACTGTTCACTGCCCTATTGACACTGTCCACTGCCCTACTGACACCATCCACTAACTTGCACTGTCCACTGCCCTACTGACATTGTCCTCTGCCCTACTTACACCATCCACTGCCTACTGACAACATCCACTGCCCTACTGACATTGTCCACTTCCCTACCGATGCCGTCCACTGCCTTACTGACACCGTTCACTGCCCTGACGTCATCCATGGCCCTCCTGACACCATCCACTGTCCTATTGACACCATCCACTGCCCTGATACTGTCCACTGCCTTGAAACTGTCCACTGTCTTACTGACACAATCAGTACTACTGACGTCTGTACACTTCCCTGCATACCACCAACCTCTGTACACTGCACTACATACCACTGACCTCTGTGCAATACATCCTAATAATTCTAATGACCTCCGTATACTGTCTTACTGACACCATCCACTGCCCTGATACTGTCCACTGTCCTACTGACACAGTTCACTGCCCAGACACCATCCACTGCCCTACTTACACTGTCCAATGCTCTACTCACACTATTCACTGTCCTACTGACACCCTCCACTGCCCTGACACTGTCCACTACCCTGCTGACATTGTCCACTGCCCTACTGAGACCATCCACTGCTCTGACACTTTCCACTGCCCTTACATTGCAATACATACCACTGACCTCTGTACACTACCCTGCATATTACTGTCCTCTGTACACTACCCTACATACTACTGACCTCTGTACACTGCAATACATCCTACTGACCTCCAGAGCTGGATCTATCTGGTCTGATGCGAGGTGCAGTACTAAATGTCAGGTGGACAGAGGATGGGAGGTCAACAGGGGAGTGTACAGAGGTCATTATGGCAGTGTACAGTGTGTCAGCAGGGCAGATGATGTTCCTAAAGGAAAATTTAGCCTTTCAACAGTATAAACAATATGTAAACATTAACAATACTCATGACAAGTAATCTGCCTGGTTTACAATTAAAAAGTCAAGACAATATCTCCTGGGTCAAACTATTATACTGTGAGACTGTTGCTTCCATCTGGGAGGGAGGCAAGACCTCACAAACCTTCGGATTGGGTAGGGGGATGAGGCAGGAGTCTTCTTTATCACCTCTATTGTTTGCACTTGGCATTGAGCCCCTGGCGGCATTGATTCGAGCAAATGCTAAGATAGTGGGTTTTAGATATGGGGAACTGCATGAGAAAATAACCCTTTATGCTGATCTGGCTGTAATAACTTCTTTTGGGTCACACTCTGGTCTAACGATTAATGAGGCCAAATCCGCTCTCCTACCACTAGATGGCTTCTTGTCTATATCCACATTTTGTCCTGTCCCTGTGGTACAGTCATTTGAGTACTTAGGAATACATGTATCCCCTTCCATTACAGATTACTGTACACTTAATGTCATACCTCTTCTTCACCGTTTCGACGCTAAAATGAAAATTTGGAATAAGTTATGGCTCTCCTTGATTGGCAGAGCCAACCTTATTAAGATGATTTTCACGCCCCAGTTACTTTACTTTCTCCACAATTCGCCTGTAGTAGTCCCTTTATACATCTTTAGATTAGTTAACTAAACTTAAAGTTTACTTTTCGCACTGTACTCTGGAAAGATATGTCCCCTAGAGTTAAACTTGAGCAGCTCCAGCGCTCCATGGATAGAGGAGGGGTAGCCCTGCCCAACCCATGGCTATATTACCAGGGGACCCAAATGCAACATCCTATTGGTGCCTTTATGCTAGGGATGACTACTGCCACCCTGCTATCTCCGTCTGACCACTCCTTAGCACCACACAAAAACATCTGACATTCCTGGCGCCCTTGAATCCTACTGTTTCAATTCCTCCAACAAGACATGCCCCACCTACTCTTTAGTTCAGAAGGTCTGGCTGAGGGTGGGAGGCCTTCAGGGAGTCTTGGGATTCACTGACTATAGCTCCATGTGGCATAACTCCATCTATGAGGAGTGGAAGACAACCATGGTGGGGGGGCAACTGAAATCTGGTGGGCGCAGCTTACCCCTGCACCCCCCTGGATCTGACCATGCTGACCTCTGTACACTACCCTACATACTACTGACCTCTGTACTCTGCCCTACTTACTTCTGACCTCTGTACTTTGCCCTAAATTCTATAGCCAGGTTATCATTGAAGCCACTCGGGCTAAAAACTAGACAAGCAAGTCAGCCTGCAGTACCACTTGTTCTGTCTTCATGATGGACTCCTGTATCTGACTTGTGGAGTGACCAATTGAATTCCAAACACAAAAAAATTGTGAATGCTGAGTTTCTCACCAAAACGAAGTTTTAAAGTAAACTAAGTATGTATTTCTACAGTGACACTTGTTTTATTCGATTTTTCGAAGTTTTCTTTATGCCATCTTTACTTTTTATTGGGGGCTTGCCAACTTATTTTTCTAAAATAAAGAAAAAAAGAAAAAGGCACTGAATGTGGTGATCTTTGATCTCTTCCTGTTGTTCTGGTATATCTCTGCCTCTCAAAAGTTGCCTACCCCTGATCTATAGTATGCCACCCTGGTGCAGGAACTGGTTTATCAACCATCGCTCGGGGGCATTACAAGCATAATCTGCTGATTTTGCTTCATTAAGTTGGAGCTTACCATAGGACACCCTGAACTGACCTCTCTCCTTACGTTGGATATGGCAGGGCACACCCAATACCTTCCCTTCTTTCTTTGCACTTCCAAAAAAACTGTTTTACAAGTATAGCCCCACCAAAAAGGTCATGCCTGATATTTCACCTACAAGAATAGCAGAAACACCAGCAATGCAAAGTCTAATTTACACTGTAGTGACACATCCATTGAGGGGTGCCCTGAGTCTAAAGTGAACTGCTAATAATTAATAATGTTGCCAAATTTGCTACATAACGTATACATCCAAATTAACACGGTAAAAAAAATATGTTGACAATACACAGTGACTTTATGCTTCACAATCCTATGTCAACTATGTAAATTATGTAGTGCCCTTATACAACCAGGACAACAATCAGAAAATAGGAAATTTGGAAAAGCTAAAAGCCCATAACAACAGATTTGCATGTGCCCTCCCAGTATGTACATTGCAGCCAACATATGAAGTGGACCACTATTTGAGTCATGCATTATCATGGTGCAGGCGGGCCAGACACTAGCACCATAACATCAAATGGCTCTGCGTGATCAGGACATGTGATATCATTAAATGCTATGGTGCTGGCAACTGGTGATGCTAATCTAGAGCATTCAGTGCCACCCCAGAATTCAGAAGAGGACCTGCTGTGCCCCCCCACCCTCCATCCAGACTTTCTCCACCTTCTGCCTTGTGTCATGCTGCCGCTGTGGTAAAGATTGTAAGGCTGGACATGGGGACTGAGGACTGGGAAGGTGGGCTCTCATGTAGAGGGGTAGGGACTCTGATGTGAATGGAGGACTCTGATTTGAAGGGGGGCTCTGCTGTGATGAGGAATGTCTTATGTGAAAAGGGATCTGATGTGATGGGGGAATTAACACACTTACTATCCTAGGGTGACAACAGACTATATCTACAGTAGGAGAAGCAGCATTGTCACTGCACTTCTTAGAAAAGGTAAACAATACATTTATATATTATTTCATAAAACTACAGATTACTACATTACATTACTACCTTACAGCTACACAGTCAAAGTGTAACTAAACGCAAAGTTTTTTTTTCATAGTTTTGGATGGAGTGGAGAGGGATTAGAATATTGTCAGGTTGTTATTGCTGCCTGTGCCCCCGTTAGGAAGGTTCGCTTTCTATTTGTCCTGTTCACCATTATAAGCGGAAGTGAAAGAAATCCCAAATTTTAGGTTTGTCCCCAGAATAGGATTTATGGGAATATCTTCCAATGGGGACACTAGTTCTGGTGAGCCTGGCAACAACCAAGGATTCCCTCACATTAGATGTTCTTTCTCAAACTTCCTATTTAGGGGATGGGACAGGAAGTAAAAGAAAGTCTCCTCAATGGGACACAGATAACAAAAATAAACGTTACAGTTGTAAGGATAAACAGAAGTGCAAAGGCTTATGGTATATGCGTTTCGGGAGCAATAGACTGCCCCTTCCTCAGACTCCGAGGGTTGAGACATGAGACAAACCATTTAACACTGACGGGGATGCTTATAAAGGTTAGCTTTAATTCATCTATGTAAAAACCTTATTCCAAAATTTAAAAAAAACACTCACTATAACTGCTAAAAAAGTGTTAGATGGAGTTCCAATTTAAATTGTTACTCCAGTCCATCTAAATCTGCTAGTGCATCTAATGTTACCCTCTCCTGAGATTGACAATGCTGTGGTCCAAAGGTGTCTCCGTCCAGAGAGGAGCCACTCTAAGGCAGGGAGTGTTTTACTGGCTGGATCACCAGGTGAAATGAAGGGAAAAAGCTTTAAAAAGGAAACAATTGCAGCAACCACAACTAAGGATTGGTAACCTGCGATATATTTAATTTCTGTTTTGGAGTTGGTTACCACTTTAAAGGGAAGTGGTACACAACTACAAAGGAATCTAAAAAATTAAAAATGAATGTGTTGGAGTTGGGCTTTAACACCCTGCCTGTGTGTAACTTGGCTTGCAAGTAGCCATGCTGTTATGGTGGACACTTGCCCCTCCTGTAGAATCTTGTAGGATTATGTAGGTTCAGCCCAACCCTGGTGGTCACAGACCAGCCTGTACCCTGGACAAAATGGCACTGCTACCAAGCATGCATTTGCAATCTGTATCAGAGGCTGGAACTTGGGGGAAACAAAAGCTCCACTTTTTTTAAAATTTCTTTTTCACAATAATTATAGGGAATAAGACAACATTTATGTCTTCTCTTTAGTGATTCTTTATTATTACTCAGTACCCAGAATTTCAGATGAGCAAACATTCATTATATTTCTTATTTCCCAGAACGCTTAAAGAGATTTAGGGGGTTTCATTTACTAATGGAATAGAACATTTTCACTTTGTGAAGTGTATGTTCCTTTTTGATAATTTAATGACATAATGCTGTGTTCACGTTAGGCCCCGTTCACACTTGGCCACTCTGAAAATGCATACAGAATCATGTGTTTCTGCCCACATTTTCAGAGCAATGTCCCTCCTCCCCAGTTCCTTTTCTGGCCTATATCTATGAGAATGTCAGAGTGAAGAGGAGGCTTTAATCGGCTCTACAGTGAGTCATTGTACAGGAATCAGCAGCTAGAGATGCAGGCTGCCATGGAGGGGGCGATCACAGTATCTGGAACCCACAAAAGATACGGGGTAGGTGTTCCAGGTACCTGTGCTAGCATGCCCCTGTTAGGCAAGTTAGTGAAGCTGAGTTGCTTATCGGCACCCCAACGGTGGTGTGATTTTGCCACATTTGTTGCCTGACAAAACACCTGAAAATCATTTAAAAACACAACTTGAATAAAACATGCGATGCCGCAAGCTGAAAAGGTTCTGAAGCTTCTTTAGCTCCTTTGTTGCACCTAGGGCAGAACATTCAAGTGCTCAGCCTGCAGAAATATGGGGGAAAAAATGTGAACAGAAAGGCATGTTCCTGCTATGTGAAGTGTAAATGGGGCCTTATTTTTTATGCATTTGCAATTAAGAGTCTTGGTTTTTAATCCCCTAGCATATGACTGCGTATTCAAAGGGAACGTATATTCACATTATTTACTCTATTTACTCAGCTAAGTGAACAGGCATTTCTCCTTTACTAAATTAACCCCATTGTCAGTTTTTAAAGACAGATAAATAATAGGCTCTCAAGTATTGAAACAATGATTTTATCAAACACTGGGCCCTATCTTTTTCTCTCGCCTCCACAAACACATGCCTTACAGCTAGTTTTCAGAAACCAACCTACAGGAACGAGAGTACAGAGCTTAGGGTACTACCTTGGCATTAGACTTAAAGTTTTTCCCATAGGACCGTAACCTCCGCAACCTTAACCCTGCCTCCCTCCACTCTGCAGCTGATCAACTCCACGACCGCATCCTCCCCCTGTCCTGCCCCGACTTGGCTTTGACCGCCTACAACAATGCGCTCTCAACAGCCCTTGACTCACTAGCGCCTTTAACCACACGCAACATCAGACCCCGACCGCTCCAGCCCTGGCAGACTGATCACACCAAAACCCTCAAACAACAAAGTCGTGCCCTGGAGCGACTATGGCGCAAAACCAAATCCCAACAAGCCTTCACCCGCTACAAATCTGCCTTCCACGCCTACACCTCCTCCCTCCATGCTGCCAAACAGGCCTACTTCTTGACCCTCATCAAGGCCCTCTCCTCCAATCCTCGCCGACTCTTCTCTGCCTTCAACTCTCTACTCTCTCCACCCCCCCCTCCACCCAGCACATCACTCACTGCCCTTGAGATTGCCAATCACTTCAAAAACAAGATTGACACAATTCGCAAGGACATTGCCGCAACTCACACACCCTCTCAACCCGTCCCCTCTCACACAGCTACCCCCTTATCCCCCCTCCCCCTCGACATAACCCGCAGGGACTTCGTCGCTGCTCAAACTCTCTCCAACCCCCTTCACCCTCACTCAGCTACCCGCTCATCACCCCTCTCCCATGGCCCCACCACTGCTCTGACCTCCTCTTCCACCCCACCCTACATTCCTCATACTGAAGCTCCCCCCACACTCCGCACCTTTGACCTTACTACCATCGAGGAAGTCTCCAAGATCCTCTCTGATGCCCACCTCACCACCTGCCCCCTCGACCCTATCCCCTCACAACTCCTACGACCTTCCTCCTCCTCCATCCTATGCTCCCTCACCCACATCTTCAATCTCTCCCTCTCCTCAGGCACTTTCCCCTCCCCTCTGAAACATGCACACATCACCCCCATACTTAAAAAGCCCTCCCTGGACCCCAATGACCCGAACAACCTCAGACCCATCTCCCTGCTCCCATTTACATCTAAACTCCTCGAGCGCCTAGTCTACGCCCGCCTATGCTCTCACCTCAACGACAACAACCTCCTCGATCCCCTACAGTCCGGCTTCCGTCCCCTACACTCCACCGAAACTGCCTTACTCAAACTCTCCAACGACCTGCTAACCGCCAAAGCTAATGGCCACTATTCAGTGCTCCTACTCCTTGACCTCTCTGCGGCCTTCGACACAGTCGACCACCCCCTCCTCCTCAAAAAACTACACTCCCTCGGCCTCAGAGATTCTGCTCTCTCCTGGCTCTCATCCTACCTGTCACAACGCTCCTTCAGCGTTACCTATAATGCTACCACCTCCCCCTCACTCCCCCTCTCTGTTGGGGTCCCTCAAGGCTCTGTCCTTGGGCCCCTTCTCTTCTCCATCTATACCTCCTCCCTTGGCCAACTCATACACTCTCACGGCTTCAACTACCACCTCTATGCCGACGACACACAAATCTATCTCTCAACCCCCCACCTCACCCCCTTGGTCTCAGCCCGAATCACACACCTACTGAGCGACATATCAGACTGGATGTCGCTCCACTTCCTTAAATTGAACCTCTCCAAAACCGAGTTTCTTGTCTTCCCCCCAGCCCGGACACCACCCCCCATTGATTTCTCCGTCACATCCAACAATGCTACCATCAAACCCGCCCTGCAGGCCAGAGTACTGGGTGTCATTCTGGACTCCAACCTATCCTTCCAGCCCCAAGTCCAATCTTTAACAAACTTGTGCAGACTCCACCTCCGCAACATCGCCAAAATCCGCACGTTCCTAACCCCAGAAACCACTAAACAGCTCATCCACTCTCTCATCATATCACGACTCGACTACTGCAACTCCCTCCTCACTGGCCTGCCTCGCCGCTGGCTATCCCCGCTTCAGTCCATCCTGAATACGGCTGCCAGACTCATTCACCTTTCCAACCGCTCTGTCTCCGCCACCCCCCTCTGCCAATCCCTCCACTGGCTTCCGATTGCGCAACGGATCAAATTCAAAATCCTAACGCTGACGTACAAAGCTGTCCACCATACTGCCCCGAACTACATCACTGACCTAATATCCAAGTACCGCCCAGCACGCACACTCCGCTCCTCACAAGACCTCCTTCTCTCTAGTTCCCTGGTCTCCTTCTCCCATGCCCGCCTCCAGGACTTCTCCAGGGTGTCACCCATCCTCTGGAACTCCCTGCCCCAACCCATCAGATTATCACCTACTCTCCTCTCCTTTAGGCGCACCCTGAAAACCCATCTCTTCAGGGAAGCCTACCCCACCCCCTGCTAACTTGCCGACCTCCTCCACTCTTCCTACTACTCCATCCCCCACAGCTATCTCCTCCTGTGCCACCACCCCCTCCCTCCTAGATTGTAAGCTCGAAAGAGCAGGGCCCTCGAACCCCTCGTGTATCACATTGTATTGGTATTGTTCTGTCACATGTTCTGTCCCCCTTTGTAATGTACAGCGCTGAGCGAACTATTGGCGCTTTATAAATACTGCATAATAATAATAATAATAGGACTTGCTGTTCTTTCACTGCAGATGGTAACTGGACAGTCAGGAAACTACAGCATGTCACAACTATCACATATGTTGACTTCCCTAATTTTTGTTGTGCAAATGAAAATCTGTTTTTCAGAAGGGTTTTGCAATATTGAATATGCATGTTTCTCCCTGGATCACTGTCCCCTGAGCGGAAGGGGAAAGCTTTACCAATCGATAGGAGAAATACAGGTATTGGGCAACTCAGGCCTTTTGGGACTGACCTTGATATTGCTGGGTTTTTTTGGCAGGATTATGTAGTGTTTTAGTCACAGATGTCAATTTTGCTTCTTTGTTAAATTCATATCTAAAATCATAAATTGAATTAAATAAAAATTCTGTCATAATACTACTTTTCCACAAAATGGCACCAAATAATTAATTGAAAAAATTATTTCATGATAGTAGATCACTGATTACCTAAATCAGGGGTGGGCAACTGTGGCCCTCCAGCTGTGTAGAACTACAAGTCCCATGAGGCATTGCAAAACTGACAGTTACAAGTATGACTCCCAAAGGCAGAGGCATGATGGGACTTGTAGTTCACCAACAGCTGGAGGGCCATAGTTGCCCACCCCTGACCTAAAGTCATAGGAAATGGTGTTATCAAAATGTCAGCATAATCTACACAGTATGCCTTGTCATTTTACGTATACCAGTACTGGATGTAGATTCAGCTTATCCAAACTGGAAATCATAAAACGATAATAAACATTTTACTGTCCTACATATTATTCTAGGCTATGTTTTAGAATATATCTGCTCGTTTATGGGTTATTCAGGTTATGCAGTACTTCCAGAAGGGCTTATCTACAGGCATGTCTATACAAAGATATCAGCTTGCTTTGGCTGTATAGTATAACAACATGTTTGGCTATAAAGAAGCTATAAAAGTGAAAGATGGTGTGCTGTGGTGGAAGTAGTGCAGATAGACACCTGCTTGGCAAATGAAAACGGTGTTAACCCCCCACCCCTCCAGAAAAAGTATTACACTGCAGTTTACCATTTCTTAGAGGTGGTGGCTGCACTTGTTTTCTTTTTAAAGGCTTTTCCCCCTTACGTTCATCTGGTGATCCAGTGAGAAAGTCTGTTATTTTTCAACTGTCTTTTAACAGCCCAAGCCGTCCAGACAAAGTAACAGAGATTAAGAAAAACCATTTACTACTGACAGGAGTACTTAAAATAATCATTTTAAGCAATAATTAAAAACCTTTATCCCAAAATCGAAAAAAAAAAAATTGCTATAACTGCTTATAAATTGTTAGCTGGAGTTCAACTTCAATTTGTTGGTCAAGTCCATCTAAATCTGTCTAAAAGTGTCTGCTTTACTAAAATCATCCAGAATTCAGACACCCCAAGGAAATGTGTTACTGGCTGGATCACCAGGTGAAAGGAGAAAATAAAAAGCCTAAACAAACATGCTCTGCATATAAAAAAAAGTTAAAAACAGAGCAAAACAAAAAAACAAAAACAAGTATGAGTTGGCGGTCAGTATCTTACCTGTGTATGCAATATTTTGTTTTAGAATTAGGATTTTGACTTGTCAGCTGATTTTGATCATTATTCTTTTGTATATTTCGGTTCCATCACTTTCAAATTTTTATGTTATGCTTTGTACTTAACAGCTTTAAGACCGGCTGACTTACAAATATGCTGCCAGTTTAAAGTGGTATAGCGGGATGATGCCAGCAATTACAGGCATCATCCCGGTATTGTTTTTTTCAGGAGGCAGTCAACTTGCATGTAAAAGCATTAAATCCTTGGGGCTAAATCCACCCCCGGTGCCTATCTGTTCTCTTCCGTCACATTGGGGAGCCTGACACTGAAGCCAGTGATTCTGCTGGATTACCTTATAGGTGATCAGGGACTGGTATTAGAAACCGAAAGCAACAAATATTTTGTCACTTCCAGTTTTGGGCCTTTGTTTACAAGCTAGTTTTAGCTTGTGAAAGCATCGGATCAAACCCTCCCTTCCCCGCCAAAATCCCCAACCCAGCACAAAGATTTCTGTAGGTCTTTAGCTGACACTCTGGGATTCTTCTTTATCTCATGCAGCATTCTGTGCTGTGCTCTTGCAGTCATTTTTACCGGACGACCACGCCTAGGGAGAGTAGCAACAGTGCTAAACTTTCTCCATTTGTAGACAGTCTGTCTTACTGTGGACACATGAACATCAAGGCTTTTGGAGATACTTTTTTAACTCTTTCCAGCTTCATGCAAGTCAGCAATTCTTGATCGTAGGTCTTCTGAGAGCTTTTTTCTGCGAGGCATAGTTCACATCAGACAGTGCTTCTTGAAACCAGTAAACCCAAAACAGGTGTGTGTTTTTTAAGGGCAGGACAGCTGTCAGCAACACATCCAATATCATCACACTGATTGGAGTCAAGGTTGGCTCACTCCTGGCTCCAATTAGCTCTGGGAGAAGTCATTAAGCTAGGGCCTCACATATGTTTCCTCCCTGCACTGTGAATGTTTACATGTTATGTGCAATTAAACCATGGCAACATCTAATGTTTGTATAGTATTATGTTCAGCAGACTGTGTTCTTCTATTGTTGTGATTTAGATTACATTCAGAGCACATTTTATGCCCAATTCAGGCAAAACTCCACATAATCCCAAGGGGTTCACATACTTTTTCTTGCAACTGTAGCTAAGCTGATGTCACTACTCCTGCCAGCTTGTAGGTAGGAACAAACAGCACAGAGGGGGGGCCCGGACAGCAGAGATAAGAGTAACCTGGACAGGAGGGGCGGCGGAGGCAGCATTTACAGGAACCAATCCCCTTCATTCTTCCAGCAGCTGCTGAATGCCGGCAGAAGGGAGAGGAGGAGAAGAAAGCTTTCAGTAGTTGCAGAAGAAAAATGGAGGGGATTGGTTACTGTATGTGCCGCCCCCAACATCCCTCCTGACCATGTGTAGAACCAAAATGACAGGGAGGCCACATGGGCCTGCTGGGGCATGGGGCTGGGTCACAATTGCAACACCTTACACTATATCAGTGTTACTTTTGACCAAAGTGTTCATTGTCTCTAAAGTTCTGATTACGAAGTAGTCCCTGAATATTTGAATGAAGTTTTTCTTTAAGGTAGTGTAGCGCTACCCTCGTGAAGGCTGCTGAAAGATATAGGGCCCCAAAGGTTGCCCTGGCCTTGCAAGCCTCCCAACACCTCTGACACCATGGGTTCAGCCATAATTCACACAGTAAACAATTGCACAGACACTTGAATGCAGTAATGCAATTGAGTATTTACTGAGAATTATTCAGTCAGCAAACAGTAAGAATTTATGCAAATACCTCATTAGGCAATAACCATCTTGTTGGAAATCAAAATGAGAACACAGGAAACCTTGGCAGAGATGAACACAATAAATCAAGCAGTGTTTCAAATATGCTCAGTAGGGAGCCTTTGACTTCAAGTAGAAAAAGGGAAAAAGAAGACTTTATGGTGTCAGCCTGCTGCATCAGAATCCTGATGCCACAGGTCCTGAAAACAGCACACTGTATATTGAATGTATGAGCTATGATATGAACAGTTTAAAACAGAGTCCCCCTTTAACATATGTGCAGAGACAAGCACAGAGTCCTGGGATTGAGGAGTATCAAGGAGAGTCTTGGTGGGAAGAATGTCCTGGATCTTCAGCTAACTCAATAAGGGCACAAAGGATCTCTGTGCCATGGTGACCAGAAATAATAGATATTTTATGTAGATAATTCCAGGTAAAGATCACAAACTTGTAAGCAGGTGTGAGGTATAAAAGGTGTCGGCATGCAGTGTCCCTTAATGAAGAGTGTACACAGTGTGGGCTTCTGCCCGCTCACCAATCCTGATGATATCGTGGCTCAAGGGATCTGGGATATCCTGGGAAGCTCCTGCAGAATCTGCAACCAGCATGGGACGCTCGGCCTAGCGCTTGGTGACACTGGCATTCCACTGTAACTGAGGCAGTGACTATGCTCACGTTTCGGGTCAGTCACTTCTGCCAACAGGAAGCTGTGAATGAGTGATCTCCTGGCAGGTCAATATCTCACATGCTGAAGACTCTCCACACCGACCGTACCAAGTGGCCTGCTCAACTCCCACAGCAGCTGGGTCCCTGCTTGCAGCTTCAGCCCGTAGTCCCAAGAGGAAGAACATTCTCCAGAGGCTGAAATATATATCCTCTCCCAGCATTCACTTCCCCTCCTTCAGCTGGCTGGAACCTGTAGTCCACAGCAGCATCGGCTCCTTGCAGCCTTCTGGACTACATGTCCCACAATCCCTCGCTCTTTGTTGGGTCCTCCTCTCTTTTTCAATACCCCTGAACACAATGTCACTATTACAACTAAACACTGGAGGGGGGCATTAGGTCAACATAGCTTCTATTATAAATGTCTTGTGATGGCATGGGTAGGTTGACCAGCACTGGGCTACAGTAAGCTCAGACAAAGTGTTAGTTCTCTGCCTATTTTCAGTGTCTGCAAAATCACGTATAATGGAGGAATCAAAGCATATTTTATAGGTACAAGGAAGCCTGGGCTTTGTTTAACCATGCCCCTTAAGCCCCTCCCACTGTTAACAGTTTGGCAACACTCATTTTTGCTGCGGTGCGCATAGCACCCTAAAATGTCCTTTATTCTCAAGTTCTAAAGTTGGGAGATACGTGCATACATTGGTCCAAACTGGAGCAATGTAACTATAGAAAAATTGTCTTACCTGGAATGATTTAGCTAAATAAAACAGATAAATTGTCAGGGCATCTTGTTACCAGATAAGCAATACAGGAAAGGAGGAAAAAGGAAACTTTGACAAAACCTTCCGTTGTTAAAAACCTTGTTAGGGAAATGTCTCAAAGCCAAGCCAGGCAGGCTACAATTGTGTAAAAAGAAATGTGTGCTACTTGAAGGGGATGATACATTTATAACTAAAGCTAACAGCTGGTAAATTTAATGTAGTCAATATGTGTATAGACACTGGACTGGAGGCTCCTGGGACTGAAGTCTACTAGTCTCTCCATTTTCGTGTTTGTGAGAGACCCATCAAGTAGTGATATGGCAAATCTTAGTAGACCTAGGTCATCAACAGACAGAACCCACACAGATCAGTGAAGATAACCAAGGATGACAACACATATCAACCCCAGGACCAAACATATCAATGTGAAGTACCATCTCCCGAGGAGTCTAAAAGATCAAAGACTTAAAGTGTTACTAAACCCAGGACCCTGCATTCACTATATCTGGTCTCTCACAGTACACACAACACGGAATTGCAATTATTTTGGTAAATATAAACTGCTAAATACCTTTTCTCATCAGAAATTAGAGCAGTCTTGTGGCTTCTATCAGTGTTCAGCCAAGCACTAGCTAAAGCTTGTAGGAGTTTTCTTTCTGGTCTAAGAGGATGCAAAACCCCTGAGCTCTCTCAGGCCAGTGCTGATTGGCCCTGTGCTGATCACATGCACTCTATGAAGAAAAAACAAATACAAAAAAACTCTCTAGCAATACACACCAAACTGAGCATGTGCAAAATGCCTACAGTTCAGTCTGTCTTATCAGGAGATAAGATGTGGACATTTGAACAAGAGAAGGAGCTGAGAAGTCAGGATCAAACAGCCTTTTTACACAATGCAGAGGATTAACCCCTTAGCTTCCACAGTGAGTATAACAAGCATGCTTTACTGCATATGCAGACTGATTTTACTGTTGTGGGTTTAGAAGCACTTTAAAGCCAAACAATACTCACCTCTAGTCCCGCGATGCGTTATCCTGGAACAGCTGCTGATCGATCATTGTGGGCTGGTGGTCTGGGTGGCAGCACTACTGGGGCCATTCACAGACCACGATCCGCCATTTAGTGACTGCTGATTCAATATTTGAATATTGATCATTCCTATTGTACTGAGAGCCTTTCTCATTTCTTGAAGCCCCAAAATGCCAGGACAGTACTGTAAGGAAATATGTCTTATTAACTGGCATCCATTTTGTATAATGCCTCCATTTCTAGATGTGTGAACAGTTAGTTTCAGTTTTGTAACTTTTCTCTCATTTTCTTAGACTAGTTTCATTTCTGTAAACTGAACTACCTTATATGGTATCCCTTGGTTTCTGTTCTTCCTGTAACTATATGGATAAGAATGGAATGTTTCATTGGTCATCCTATGATTAAGCAACGCCTACTGAGTTCTGTATAACTGTTCTTGTTTTGCATTAAACTTTCAGAGATTTATCTTGCACACTTTGGTGCCTGGAGCTTTGTTTCTCCCAGGCCTGAGGGTGAAAATAACGAGGACAGAGGCTACAGACATAGGCTGATTCCTATCAAGTACAAATATCTTACAAAATACCCCTTTTTGGAAAGTAGACAGTCTGAGGTATTTAGTAATAGGCATAGTGAGTTTTTATGCAGTTGTAATTTTTTGTCACAATTTTTTAGAAAATGAAGAAATTAAATAAAATTTTTTTTCTTCACAAATTTTTTTAATTTACTGTCACTAGTGCAGTACAGTCTCATTCTATGATTAGTGTGGCAGTGATCAGGGATACTGACTGGTGACAAAAAATAAATAATTTGTATTCAATTTTTAAACTTTTTTCTCTTTTTTCACTTTTGTTTCTTGTTTTTAATTTTTTTTAGATACTTTCATTACAGTAGTTCAGTGTCACAATAGTGAATTCAGGTTTTTCAGGTTTGGAGTGCCCCCCCTTTTTTTTGCCTACCCCCTTACAGTTCACTGTGTGCCCATATACTTATATACCACTTGAGGGATAGGCCGCTCCAGTCCAATATTTGGGTAAGCATAGTGCATTATAGAAGTGAACCCTGTGCATATCCTCTTTATTCATGCTTGTGGTGGATCTTTGGCAAGACTTTGGGGTTCAATGTATGTTATTCTTATAGGTGAAGTCTTCCCATGGGGGCCGGGACGCGGGCCTCTGTAATTTGTCCCCCACATCTGCACGTGGGGGATACCTGTTCCCTGCTGCATTGGATGACTGGCCAGGTGCCCCCCATCTTGGGTGATTTTTTTTTGTTTGCTTTTTTATGTCTCCAGAGCTGGTCCATCTTCATGCAGATACACTGTGTGTACCAAGTGGTGTTACAGTTGCAAATGATTGTATATATATACTGTCTATGTCATTTAGGCTTATATTGTTTTCTTTGTCTTACCTGTAGTCAAAGGTTTCAAACCACATGAGGAAGCAGGCATAACTCCCTGCGAAACATGTAGAGGCAACGTTATCTAATGCTGAACAGAATTCACTTCAAATTAATGCATCAGAAGCATGACAAAAATATACTGTACAATCATCGTGTTGCTTGTGTGATGAGCCATTTTATTCTGTAGTGCATTTTTTACAATGTATCAATAAAGTTTGTACAGAGGTTATATACCTCTTATATTTATATTTTGTTGTATGTGACATCTCCTTTGGGGCACCTTTAAAGTCCATGGGTAATTTCCCTTTTCTTTTCCACATTTCAGTTATTTTGGATGTGGGGCCCCACCTTATACCCCAGGGTTTAATCACCTCCATTTTATTTTTACAGGTACAGTTAAAATAACATATATAGGGCAGTTGAATAAGTACAAACCTGCTGAGGTCTATCTTCTTCAACTCTGAAGAGGAGAAGAGGAATATCTTCAGTTGAAATACCGGATGCATTTAACCACTTGCCCTCCTGAGGATTTACCCCCCTTCCTGACCAGGCCTCTTTTTGCTACTCGGCGCTGCACTAATTCAACTGATAATTGTGCGGTCATGCAATGCTGCACCCAAACTAAATTTAAGTCTTTTTTTTCACACAAATAGAGCTTTCTTTTGGTGGTATTTGATCACCTGTGCGCTTTTTATTTTTCACGCTATAAACAAAAAAAGACCAAAAATTTTGAAGAAAAACAATATTTTTTTACTTTCAGCTATAAAAAATATATAGTAAACTCAAAGTTAGTTATAAATTTAGGCCAAAATGTATTCTGCTACATGTTTTTGGTAAAAAAATCCCAACAAGTGTATATTGATTGCTTTGTGTGAAAGTTATAGCATCTACAAACTATGGTATAGATACTGCAATTTACGCCATTTTTTTGCTATATAGCACTGCGCTAGTTTAACGGACAATTGCGCGGTCATGCAATAGGGTACATAAATGAAATTTATGTCATTTTTTTCACACAAATAGAGCTTTCTTTTGGTGGTATTTGAACACCTGTGCACTTTTCATTTTTGGCGCTATAACCAGAAAATGTTTTGAAGAAAAATAAAATTTTTTGATAAAAACAATAATTTCTCATTTCGGTCATAAAAAATATCCAAAAAAACTAAAATTTCGTCATAAATTTAGGCCAAAATGTATTCTGCTACATGTTTTTGGTAAAAAAAACCCAATAAGTGTATATTGATTGCTTTGTGTGAAAGTTACAGTGTCTACAAAATATGATATAGATAATGGAATTTACACAGCTTTTACTTTCTGACTGCTCATCACATTTCTTGAGGTGCTAAAATACCAGGACAGTACAAACACCCACAAATGACCCCTTTTCGGAAATTAGACACCCTAAGCTATCTGCTGAGAGGCATATTGAGTCAATGGAAGATTTATTTTTTTTCCACAAGTTTCTGGAAAATGACAAAAACATTTATTTTTATTTTTTTTTACACGAAGTTGTCATATAAATGATTTATTTATCGCACAAGCCATGGGTATATGTGGAATTATACCCCAAAATACATTCTGCTACTTCATATGTGGTATGGGGATACCACGTATGTGAGACTTTTTGGGAGCCTAGCCACATACAGGAGCCTGAAATCCAATGACCACTTTGAAAGCCTGAAGGTGCGTAACTTCCTCATTACACTTCCTCACTACCTATCACAGTTTCGAAGGCCCTGACATGTCCGGATAGCACCAAGCCCCCCCAAATTACCCCTTTCTGGAAAGTAGACACACCAAGGAATTTAAAAAGAGGCATGATGAGTATTTTGCAGATCTCATTTTTTCTCACAAAGTTTTGAAATATAAAAAATATAGAAAAAATAGGTTTTTGGTTTTTTTCTTCATTTTCCAAAATCTTGCGGCAACAAATGAGATCTGCAAAATACTTACCGTGCTTTTTATCAAATTCCTTGGGGTGTCTACTTTCCAAAAAGGGGTCATTTGGGGGGGTTAGGTGCTATCCTGGCATTTCAGGGCCTCTGAAACTGTGATAGGTATGCTGGAAGTGTAATGAGGAAATAAAGCCCTTTAAAAGCCTGAAGGTGCTTATTAGGTTTTGGGGTCCTATACTTGGCTAAACTGCCAAAACGTCTCTCAAATGTGGTACCCCGATGCTCGGGAGAAGTAGCAGAATGTATTTTGGGGAGTAATTCCACATATACCCATGGCATGTGTGAGCAGTAAATCATTTAAGTGACAATTTTGTGTAAAAAAAAAATATATTTTTTTGTCATTTTCCAAAAACTTGTAGTAAAAAAATAAATTCTTCTATTGATTCAACATGCCTCTCAGCAAATAGTTTGGGGTGTCTACTTTCCAAAAAGGGGTCGTTTTGGGGGATGGGGGCATTCTATGCCCATCATTAGAAGTTTATGCCACACATCACTCACTCTTCTAACCACCTGAAGACCAAGCCTTTTCTGACACTTTTTGTTCACATGAAAAAAATCTGTATTTTGTGCTAGGAAATTAATTTAAACCCCCAAACATTATATATTTTTTTAAAGCAGATACCCTAGTGAATAAAATGGTGGGTACTACAATTTTTTATGTCACATAGTACTCACGCAACGATTTTTCAAAAGCACATTTTTTACTTCTAATGCACAAAAACACAATATATTGGCCAATTATTTGGTAAAATATAAAAGATAATGGTATGTCGAGTAAATAGATACCAAACATGACATGTTTTAAACTGCGCATGCCCCATGCAATGGCGACAACCTGCAAACATTTTTAATATCCATAGGCAATGCTTTAAAAGCCTTTAAAAGCTACCATTTTAGATTTACAGAGGAGGTCTAGTGGTAGAATTACTGCCCTTGATCTGACATTCATGGCAATACCTCACATGCATGGTGCAACCGCTGTTTACATATTGGCACAGGGTCAAGGCTTGTGCACACAGGTGTGCGCGCATGGAAGGGGCGATTTTTTTTTTTTTGTTATTTTGATTTTTTTTTATTATTTTTACATTGTACCTTTCATTTTTTTTTTTTATCACTTTTAATGCTATAACAGGGAATGCAAATATCCCCTATAACTTCAATGGGCATTGTCATATATTCTTTTTTGAGAAATCCGGGGTCTATCAGACTCTGGATATCTCCCCTGCCCTTACATTATCTAATCAAACCAAAATCGGTGTGATCAGATGCTTTCCCAATTTACAAATGGCGCTGTTTACATCCTGCGAAACTGAAGTGATGAAATGCTCGTAGCTTCCGAATCCTTAGACTATAGAGATGATTGGCACCACTCTGGTCTCCAACCAGCTCTATGGTTAGCTGGCAGAAACACCGGCTGCATTCTCAGGTTCCCACGAGACTGCCCGAAAAAGCCGTGGAAGGCAGCGGGGGAGGGGGGGAGCATCATCTCCCGCTGCTTGTAAAAGCAATCCTGCAGCTAATTAGCCACTAGGATTGCTTTTACATGAAAGCCAATCGTCGGCTGAAAAAAAACGATACCAGGATGATGCCTGCAGCTGTAGGCATCATCCTGGTATAACCAAAGTCCAGTGATGTACCAACACGTCGCTGGTCCTTGTTGGGTATATATACTATGTTCTTTTTTTTTGTATGCAGCCTGTGGACTGAATGAAAAAATGAGAAGAAATCTCTGCCAGAAAAAGTGTGTGGTATGCCCACCATTAGAATATACCACCCTGCATCCACCCACTTCTAATGGTGGGCACACATTAGGTCACACTTTGCCACAAGCGCCAGTTCCAGGATTGAACAAATGTCTAAATAGTGGCACGCTTGAATAAAAATTGTCCACGTATAAGTGGTACCCCATATGGAAACAGGATGACACCAAGTCCCAAACTATCTTGCCACTGCTCCCCATGTAGTCTGGGCATCCGGGGGGCTCCACATGACTATCTATTCCCTCGTAAATCCAAAACTTATAAGTATAGCCTGTTGCCCTCTCACAGGTCTTCTACATCTTGACCCCATATCTGGCACGCTTGCTGGGGAGAAATTGTTTGAATGCAAGGCGGCCAGAAAAATGAATCAGGGACTCATCAATGCAGATGTTTTGCTGGGGAGTAGACATTTGCAAATTTTTGGTTAAGGTGATTTGCGAGGGGCTGAATTTTGTGGAGCCGGTCAAATTCAGGGTCACCCCGAGGATGATAGAGTGTATTGTCGTTGAAATGCATAAAACGCATTATACTCTCTTATCTATGCCTGGCCACTGGCCATGGCAGCATAGAACATGAGCATATGATGAATCGGGTCTGCGGACCAATACAACTGCAATTAATTTCTTTTAGTAATGCCCATGTTAAGGGTTAGGCCCAAAAAAAATGTAAATTCAAAAACCGTAATGAGTTTCCATGCGAATGTTCTGGCAAGATTTGAATTTGGGTTGGCGGCGATAAATTGTTGTGCATATAAATTGCTTTGATCCACAATCCACGCATACAGATATTCTGTGAAAAACAGCTCCAAAAATCAAGGAGGTATGTGAAAGACCAAGATGTACTAGACTGCTGGTACTCGCCAGTTCACCAAAAGGTAGAGCGGCACTATGCTGCATATGAGAGTCATCAAAATTTACTGGCAAGTGCTAACAGAGATCAAGCCTGATTCTGCGAACACTGTGGTTTTGTGTGCAATTTATCATGTGACAGTGACCTACTGACACTGCACTTGCTGGGGGAGAGGGGGGGGGGTAAGCGTAGGGGCTAAACGCAGGTGCTGGCAGGTGTCCTGGGGCTGATCCCACTAATGTGAACGCTGGTATAGTGCTGATCTGATCCAAGATATTGACCCGTTCAGACACTATACTAGCAATGGAGGTTTATTGTACATGAGCGTGCTCCTAGCAATCAAGGGGTTAAATGTGATGACTGGTGTACTGACGGGCAATCTGACGCTATCTGGGAGGGGCGTGAAAACCACGGGAACGTGAACCACGGGAAAACCACGGGAAGCGGTTACAGAAGTGGTTTGTGTTACGTCGCTGCGTTACTTTAACTGACAATTGCGTGGTCATGCAACACTGCACCCAAATTAAATTTACATCCTTTTTTTCCCACAAATTGAGCTTTCTTTTGGTGGTATTTGATCGCCTGTGCGTTTTTTATTTTTTGCGCTATAGAAAAAAAAGGCTTACAATTTTGAGAAAAAAAAAACAATATTTTGGACTTTTTGCTATAAAACATGTCCAGAAAAAAAAAATGTAAAAATCAAATTTATGTCTGCCAAAATGTATTCTGCGACATGTCTTTGCTAAAAAAAAAAACCCAATACATGTAAATTAATTGGTGTACGTGAAAGTTATAGCGTCTACAAATGGCGGGAAAGATACTGGGATTTTTTTTTCTATTATACTAATAATGGCGGCGATCAGCGACTTATAGCAGTGATCAGCGATTTATGACAGTGATCGGCAACTTATGGCGGGACTGCGGCGGACATTTTGACACTTGGAGGGAACTGATTTCCCCAGTGACACCAATACAGTGATCAGTGCAAAAAAAAAACACTGACACTGTACTAATGGCACTGGGGAGGAAGGAGTTAACATTTTTATTAAATGAAAGGGTTAACTGTGTGAGGGGAGTGTTTTACTAGTGGGTGGGGGGTGTGTACTTCACAGGAACACGCTGATCCCGAGAGATGAAGTCTTCTCTCAGGTTCAGCGTGCTCTGAACTGACAGATAGCAGAGCTGCAATGTAAACACTGCAGCCGTGCTATCTGTCAGTGATTACCGGTAATCGCCGGCTCCCGGCGGGTCCGGTGATGGACTCCCGCTGTCACGATCTGCGGGACGGGTAGGGCGGGCACGTGCCTCGCACGCGCCCCCTGTTTTGCAGAGCGCTGTTAAAAGAAAAAACACTGCGGTGGGTCGGCACGCGGTTAAAAACACTATCTTTCATGAGGGGTAAGTTGAAGAAAAAGATGGCTTAGAAAATCTCATCCAATGTTGTTATTTATCTCAAAACACCGCCAGCATGATTAAAAACCTCTCTTATTATCTACACAGATTTCCCCATTGGAGGAGGGCCACAAATATCCCACACTGAGGTCAACCCCTCACATCCAAGATCGTATCGTGAGCTAAGCAGTGCACATGGGTCCCGGATCCCTGGATGATTGGTGTTTGCTCAAAGTTCGTTTGCAGATAAAGATATTCCCAAAAGGAGAACAAGCCTGTTTCTGTAACTGCTTAAAAGGTGTTAGCTGTCCCAGACCAGTGATGGAGATGCCAGGATGGAAGGGGGTCTTTACTGCACATCTTTTGGACAAGCCCAAAATTGGAACTATTTTGGAAAGAGGTACACTGTATCTCTCAGAAGTTCACTGACTATGTTCTTCCTGACGACCCAGGTCTCTTCCTTCTACACGTCTCGGATATTCCCGAAGAAACGTACAGCAAATTGATCTTCCGCCATTTGTTTAATGCTGCCAAATCCTGCATTACCTTACGATGGAGAGACCCACACCCCCCTCCTATCACACTTTTGGCTTTCATATGTAGAAGAAGTGAACAAGATTGAAGACCTAATATTATCAAACACAAAACAGACATGAGGCCTACTCAAAAACTTGGATTCACTGGAATAGGTTTTCTTTCTCTGAAGAGGGGAAAGCCCCCTTTGCATCCTGCTTGCAAACTTGACATACTAAAACCCCTCTCATTGGGGCTTTCCATCCCTCCTCCATCTCTTTCTCCCCCCCTTTCCTTTTTTTTTGTTTACCCCTTACCCCACTTTCTTTTCTTCTCCTTTTTCTTTATTATACAAAAATAAAAGGGGATATACCTTGGGCATTCATAGTAGCAGCCCGATCCAGTTTTGAGGTATACCCCCCGACTTGTTCACTATTTTGTTGACTATGTGACAGTTACATGTTTTGAACGAGTCTACTTTGTACTTTATATTGTTTATACCTGTTGTTGTATTTTTTATCATGGCTTGTGACCTTTGAAGGGGTTACCCTCTAATGATATGTATGTTTCTGTTGTGTTTCACTGCTCTGTGAATGCGGTATTGTTTAAATAAAGAATTGGGGGGAAAAAAAGTGTTAGCTGAAGATAGGCCTTATTGTTTGTCACTTTTTTAGAGTCCATATAAATCTTCAAGTCCATTAGTCCACAGGTTGACAATGCTGCCGTCCAATGGTAACTACAGTGCATTGCTCCTCCAGAGAAACAGTGGAGAAGTGAGTTTAGCCACCCCAGGGCAGGGAGTGTGCTACTGGCCGGATCACCAGGTGAAATAATGGAAAAAAGTAATGCAGCAACATTTCTAGGGATTGGTAAGCTGAAATATATTACAATTTTGTTTAGGTTTAGATAGTATTTATTAAGCATTACTACTAGGCCGACATAGCTGCATCACCATCACCTTTAATCTATGCTCATTCTGTGTAACACATTCATTTCTTTTTCATTTGCAAACGTTAATTATTATTCCTTGCCCTTTTTACCTACTTATATATCACACACAGGTGCACCTAAAAACTACCCTGCCAGCTATACAAGTTCTACAACATTTTTTGTATTATTGTACTTTGAGGATCTATGCACTTTCACTTTCGCTGTATCTATGAACACATAGTACTACACAACTCTATGTGTACCTCATACAAAATTATGGGGTGAGTTTAAAAGGGGATTATCTAAAAATAAATTTCTACAAACTAAGAATTTTTATTTGAAAAGCTTTGGAAAACAATGGGGTTGGTTTACTACAGGATTAGAGTATGTTCAGTTTGCAAAGGGAATTTTCACTTAGCTAAGTGAATAAGGTGGAGTGAAAATTCATTTTGCAAAGAGAACCATATCATTTGGCTGGTGGGTGTAACAATCCATCCAGGTGGATCAAAACAAAAGATATTTAAAGTCTTAGGCCTCATGCACACTGCAGTTAAAAAATGCCTGTTTTACAGGCATTTTACTTTTTTCTATGCCCCTAAATGAGTTTCTATGCTAGTCTATGTGTCCACACACACATAGGTGTTTACAGGAGATTATAGACAGGAGTGTTTAGGGGCAGAAATCTGGAAGTGCCAAAATAACATTCAGAAGAGTTTGTTTTCTTTTTCCTGCAGACTAATAGAAAAGCTCTTTCACCGCTTCCAGCCCACCCGCAATGTACTGTGGATGGGCGGTAGCAGCAGCCAAAGCAAGGTACCCGTACGTTGTCATTCGCTGTAGGAGGTGTATGTCAGCAGGTCTCGGACAGTGATTTTGGCCAAGACTTTGCCGATCTCCAACAGCGAATGGAGGTGCAGAGCTGTGCCTGTATTTGTAAATACAGGCACTGGATCTAGCTAGTTCTTCCCTCCCTGGAACCATTTTGTTCCAGAGAGAGAAGAAAGACATCAAAAGTGAGTAAAAGCAGCACATTTACACCCACACACATTATAAACATTTTAACCCCTTGATTGCCACATTTAACCATTTGATTGCCCCCTGCCAGTGCCATTTGTACAGTGTCAGTGTACAGTATTTTTCACTGATCACTGTATGAATGCCACTAGCAACATCAGATAGCGTCAGGGTCAGTTAGTGTCCCTCCCAGCCAGGGTCAGCTAGCGTTAGATTGCCAGCACACTATCGCACTCATGCTATAGGTCGCTGATTACCGTCATTACTAGTATAGTGTTTGTACGGATCAATATATTGATCACAAACAAAAACTATACCAGTGCCCCCTTAGTATTAGTGTCCCCAAAAACGCAGTGTTAGCAGGATCATACCCATTCGCTGCCAGCACTAGCATTTAGCCCCAACGCTCCCTTCACCCCTAACAAGTAGTGCAGTGTCAGTATAATTTCTGATCACTGTCACCTGTAATACATTGCACACAAAACCACAGTGTTCTCAGAATCAGGCCTGATCTCTGTTAGCACTTGCCGATAAATGTTTTTGTAGTGGTTCAAGCAGCCCCTGACAGCCAGGCATTCTATTTCCTGTGAGTCGCACTAGGTACCTGTAAAGTTAGAGTCTAAAATGCCCAATGTAAGGTACACTATAGAAGAGGCCTAAAGGATTCTGAGCATGTCACGTGAGAGCGAAGGGGAAGACTCCCTGACACAATCAGCCTCAGAATACAAACCTGTAGACAGCAGCAGCACCCTAACAGGTAGCTAGGATGATGGAGAAGAGGTCCCTGTTAAGATCAGGCGTACCCGACCCCATGAAGCTGAAGTGCTAGGATCGCATGACTTGTCTCATACGCAGCAGAGTGACAGTACTAGTGCCGCACTACCGTTTCATGAACTGGCAAGCAACAGCGGCCTGGTATATCCTGGTCTTTTTTATACCAGCACTGCAGTATTACTTGGTGATGTGGCGAGTTCCATAAGTGCAGTACAAGCTGGTGTGGTGGCAAGCACAAATAGTGTCCTGCAGCCACCAAGAATTCACACACAGGCCCCTAGAGCCCGTAGTGTCCTTCAGGACGTGCTTGCAAATCCTGATTGGCAGCCTACAGATTCTGCAGCACCCGTACTTCCCCCATTCACTGCCCATCCCAGAATTCGGGTGGAAACAGCAAATCTAACTACTCCCCTTGATTTTTTGGAGTTGTTTTTCACAGAAGATTTGTACAATTTGATTGTGGGCCAAAGCAATTTATATGCTCAACAATATATCGCCGCAAACACAAATTCAAACCTTGCCAGACCATTCGCATGGAAACCCATTACGGTTTCCAAATGTAAAACTTTCTTGGGTCTAACCCTCAACATGGGCATTACAAAAAGAAATGAGTTGCAGTCGTATTGGTCCACAGACCCGATTTATCATATGCCTGTGTTCTCTGCTGTATGGCCAGGTATAGCTTTCAGACGATAATGCTCTTCATGCATTTCAGTGATAACACACTCCATCATCCTCGGGGTGACCCTGAACATGACAGGCCCTACATAATTCAGCCCCTCATAAACCACCTCACTGAGAAATTTGTGGATGTGTATATACCCCAGCAAAACATCAGCGTGGATGAGTCTCTCATTCACTTTACTGCCTGCCTTGCATTCAAACAGTACATCCTCAGCAAGCATGCCAGATATGGGGTCAAATTGTATAAACTCTGTGAGAAGGCCACAGGCTATACGTACAAATTTAGGGTTTATGAGGGAAGAGACAGCAAAGTAGAGCCCCCCGACTGCCCAGACTACATGGGGAGCAGTGGCAAGATAGTTTGGGACTTGGTGTCGTGTTTGTTCCATAAGGGGTACCACTTATACGTGAACAATTTGTATACAAGCATGCCACTATTTAGACATTTGTACAATCTTGGAATTGGCTCATGTGGCACCATGCAACCTAATCACCGGGGCTTCCCTCAACGGCTTGTAAATACCCAACTTAGAAAGAGGGAGAAAGTCTGTTTGAGGAATGATGAATTGTTTGCAGTGAAGTGGAAGGACAAACAGGATGTTTTCATCCTGTCTTCCATTCATGCAGACGCGACAGTCCAAATTAACATGGTATCTGGCATTGTTGAGAAACCCCTCTGTGTCCATGACTATAACCTTAACATGGGAGGGGTGGACTTCAATGACCAAATGATGAATCCGTACCTAGTTTCCCGGAAAGCTCGACACTGGTACAAAAAGGTGTCTATTTATTTCAATTGGCTCTATATAATGCTTTTGTAAGTTACAAAGCAACTGGATGAAGTGGATCCTTACTAAAATTCCAGGAAGAGATCATCACGGCCCTTTTGTATCCAGAAGGTACTGTGGCCCAGTCCTCAAATCTAGATGCAGTTAGCTGGCTGCATGAGAGGCATTTTCCAGATGTCTTCTCTGGTACCCTAACCCAAAGGTCACCCCAAAGAAGATGTCGTGTCTGTAGCAGACATGGAATAAGATGTGACACCTGCTTTTTTTGTCCCTCCTGTCCTGGCCAACCTGGTGTCTGCCTCAAGTACTGCTTCCGTCGCTACCATACACTAGTGGAATATTAGTATAGGGTACAGCATGGCACGGTTCAGGGCACATATTTACACAGGGTCTCAAAAGATGTTAGGCAGTCAGGAAACTGGCTATCGCATTTTGAGAGACCCTACAATCTGTTTTAAAAAGTTAAAGTTTAAAAAAAAAAAATAAAAAAAAATAGTTACAGTTTTTGTGTTGTCATTGTTGTTACTGTTCTACTGTTATGATTTTACTGTTATATTGTTACTGTTTCATTGTTAACCATTGTTGTTTTCTTTGCAGGAATGTCATTCAGCTGCAGCACCGACTTGTTTATTCTGACAGCAACAGGGTCTTGCTCTCAGAATATACATAAGGCAGCGCTGTTGATTGAGATTTTTCATCCGCAGTTAAAAAAAGAGCATATATGCCGAAGCATGGGGGCCTGGGGTGGCCAGTGGACGGATGGCCCCTCTGCTTCAGCATATATATTTTATAATATTTTTTGGCACATTTCATGTGTGCCCACCATTAGAAGTGGGTGGATACAGGGAAGTATATTCTAATGGTGGGCATACCACACAATTTCTGGCAGAGATTTCTTCTCTTTTTTTTCATTCAGCCCACAGGATGCATGAAAAAAAAAAAAGAACATAGCATATACACTCAACAAGGACCAGCGACATACTGATATATTACTGGACTTTGAGTAGTTATACCAGGATGATCATCCTGGTATTTTTTTTTTCAGCCTGTGATCGGCTTTCATGTAAAAGCAATCCTAGTGGATAATTAGCTGCAGGATTGCTTTTACAAGCAGTGGGAGAAGATGCCCCCCCCCTCCCGCTGCCTTCCACGGCCTTCTCGGGCAGTCCCGTGTCATCAGGGGAATCTGAGAATGCAGTCAGTGTTTCTGCAAGCTGACCATAGAGCTGATTGGAGACTGGAATGGTGCCAATCATCTCTATAGTCTAAGAAATCGTAAGCTACAAGCATTTTGTCACTTCGGTTTCGCAGGATATAAACAGCGCCATTTGTAATCAATATACACTTATTGGTATTTTGTTTATCAAAGACATATAGCAGAATACATTTTGACCTAAATTTATGATGAAATTTGAGTTTTTTTTATATTTTTTATGATAGAAATGAGAAAATATTGTTTTTTTTTTTTTAAATTTCAGTCTTTTTTTGTTAATGGCGCGAAGAATAAAAAGTGCACGGGTGATCAAATACCACCAAATGAAAGCTCTATTTGTGTGAAAAAAAGGACATACATTTAATTTATGTACAGCATTGCATGACCGTGCAATTGTCAGTTAAACTAGTGCAGCGCTGTATAGCAAAAAATGGTGTAAATTGCAGTATCTATAACATAGTTTGTGGATGCTATAACTTTCACACAAAGCAATCAATATGCACTCTTTAGGATTTTTTTTCCAAAAACATGTAGCAGAATACATTTTGGCCTAAATTTATGACTATCTTTCAGTTTATGATATATTTTTTTATAGAGCAGAAAAATGTGGGATTTTCAAGGTGCAAAAATACAACAAAGAGCATATATTAAAAAGATTTTAACAACTTTTATTAGTCCCTATATAAAACATGGATTGACACAATACTGTTGAAACGATGATGAAAGCTTGGCTGTATTGCTGCTGTTTGGAAAAATATAATTTCCCTACATGTTTCGCCCCTCAGGGGAAAAGGTGTTTCAACCGCAATGCAGTCTACAATATATGAAAAAAATACATCAAAATAAGATTACACCATAAGTCAATCATTTTTAATACAATTCATATACTATTCAAAACTGCAAAAAATTCCACAGCTCACCCTAGGTGTCAAGCTTACAGAGGTATTGAGGCGTATCAATGTAAGCAAATAAAAATCAGGTTGGCCCATACGTCCGTGCAATTGTAGAGGACATAACAGAGGTCAAATATCCATCTAGATATGATATAAATACGCATAAATGGATTATACCCATGAAAAAAAAAACACAAGAAGGGGCAGGCCAATATGTTTGTGAACAACTTTACCTGTTACTTATAGTGACTCAGGCAGAGAAAGTTTCTGGTTGTCAGTTTCAAATTCAGCCACTAGGTGTCAGAAATAGACACTGATTCAAATCACGTTCCATAAAAGACAAACCAGTTTGTAGCCATTACAATAAAGCCAAATCCAATCTTGACGGCCATACTGGTACTTTTTCCTCTCATAAATGCAGTTTTTGCTGCTCTATGCCCAATTGCAAAGAAATTGACCTTACAAATGGTGCAGTTCATTATATCAAGCATAGAATTACTTGTCAAACACCAGCCATAGTCTATTTGATGAAATGCCAATGTGGCTGCTTTTATGTGGGCAAAACTAAACGTCAATTTCTTCAGCGGATTAGAGACCATGTCTCACTTATTAAGAATCACAAAATGGAAAACTCTATTAGCAGACATGTAGGTTGATATCATAATTTTAATCTGGGAATGATTAGGTTCATGGCGTTGGAACATATCCCTCCACATATACGAGGAGGGAATTATGATCAAAAACGTCTGCAACTCGAGATGCGATGGATTTAAAAGCTTAATGCTACTCATTATCCGGGCCTGAATGAGGTGTTAACTTTTAAACCATTCTTATGTGTTATACAATTTCATACTGTATACTTTGCCCTAGACCACCCCACATTACGTATTTATCAATAAGATTTTTATATTTTATTGTGAATTTTGTACATTAACGTAATTTATTATGACTTTTTGCATTACACAATATTACCGTATCATTTGTTGATGATAAATATATGTGATTTGGGAACAAAGGCAAATACTGTTCGGAATTGGGATTTGCCCAGCTCATCTGAGTGTTATATAGGAACAATGTTCACCTTACAATTATTTATTTGTGTCATATTACGTCCCTGGGTGCAATTGTACAGACGCCCAGGGTGTCACTTTTTTGGATATCATTCCGATATGCTCGCCTAAATACGACTTGCCTGTGTACTTAAACCCTTGGCTCCATAATGTTGTTTTGATATTGCTTCTGAAAGATATCTATATGACACAAGATTAGACCTTTTTGGTTCATATACAGTTAATGGAATCTGTTTTCTTGAAGATAATGAAGTAATTGTCTTTTACTTATTCTTTGCTGTAAAAAAGTAGATATTCCCCTAGATGGCAGGTGTGCTTATAGATCCATTTGTCAAGTGACTATATCTCGGTGAGCACTGTCAGCGCTGTTCTAGATGTCTCTATTGCTTCCCTTCAGGGACTGTGTAACCAGTGGTGTATTTAGGTTTTGTGCTGACCTAGGTAGACAAAAATTGACGCCCCCCCCCCCCGAAACACCTAAAAAAAAATAAATAAAAGTCAAAAACTGTAGCTGCTGACTTTTAAATTACAGCCACTTACCTGTCCCTCGGTCCAGCGGTATCTTCACCACCGCCGATTTCACCGTCTGTCTTCTCTCCCTGGCGCCAGCATCTTCAGTGTGGACACCCGGCTGTGAGAGCATGCAGCTTCACAGCTGGGTGCCCACTGCGCATGCATGAGAAGCACTGCGCTTTGTGAATGGCCCCGTAATCTTCTGGGACCTGTCACGTGTCCCAGAAGACTACAGGGAGGGAGGAGGACAACAACTTCGGCTTCCGATCAGCTAGGCGACTGCAGCGGAAGTGAGAGCGGGTACTTGTCAAATTCGGGTACCAGCTCCCCTCCCCCCAAAGGTGCCAATCTTTAATGGGGACAAAGGCTTAAAGCAGAACGTCCCCTTTTGGGTGGAGTTCCGCTTTAAGAATCAGTTTGGTCTTTCAGCTGATATCCTTTGAATCAGTCGCTATTTCTGACACCTAGTGGCTGAATTTGAAACTGACAACTAGAAACTCTCTTTCTCTTTGCCCGAGTCACAATAAGTAACAGGTAAAGTTGTTCACAAATATATTGGCCTGTCCCTTCTTGTGTTTTTTTTTTCATGCATATTTATGGGTATTTATATCATATCTAGATGGATATTTGACCTCTATTATGTCCTCTACAATTGCACCGACGGATAGGCAAACCTAATTTTGAATTGCTTACATTGATACACCTCAATAGCTCTCTGAGCTTGACACCTAGGATGAGCTGGGGAATTCTTTGCAGTTTTGAATAGTATATTAATTGTATTAAAAATGATTGACTTATGTTGTAATCTTATTTTGATGCATTTTTTTCATATATTGTAGACTGCACTGCGGTTGAAACACCTTTTCCTCTGAGGAAGCTCCTGTTGGGCGAAACATGTAGGGTAATGATACTTTTCCAAACCGCAGCAATACAGCCAAGCTTTCATCATTGTTTAACAGTATTGTATAGATCCATTTTTTATATAGGGACTAATAAAAGTTGTTAAAATCTTTTTAATATATGCTCTTTGTTGTATTTTTGCATCTTGAAAATCACACATTTTTCAGCTCTATATTTCCAATTACAGGGATGTGGTGCTATTTGTATATTGTGTCACCCTTTATCTATATATTTTTTATAGCTGAAAGTAAAAAAAATAGTTTTTTTTTAATTTTCTTTTTTAATTTATAGCGCAATAAATAAAAAGCGCACAGGTGATCAAAGACCACCAAAAGAAAGCTCTATTTGTGTGAATAAAGGACATAAATTTAGTTTGGGTATAGCATTGAATGACCGCGCAATTATCAGCTGAAATAGTGCAACGTTGTATAGCAAAAATAGGCCTGGGGGGGTAAATCCTCAGGAGGGCAAGTGGTTAATTAGGAGACTGCAGAAAAGGAGCCTTGCTCCCTGTATAGAAGCAGTGATTTATCTGCAGAATTTGGATATGCCCCCTGTGGAGTCAGAGCTAGAGCTCTCCAATCTGCAAGGCTCCCTGTGGATTTGAGAACTCTAGTTTGGACTCTGCAGCATGTGTCAGACTTCTGCAAAGAGACCACTGCTTCCACACAGAGTGCAGGCTCTTCTCTATGCATATGGGCAGGAGACAGCAGGTTAGAATAAAACCTATCTGGTTTTGTGGCCTAGATTTTAGTTAAAAGTTTGATAACTAGGTTCAGAAATGAAATAGGCCTGTATTTAGATAAAGATTTAGCATCTGTATGCAGTCTAGGAATTATTGATATGACAATGGTCAACATTTCAGTTCTGAAGTTGTGGCTATTGAAGGCTTTGGTGAGGAGATTGGTTATATCAGGGAACAAGAAGATCACCGCAGCGCATGAATCTGCGCATGCGCAGGATTCTGACAAGACATATAGGCAGGCGGGCACTAGGACCCAGGCACACCTGTCACCGATGACGGCGCCGGGCAGGCACTAGGACCCAGGGCGGGCTATTTAAAGAGCACCTCGGTGCTGATTCAGTGCTGA